>NC_077235.1:757500-1107500 GCF_027887165.1 Monodelphis domestica
AGACTGGGAGATCACTTTGAAATCCTCTTCTAGCCTTAGGCCTCAGATGAAGAAGGAGTTGTAGCCAAGGACATGAGATCCCCAAGAGCTGGCCTCACCTGCTGGTTTAGCCAGTTAGTTGTATGATCCTGGCCCCCCTCCTTCTTTGGGCCTCCCCACCCCAACCCTGTTGCCCAACAGAGTAATAAAGGAAGCTGGAATCACTGGTTCTTCAAGATGGGAAAGGCAGAAAATTTGATAAAACTTCTGATGGAGGGATTTCCTTGCTCACAGAGAACACTGGGTTGGGTTCTGGAGAGCCAGATTCAAGGCCTGGCTCTGTTCATAACCTTTGGCAAGTCTCCAAAGCCTGAGGGTGGGCTCAGCAGAGAATCTGAAGGGAGCATCTTGGGGTAGGCGCAGGAACTTTGGTGGCTTTCTGTATGGTTGGAAAGCATTGGCTAAGACCTGGGCCCAGTGGACCATCCTTTGGAGACGGGAACCTAGAAGCTGTGCACAGAGAAGTTGGGAATGTTGAAATGGAGCTTTGGCTGGGCCCTGAAGAGAGGAGAGAATTGGGAATGGGTTCTAAGAGAAGGGTGTGTGTGTGTGAGAGGAAACTGGAATCAAGCAATAGGCAGAAGCCCCTTGGAGAGGTCTGCAAAAGAAGGTTACTGACCCTTAACACCCAGTTGGGTGTCTTGAGTGTCGTGTCACCATCTTCTTTAAGCTTGCCCTTCCCCCAGAATCTTGCCATGCTATGTAGCCCCCCCTCCAACTCAAGTTGCCCTTCCCTTCTGCCTTGGGTACTGGTAGGTCTGGTGGGAGCTAGGGCCTTATCTATTTATAGGGCCCCTAGCTGCTGATACCATAGGGTCCTTGAAGGTAGGATAAGGACTTGGGGGTGGGTGGGGAGGGGAGTTCCAGGGATGCCAATTTGGGCCAAAAAAAAAGGAATGATCTTCCAAATGAGCTAGAAATGGAGTCAAGTGCTTGCTGAGGTCCCTTAGGGATGTACCAGAGGAGAAAGCCGTGCGTCTACTCCAATGCCTTCCAGCCCTGTTGTTTCCCTAGTCCTCTGCTCCTTCTGGGGCAGTTGTGGGGATCAGTGAGATGATGTCCAATGTTACAGAAATGTGTGGATCTTTGACTTAAGTTGTCCCAATTCTGGAATTCTCAGATCATCACTTCTGAGGAGGCCGAGCGTCGTGGGCAGGTCTATGATCGGCAGGGGATCACCTACCTCTTTGATTTGGACTACGTGGAGGATGTCTACACGGTGGATGCAGCGTACTACGGGAATGTCTCTCACTTTGTCAACCATAGCGTAGGTGGCAGGGAATGAGGGAAGGCAGCACTGGCCCGTGTCACCTTCTCCGTGCTGACAGCTGTCCCCTCTTTATCTCTCTCCCCACTTTCTGGCCAGTGTAACCCCAACCTTCAGGTTTACAATGTCTTCATTGACAATCTGGATGAACGCCTACCACGAATTGCCTTTTTTGCCACCCGAACTATCTGGGCAGGCGAGGAGCTAACCTTTGACTACAACATGCAAGGTTGTGCGGGTGTTGGGGGGGTTGGTGGAGTGGAGCCATTTGGGGGAGGGCAGAGGTTAGTGGTAACATAATGAAAAAGATGAGTAAAAACTTAGGGAGAGCATTGAGTTTAAGGCCTAGATCTGTCTTCAGGGGTCAGGGTGGGGTCTTGAAGCTTGGGCAGAGGAGGGTTTGGAAAGGTGGGGTTGGGGATGGCAGGGGTGAGGGGGGCAAGGGTTAATAAGCTCCACCCCCTGGAGAGGATGCCCCTCATTGTGAGGAGGTAGAGAGGAAGCCTGGAAGCCTGCTGCGTACGGCAGATCCCAAGTAGTCAGTGACATGTCCAAGGGCCCTTGACTCCTTTAACCAAGTCCTCTTTTCACAGTGGACCCTGTAGACATGGAAAGCACACGTATGGACTCTAACTTCGGTCTGGCTGGTCTCACAGGCTCTCCCAAGAAGCGGGTGCGGATTGAGTGTAAATGTGGAACCGAATTCTGCCGGAAATACCTCTTCTAGTAGCTGCAGTTGGCATCTTCCTTCGAATCCAGACAACCCAGGACAATGGCTTCCCTGGTCTCCTGAGCAAGGGCTGACTGACCAGAGTGACAGAAGTAAAGACCTGACCTCCCTTTCAGGGCAGAGAAGTTACTGCCGACACCCCCCACCTCCCCAACCCCTCCCCCTGGCCAGGGAGATCCAGAGTTTACCTACCCCCTTCTCCACCCCCCTCACAGTTTGCACATGTTTGGATGAGTTTTTTCAGTCCCCAGGAGGGGATGTTTGGGAAGTAGGCATGTCCTTTCTTTCCCTCGAGAGTTGTTATATTCATCAACAACAGTTGGGTTTTCCAGAAAGTTTTGTCTGGAACTATTCCTCAGCTTATAATACATTGGTTTGTGTTCTTTATGTGGCCACTGTCTTGCCTTTTCCTGTTGCAGAGTGGGTCCTTGGCAGGGTAGGGGAAGGGAAGGGGAAGGGGAAGGGGAAGAGGTGCCATAGAAGGGACAAGGGCCACCAGACATGGATTTTTATTCTTTACAAAGTTTTCCACCTGTCTTGGTTCTCCCCACTCCTCCCTGCTGTCGCCACCATCACCAATGTCTGTGCCAGTCCTCAGGCCACTGGGGCTACTTCTGCTCCCGACGCCACACAATGACCATTCCACCAGCGTCACTGGAGGCCAGCAGGCTCTCGTCGCAGTTGAAGCTGACGTCCAACACAGCTGCGCTGTGGCCTTGCAGCTTGTTGACAATGGCCTTAGTGGCCCTTTCCACATCAAAGAAATAGACGCACATGTCCTCACTGCCTGTGACTGTGAGAAAGAACAGGCATCATGGAGGGTGGACAGCCGGGCCCTGGGCCCCACCCTAGGCTTCTGCAAGCCCCTGAACTCACCAACACAGGCCCCCTGACGGAAGGACATGAGGGGACAGAAGATGCTTCGGATGGGGTGCACACTTTGCTCAATCGGGAAGCTCCTCTTTAGCTGCAAAGTGCCCTCGTTATCCACCACCCTGTGGGAGAGGAAAGGGCTCAGATTCACCTTCACTGGCTGGCCATCCCAAACCTCATCCTGAGGTTTATTAAACTGCCCATCTCTCAGGAGACTCGGGAGAATGAAGGTCCCTCACCGGTACAGAAGTAGCTTATTGATGCAGGCATTGATGAGGAGAGAGGGGTCCCGGGCTTCTCGGCTGATCCAGGAACGGGCGCTGATACTAGTGATCGAACTGCCTTCGTGAACCACCAGCCGCTTGGCTTTGGTGAGCTTCCCTGTGGGCAGGTAGCCTCCTGATTCTCTTTTCTCCAGAGGCCCCTCCCCCTAAGTTACTCCTCCTGCTCTGGACTCCCCTCCTCTTACCTGTAGCCATGTCAAAAAGGAAGGAGAAGACACTTCCTCGATCATCCCCAGCCCATAAGATGTGTCCAGGTGAATCAAAGGACAGAGCCAGCACTCGTCCAGTCAGCTTGCTGGAGCCTCCCTTCACTTTCTTGCCCGTGGAGATATTCATCACATGTACATTGTGCTTCCCATTGCCCACCTGTGGGGGAAAGTAGATCCTGGAGTCCCTTCAGCCTGGGACCACGACATCCTATGCCCTTTCTCCCCTGGGTCTGTACAGCTAATGCAATGACTTTGAAATGCTCTGAGCTGGGAATCAGTGGGATCACAGGATACCGTTGGGACACACTGTCAAGAGACTCTGGAGTTCTAGAAACAAGGTTGTAACCCTATATTTGCCTCCAAGCAGGAAGGCTGGCACCAAGCAAGTTCCTCGAAGTTTCATTTTCCACAGAAAGGGTAGTAAGGCCCTTTGAACCTGGGGCCAAAGTGGACAGACCAGCTGCTTTCTCTCTAAACAGAACCAGGGAATAGGGCAAGGATAACAAGTGATTTGACAGGACTGACAGGGGACCTCACCACAGTGAGATTATTGTTGACCGGCTGGAAGGTACAGCAGAGCAGTTCAGCCCCATCTGGGTCAGGGATCTCTCGGATGCAGCGGCCATCTTCAGTGGCCCAAATGCGCATGGTGGCATCCAGTGAGGTAGAGACGAGGACATCATTGGATAGAGACCAGGCAAAGTCAGACACACCACGCGAGTGCCCACGGAGCACACGCAGGACCACAGGAGGGGCAGGTACCAGCTGGCACACAGAAATGCTGCCATCCAGGGAACAGCAGGCTAGCAGGTGGCGGTCATCATTGGCAAACTGGACTTTGGGAACTGGGAGAAGGAGGGAGAAGACATTTCTTTCCCAAACAAGTAGTGTTAGGCAATGATCCAGGCAGTAGTTTTTTGTTTTTTTGTTTTTTTAAACCCTTACCTTCTGTCTTGGAGTCAATACTGTGTATTGGCTCCAAGGCAGAAAAGTGGTAAGGGCTAGGCAATGGGGGTCAAGTGACTTGCCCAGGGTCACACAGCTGGGAAGTGTCTGAGGCCAAGTAGTTTTTACTAGAAGAGGAAAGCAGCTGTTGAAGACTTGGGGAGATTTGGTTTAAGAGCATTAAAGCACTCAAACCTGCACCCTGCACTACAGGAGGCGGTGGTCTGGTTCCCTCCCACTGCCCCCCCTCACCAGCCTCATCCACATGCTGGTCAAAGACGTGGTACATCCCAGCAAAAGCATAGTTTTCACTCAGTGAAGTGTCCCCAGCCATGGCCCGGCTGGCCTCTGCCACTGACGTGGGTACGACACTGCCTGGTGTCCTAGGGTTAGAAAACAGGGTCGTGAAGACCAGAAAGGTCACCCTCCTCCATAACAAGCCAAACCTGATCCCCCAGATTCCAGCTCCTCACCTCTCATCATAGATGACCCGATTCATCTGGGCCTGCAACTGATAGGATCCACGGCTGACTGAGCGGCGGTGCCCTCGGGCACCCAGGGACCGGGGATCCTCATCAAAGTCCTTCAAAGCACAGGAATTCATGCTCAACCCTCCCACCACATTATGGAGCTTCGAATCTTTGCCTCCTTGAAAACCCTTAAGGGATCCCATGGGATTTCCTCTTCCTCTGGCAGCAGGAAATCACTGCAAGCAGTTCCAGGCTGAGGTTCTGGGGGCTGTGAGCTGGGGGGGAGGGCCAGTGGTTCTGTGCCATCCTAAGGGGAGACCCACCTCCATGCGGTCCAATGTGGTTCGACTACTTCGGACGACACTGTTGCTGTAGGCCCGGAAGCTCCCTGGCTCAGAGAGAGGTCCATAACGCTGGCCCAGCAGCTGGGCCCTCAGCTTCAGGTACTGCCTCCGCACAGCAGGTTCGTGGCCTGCTTTGGCATTTTCTCTCAGCAGCTGGCTCCGGCGGCGGATATACTGGGTTCGGAACTGTGGGAAGGTGGGTGTGCGGTATGCGTTGTACCTGAGGGGGGTAATAATGCTTGGGGAGGGAGGAGACTTGGTATGGATCCTCCTGGAGAAGGAGGAAGAAGAGGGCCACACCGAGCTGATCACTATGAAAGGGCCAGGGAGCACGTGGGAAAGCCAGAATAGGGGCCTGGGGGGGGGGGTGCACCCGTGGGATGGGCCACAGAAGAGGAAGGGCCAGAAGCCGAGGGGTAATGGCAAGCAGGAGCCTGCTGGAGGAACGGGGAAGGGGCACCAGGGGGCCAGAGGCATGCAGGGCCTCACCTTGCATCCACAGCCAGCACCTGCTGCCAAACGGCAGCCATGCCTGCCCTGGCAGCCTTCTCCGGGAAGTCGGCCCCAGGAAGCCTAGGACGAGAAAGAGTAGATCAGGCAACAGTCAGCCTGGGTTGAACCAGCCTGAGCGCATGCGTCCTGCCCACCTTCCCCCATCCCCCACGGAGGGTCCGGGAGGGGGAAGGTTGGCAGCAGCGGGACAAGCGCCTCTCGCCAGCGCATGCGCCATGCAAGTCATCACCTCCCCGTTGACATGGAAACTGGCTCTTTCCCGAGCCCACAACCTCTCGGGTACCCTCCCTGGCAGGGGGCGGGGGAGGAGCTCACCTTCTGAGGCGGGGCCTGGCGCAGCTCCACCTCCTGCTCTTCTCCCACTCCTTCCGCCCCCCCCCCACCCCACTCCGGTTCAGCTCCGGTTCCGAGCCCCGTTCGGAGATCAGGCGGGAAGATGGTGGCCCCGTCGGCCTCCAGGCAGGAGTGGTCTGCGCAGGCGCTGCGCCCCGCCCTCGGGGGGGGGGGGAGATGGCGCAGCCCTCCCTCCCCGGCCGCCCAGCGCAGTACAGACCCGGCAGCCTCTCTTCCCCACTCAGCTTAGCCAGTCGGAAGCTGAGCCCTCCGCCCCCTCCCCCTTACTTCGTTCGAGGCCGCCCCCCAGGGGCTCGGTGTTCTGGGCCCGGGCCCCGCAGGCCCCGCTGTGCCATCGGCAGGAGTGAGGGCCCCTAGGCTGGCCCAGACTCCGACTCAGACTGCAGCTGGTTCTGGGGTGGGGCCCACCTGGCTCGGGGGAGGGGAGAGGGCTGCACCTGGCCGGACCGGCGGTCAGCCCCGCCCTGGATGTGGGGCGGGGCGGGGCGGGGTCCCTCCCCTTCCCTGATCCCTAAGAAGTCTGGTGTGCCTGCACGGCGCCCCAGCTGTCCCATCCCACGGAAGGTTGGAGCTGTGTGCACTATCCCCCACGGAAGTGAGTCCCCCGTCTACACCAAGCAGCTCGTCCACCCGTTCGCCCGCCTGGAGAGGCCATGGCCCACTTCCATTCCTAGTCGTGTGTTCTCTCTTTTGAGCCTCCCTTGCAAGCTGGGTGCTGCCATTTGCCCCATTTTACAGAGGAAGGCAAAAAGCCCAGAGAGGTTAAGGAATTTATGCAGTCACACAGCTTGGAAGTGGCAGTGCTTTTAGCTGAGGGGCTGGGGGAAGCTCGGAGGAGGTGGATTCTAGGAAGAGATCAGCAGAGAGACAACCCAGGGGAAGGCCAAAGCTCATGAGCAAGAGGAGCCAGGGTCCAGAAGGCTCAAAGTGCTGGGCCGAGCAGTTGTTTTTTAGTCTTCGTGACTGCTTTGCCATTTCCCGTGTGGAAACAGGCCACCTGGGTTAAGGCGCTTGCCTTGGGTCACTCAGCTAGGAAGGTGCCCGAGGCCACATTTGAACCCAGCAAGAGGAGGCTTCTTTGGGAGTCTGCACCACCTAGTTGCCCAGTCTTTCCCATATTACACTTGGGGCAATAAATGGAACCTAGTGGCTATGGTATAAGGCGCTGCCTTAGATACTTCGGAAAGGTCAGGGCTGTTTCAGCTCCATAAAACTCCTAGCAATCTTCAGTGAAGAAATGGGCAAGTGGGTGGGCCATGTGGAAGAACTGGGCCAACTCAAAGCATCTAACAAGATCGGGAAAAAGACTGAGAGATCCATTCCCCAGTGGCAGAGTGAGACTTGTCATGAGGCAGGTACTCCCAGGGGGGAGAAGACCAAAGGCCTGAAGGAGACAGAAGAGGGAGCGAGTCTATTCTCTGCCTTGACTCCCCCGACAGAGCTCCCAGAAAACAGGGATGATCTTTGGCCTGTTTTTGTACCACCAGCTTTTTGCCCAGTGGCTGGTACAGGATAGTTGGCCTGACTGGGACGTGGCCTAGCTGGAGCCACAATCTGCTGAGGACTTGGCACAGGGACCCTAGAAGAGCAATAGATGCTTTAAGATCAAGTAAAAATCCCTAAGGCTTTGGTCTCTGGAGGGGTTTGCTTGCCTGGCGTGTTCTTTTAAATGACACACAGTGAACATTCATCCAGGGCCAGAAGAACCAATCCCAGCACACCGAGGTCACAAGGAAGGAGTTTATTCCAGGAAGACATCACCTTAGATATGTTTTGCCTCAATCAAATCTTTAACTCCCCATTTAACACCTGAGTCACTTTATGCAATTCAACATATAAGACACTTAAATACTATTCTCACCTTCTAGAAAACCAAAAAGAGGATGAAGGGCTTACTTAGGCAGGCATCTATTATGTGTCAAGCCCTGAGGGTCCAAACAGAAGAGTTGGCCAGTGCCTGCCCTGGACTGGGGGAGGCTGCAGCTGCAAATCTGGTGGAAATCAAGGAGTGGCAGAGTGGTTGCTCAGGCCTTTTCTCTAGTGTCATGGCCACTGAGAAAATCTTATCTGTTTCTGCTGCGGGGCCACCAGGACTCTCCCTTCTGAGTAGCCCTTGAAGGGGCAGTCCATGCCTGGGCTGCCTCCCCAGAGTTTGCTTCCTAGGACAGCTGAGGGCACAGGGCTGGAAGCCTAGCCATTCCCAAGGCCCCTGCCCTCAGAGTCTTGGCCTGTCTCCACCTGAGTCTGAGGGGAGGTGATGGTCCAGGGGGCAGTGGTGGTCTGACCAGCCTGCTATTCTCCCTCAGGGGACCTAGATGCTTCAGCCAGATGGGGAGTGGCAACTGGTGGGCATGGCCTTCTCCACTAGAGCTTCTTCCCCACATGTTGGCTATAAGGACAGGGCTACAAGCAGGAGCAGTGGAAAGGGGGCTTCTGTTCCACAGATTACAGCTACCTAATTGTTTGGGGCGCTTTCCCTCCTTCACAAAGAGCAGGTATCAGAAATGTGGGGAAGTGTTCCCTCTAGATTCTTTTTCTCTCCCTCCTCGCACCTAGAGTGGCCCACCCAAAGCAGTCACAAGATGAAATTTAAACAGTTTTGACTGAGAACTCAGAGCTCTCCAACCAAGGTCAAAGCTGTTGCCCACCCTCATTTCCACTGAACTGACCATGAACCACTTTGACTGCTTGGAGGGGTTGTGGTTTGCTTTGGAAAAGAGGCCCATTACATGGGGGAGGGGGCGTGGGAGACCAAGCTTACTTCAACACCCAAGTAAGAAGGACCTAGACTTCCAAAAATGCCAAGGAAGCCACAACCACTTCATTTCTTTCTGTCAGTCCTTAGTACTCCTCCTGGGAGACAGTGATAGCAACAAGTGATGGTTCACTCAAGGCACTTCCTCTTCCCAGACAACGGAGTTTACCAAGCACCTTGCTAGAAGTGAGCCCTTTCCCCAACACAGGCCATTCTGCTGAACCTCCACTGACAACACCCACAGGGGTGGGAGGTGGAGGATGATGCTTCTTCTTCAGACTGCTCAGAAATCAGAGATAAAAACAACAAGCTCCTGGGGGCAGCTGGGTGGCTCAGTGGATGGAGAGCCAGGCCTAGATATGAGAGGTCCTAGGTTCAAATGTGGTCTCAGACACTTCCCAGCTGGGTGACCCTGGGCAAGTCACTTGACCCCCATTGCCTAGCCCTTACCACTCTTCTGCCTTAGAGCCAATACACAGTATTGACTCCAAGACAGAAGGTGAGGGTTTAAAAAACAAAAACAAAAAACAACAAGCTCCTAAGAATGGCCCCTCAGCCACATGCTCTCTGTGAGCCTGAGCTCCCAATACTCTGGAGTCTCCTGTGTCCAAGATTATCACATCTGTCTGGGGGATGGTTTTGGAGCCATTGAGGCTGATGACCTAAGATTGAAATCTTAAGGGTTTAGGTGTCTGTAAGCATCTGGACTTTGGGTTCTAGATCTCTAGAGATGCAGGCCTTAGTTTTCCAAGTTTCTCAGTCTCTCTGTATAAAGATGTCTAGATTTCCAACCTGAGGTCTTTAGGGGTCCTCCATGTCTAGGGAGCAATTCCAGATGTGTCAAGTTTCTAGGACTCCAGATCTAGGTCTGCAGGTATCTAAAACTCAAGGTCTTTATTTCTCTATAGATATCCAGATCTAGCTAAGGCTTTAGGGGGACCAGAAACTGAGACTTAAAGAGACTCAAGAACTTGACCTAGACCAATAAAACTGAAGACTTAGATATAAGTGGTCAATTGTGGGAATTGAACACACCACACTGACTCTACCTTGTGACTCAATTCTGGAGCCAGCTGAGTTCCCTTTCTATTCAATGAGGGGCCTAGTCCAAATTCTGTCCTGTGAGAAAATTGTGGGAATTGGGAGCAAACTGTATTGCACTGTTTGAACCTAGAACTGGGTGGCTGGGAAACCAGCCACCTCTCCCTGCTGTCCTTAACCAAGGAAACCCAGTCAGATCCCAAGAATGATGGAAGGAGTTTTTTCATCCTTGTATATCTCAAGCAACCTATACATCTTAGCTGAAATCTGGCCGCACGCCAATCAACTGGTGTTTCCATGTTCCTTTGTTTACAGATACTTGGGGAGGAATAGTATACTTCTTTTTCTAAATTCAGGGAATTGCACCAAAATCTGGCCTTAGAAGCTTACTAGCTAGGTGACCCTGGACAAGTCACTATCTGCCTCAGTTTCCTTATCTGTCAAATGAGCTGGAGAAGGAAATATCAAAAGATTCTAGTGTCTTTGCCAAGAAAACCCCAAATGGGGTCACATGACTGAAATGATTGAGTGGATAGAGACAACAACACACCAAGTCTCTGAAAGCTGCCTGCTCCTTCTCTTGGATGTAGCTATTTGTTTGCATGTTGTCTCTCCCAGCCAACTAGGGGGTTCCTTGAGGAAAAGGATGCCATCTCTGGCTTTTTTTTCTATCCTTAGTGCCTGGCACACGGTAGGTGCTTAAGCAATGCCTGACTCTCATGGGAATGTGTGGCTTTGGACTCTGAAAGCACTCTCTGACTTCCACTGGGGAGGGAGGGAGAGGCTGCCTCTGGGGGCCCAAGGAAACGAGAGCACAAGCACTGCTCCACTCCTTTGGGGTTCTTTCCTTGAGTGCACATCGTTTTCAGGCTTACCAGCTACCTTGTGTCCTGGAGAGTTCCTCATGGCAGGAACAGAGGCTCCCCATAGCTGCCATGATAACCCCCTGAAGGGAGATGGGCCCTATTGCTACCCTGGTGCCACAGTTTGGAAAGGAAAAGGGAAATCCTTTCTTGATTTATGTATTAGCCTTCAAGGGAGGCGTAACCAGAGACTTCCTATCACATCGCCCCTCAGGAGTTTCCAATCTTTGGCACTCTGTCCCCCTCCTGCTTCCCCAGTGTCTCCCCCCCACCCCCTGCCATTCAGTGATGCCAGATTACCATCAGTGCTAGTGCCTTCTCTTGGTTTAGCTCTGACTTACTGGCATTATAATGTGGGCTCCGTGTCTTTTACCTTTCTTGGCACACAGTAGGGCTGGCTTGGCTCGGGGCAGTCTTTCCCCTCCGCATGGCTTGGGAGCATTTTGGCTGCCTTTGGGTCCTGGGATCCTTTGGAAAGACGAAAAAGCATACCATGCCTTGGATTTGGAATACCGCTCTGAGAACCAGAACCTGAGGCGGGCTGGACAGCTCCATTGGTGGGCCACCAGCGGCCCCTCCTGGGCCATCAGGGGAAGTGCAATGGAGGGGGGCGCTGTGGGGGAGGGGTACAAGGGCTAGGTGGAGGGACAGGCTGCTGGAATTTTCCATCCAGCTGCCCTGCGCATGCCCAGGGAGTGCCAGCCCCCGCCCGCCCAAGGCCACGTCAGAGCTGCCTGAGTAGGGTTTACCACAGTAGGCGGCAAGCGGGCAGTGAGGCTGGTTGCTTGGTGGCTCTCTGCTACCCAGCGGAGCCTAGGCCACCTGCCCCCCCCCCCCCCAAGCCTTCTGTTCATCCCAGGCGACTCTGGGAGAGCCAAGGTCGGTGGCTGCTGGCGATCCGAAGATCCGCTGCCAGAATCACAGCCTACCGTTGCCCGCAGCGGAGGTGGTCATCCCGCCATCTACCTGTTCATCTGAGTGACAGAGGGGTCTGCTGCCGCCGCCACAGTCGCGCCGCTGCCGAAGGGTCCGGAAGGGTCCGGAAGGGTCCGGCACAGGTGGGCCTTCCCAGTGGCCAAGCACTGGGCACGAAAACCTCGCAGAAGGGTCAGGTAGGGGCCAGTGGCGGGTGCCGAGGAGGAGAAGGGAAGAACAATGCTCGGGGCTGGACAGGGGCTGGTGGGCTCCGGGGGCTTTTTCCCAGCCAGGAAAGATGAGCCCGACCTTGCCCCCCGCCGCCGACTGAGCTCGGGGCAAGGCGAGGCTCCGGCAGGCGGTGGACAGAGGGTGGCGGGCGGAGGGGCAGACGGCCCTTTCTTTCATTCCTGGATCAGACGGGCGGACAACACCCCAAAATGGCGCCGGCTGGATCGTTCTAGAAAAAAAACAACCGCATTGAGTGACGCGATGTTGCCCCTTGTGGTAGCGTGCAGAAGCAGGCGCCATGTACGCATGTCCCAGGAGCATCCCCCCACCCCTGGGCGGGTCCTCGGCCAGACCACCCGCCCCTCGCTCCTCCCTCTGCTCCTCCCCCTCCCCTGACTGACTGAGTCTGTCGCTGGCAGGGGCACCGTGCTGACTGAAGCATGCCGCCTTGTACACTTGCCTTGCGGGATCCGCGGAGAGGTGAAGGTGGGGTGGAACCCTGGGCCTTTTCCCTGCAGAACAAAGCCAGTGGGCTGGACACGCAGTAAGCAGGCCAGCCTGCTTTGCCCCCGATGGACCTACAGGGATGCCTTGTCCAAGTCGAGATGCTCAGGGCTAGCAGCAGGAGCCACGCGGTAGCCTGGGGGATTGCTGACCAGGTAAGCAGTAGAGCCCCCCCCCCCCCAGTTGGTCAAGGGCCTACCGTTGCTTGGGAGGCACAGTGTCATTTCTATGTGTTTAACCCTTACAGAAAAAGAAGTGCCACATGGGCCCAGCTGTGGAATCAGATGGAAAACCAAAACAGCGGGCTGTGGCCACAAAGGAAGAGCAAGACGGCAGGCGGCCACTGTCCTCCCCCCCCACCCCCTTTGTTGTCACACTGATGGCTACATGAGCTCCATGGGGCCAGCTTCCATTTGGGCCTTCACTGCACCTGGGAAATGAGCACCGATACCTCCACCTTTCCATTTGGAGACATAGTTCTCACCCTCCACCCCCACTGCCAGCACCCCCCCCCCCAAATTGAAGACTTGCCACCGCCACCCATCACCCCATCTGGGGAAGTGCACACTCGTGCCTAGACCTCATTATGCCTCCGTCTTGTATTTGGGCAGTCACTCTCCATACAGTTCTGTCTCCCAGGAATTAACCACTAGTGCCTGCATCTTGTGTTGTTACCTTTGGGGGAGGAGGAGAATTACTCCCAGCTCTACACAGGCTTTGCCACAGCCTGTGTTGGTCCTGGGGGGCTGGGGGGAATAGGCTGCACTTGGGGCATCTGTTGTCTTTGGGCCAGGGAGGTTTATGGCCTAGATCTTCCTCTGGAATCACATCTGGGAAGCCACAGCCTGTGCTTCTAGCACCTGGATTTGCCTTTTGGGAATCACCACTCATGCCTACATTGCCTTCTGGGAATTAATACCTGGGCCTCCCATCTCTTTAGAGGGAGCCACAGCCTCTGTGTTGATCCTTGGGGGGAGGGGAGCTACACTTGGGGCCTCTGTTGCCTTGGAGGCCAGGGAAGTTTATGGTCCGGGTCTCCCTCTGGAGCCATGTTTGGGGAGCTATAACCTGTGCTTTTAGCACCTCGAGTCACCTTGTGGAAATTGCCTTCTGGGAATTACCACCAGTACCTGCATTGCCTTCTGGGAATTACCACCAGTGCCTGCACTGCCTTCCGGGAATTACCATCAGTGTGGCCACTTCCTTTGGGAATTACCATCTCTTTAGAGGGAGCCACAGCCTCTGTGTTGGTCTTTGGGGGGAGGGGAGCTACACTTGGGGCCTCTGTTGCCTTGGAGGCCAGGGAAGTTTATGGTCCGGGTCTCCCTCTGGAGCCATGTTTGGGGAGCTATAACCTGTGCTTTTAGCACCTCGAGTCACCTTGTGGAAATTGCCTTCTGGGAATTACCACCAGTACCTGCATTGCCTTCTGGGAATTACCACCAGTGCCTGCACTGCCTTCCGGGAATTACCATCAGTGTGGCCACTTCCTTTGGGAATTACCATCTCTTTAGAGGGAGCCACAGCCTCTGTGTTGGTCTTTGGGGGGAGGGGAGCTACACTTAGGGCCTCTGTTGCCTTGGAGGCCAGGGAAGTTTATGGTCCGGGTCTCCCTCTGGAGCCATGTTTGGGGAGCTACAACCTGTGCTTTTAGCACCTCGAGTCACCTTGTGAAAATTGCCTTCTGGGAATTACCACCAGTACCTGCATTGCCTTCTGGGAATTACCACCAGTGCCTGCATTGCTTTCTGGGAATTACCACCAGTGCATGCATTGCTTTCTGGGAATTACCATCAGTGTGGCCACTTCCTTTGGGAATTACCATGTGAGCTTCCCATCTCTTTAGAGGGAGCCACAGCCTCTGTGTTGGTCTTTGGGGGGAGGGGAGCTACACTTGGGGCCTCTGTTGCCTTGGAGGCCAGGGAAGTTTATGGTCCGGGTCTCCCTCTGGAGCCATGTTTGGGGAGCTACAACCTGTGCTTTTAGCACCTCGAGTCACCTTGTGAAAATTGCCTTCTGGGAATTACCACCAGTACCTGCATTGCCTTCTGGGAATTACCACCAGTGCCTGCATTGCTTTCTGGGAATTACCACCAGTGCATGCATTGCTTTCTGGGAATTACCATCAGTGTGGCCACTTCCTTTGGGAATTACCATGTGAGCTTCCCATCTCTTTAGAGGGAGCCACAGCCTCTGTGTTGGTCTTTGGGGGGAGGGGAGCTACACTTGGGGCCTCTGTTGCCTTGGAGGCCAGGGAAGTTTATGGTCCGGGTCTCCCTCTGGAGCCATGTTTGGGGAGCTACAACCTGTGCTTTTAGCACCTGGAGTCACCTTGTGGAAATTGCCTTCTGGGAATTACCACCAGTACCTGCATTGCCTTCTGGGAATTACCACCAGTGCCTGCACTGCTTTCTGGGAATTACCATGTGAGCCTCCCATCTCTTTAGAGGGAGCCAAAGCCTCTGTGTTGGTCTTTGGGGGGAGGGGAGCTACACTTGGGGCCTCTGTTGCCTTGGAGGCCAGGGAAGTTTATGGTCCGGGTCTTCCTCTGGAGCCATGTTTGGGGAGCTACAACCTGTGCTTTTAGCACCTCGAGTCACCTTGTGAAAATTGCCTTCTGGGAATTACCACCAGTACCTGCGTTACCTTCTGGGAATTACCACCAGTGCATGCGTTGCTTTCTGGGAATTACCATCAGTGTGGCCACTTCCTTTGGGAATTACCATGTGAGCTTCCCATCTCTTTAGAGGGAGCCACAGCCTCTGTGTTGGTCTTTGGGGGGAGGGGAGCTACACTTGGGGCCTCTGTTGCCTTGGAGGCCAGGGAAGTTTATGGTCCAGGTCTCCCTCTGGAGCCATGTTTGGGGAGCTACAACCTGTGCTTTTAGCACCTCGAGTCACCTTGTGAAAATTGCCTTCTGGGAATTACCATCAGTGTGGCCACTTCCTTTGGGAATTACCATGTGAGCTTCCCATCTCTTTAGAGGGAGCCACAGCCTCTGTGTTGGTCTTTGGGGGGAGGGGAGCTACACTTGGGGCCTCTGTTGCCTTGGAGGCCAGGGAAGTTTATGGTCCGGGTCTCCCTCTGGAGCCATGTTTGGGGAGCTACAACCTGTGCTTTTAGCACCTCGAGTCACCTTGTGGAAATTGCCTTCTGGGAATTACCACCAGTACCTGCATTGCCTTCTGGGAATTACCACCAGTGCATGCACTGCCTTCTGGGAATTACCATCAGTGTGGCCACTTCCTTTGGGAATTACCATGTGAGCTTCCCATCTCTTTAGAGGGAGCCCCAGCCTCTGTGTTGGTCTTTGGGGGGAGGGGAGCTACACTTGGGGCCTCTGTTGCCTTGGAGGCCAGGGAAGTTTATGGTCCGGGTCTCCCTCTGGAGCCATGTTTGGGGAGCTACAACCTGTGCTTTTAGCACCTCGAGTCACCTTGTGGAAATTGCCTTCTGGGAATTACCACCAGTATCTGCACTGCCTTCTGGGAATTACCACCAGTACCTGCATTGCCTTCTGGGAATTACCATCAGTGTGGCCACTTCCTTTGGGAATTACCATCTCTTTAGAGGGAGCCACAGCCTCTGTGTTGGTCTTTGGGGGGAGGGGAGCTACACTTGGGGCCTCTGTTGCCTTGGAGGCCAGGGAAGTTTATGGTCCGGGTCTCCCTCTGGAGCCATGTTTGGGGAGCTACAACCTGTGCTTTTAGCACCTGGAGTCACCTTGTGGAAATTGCCTTCTGGGAATTACCACCAGTATCTGCACTGCCTTCTGGGAATTACCACCAGTACCTGCATTGCCTTCTGGGAATTACCATCAGTGTGGCCACTTCCTTTGGGAATTACCATCTCTTTAGAGGGAGCCACAGCCTCTGTGTTGGTCTTTGGGGGGAGGGGAGCTACACTTGGGGCCTCTGTTGCCTTGGAGGCCAGGGAAGTTTATGGTCCAGGTCTCCCTCTGGAGCCATGTTTGGGGAGCTACAACCTGTGCTTTTAGCACCTGGAGTCACCTTGTGGAAATTGCCTTCTGGGAATTACCACCAGTATCTGCACTGCCTTCTGGGAATTACCACCAGTACCTGCATTGCCTTCTGGGAATTACCATCGGTGTGGCCACTTCCTTTGGGAATTGCCATGTGAGCCTCCCATCTCTTTAGAGGGAGCCACAGCCTCTGTGTTGGTCCTTGGGGGGAGGGAAGCTACACTTGGCGCCTCTGTTGCCTTGGAGGCCAGGGAAGTTTATGATCCGGATCTTCCTTGGGAAGCTACAGCCTGTGCTTGTATCATTTGGAATGATGGTCTGCCTTCACCTGGAGCCAGCTTTCCATTTGGGCCTCCATTTCCTGTGGAGAACCAGTACCCATGGCCCCATCTTTTCATTTGGGGAATTGTCACTAGTCATTCCAACTTCTATTTGGGGAGGCACACCCCTTGCACCCAGCACCACAAATTCCCCATCACTCCTCCATCTCTTATTTGGGGACACACACCCTCCTCAAGCTTCTAGCTCATTTGAGGGAATAGCTACTTGTGTGTGTGCCTTACTCATCACTATTATTTGTGCCTCTATTTTTCATCTGGGAATCACTGTCCATGCTAACGTCTCCTCACCTGGGAATTGCCATCCGTGCCTGCAGTGTGGCTTTTAGGAATTCTCACCTGTTTCTAGACATCCTTTTGGAAATCGCCACCTTTTCCTCCATTTGAGTTCTGGGGAAAGCTATAGCCTGGGCCTCCCATTATGTGGAGATACAGGCTGGATGTGTTGCTTTCTTGGAATTGAATCATCTGAACCATCATCTCCTTTTGGGAATTACCACCTGGTCTACACAGGGAGCCACAGCCTGTGTGTTGGTCCTTGGGAGGGAAGGGAAGCTGCACTTGGAGCCCCAGTTGCCTTTGAGGCCAGGGAGGTTTATGGCCTGGATCTTCCTACAGCCTGTGTGCTTGTATCCTTTGGAATGATGGTCTGCCTTCGCCTGGAGCCAGCTTTCATTTGGGGGATTCCCATTTGGGCCTCCACATCTTTTCATCTGAAGAATTTCCACCTGTTACTTCACCTTTTATTTGGGGACATGTGCGTGTGCACGCACACACAGTCCTCCAGCCTCTTATCATGTGTGCACCTTACACTGAGAAGCTTTGGGGAAATCATCACTATGTCTGTGCCTCCATGTTACCACCTGTTTCTGCATGATGGCTCTTGGGAATTCTACATATGCCTCACTTCTTATTTTATGGGAATTACCTCCTGGGCCTCTTTCTGGGTTTGAGAGGAGCTACAGTAGCCCATGCCTCCCATTATGTGGAGATACAGGCTGGATGTTTGTTGCCTTTTGGGAGTTAATCATTTGTGCCTGCACCACCTCTGGGAATTACTGCTATGTCGCCACCTCCTTTGGGAGTTACCACCTGGTCTACATGGGGAGCCACAGCCTGTGTTAGTCCTTGGGGGGAGGGAAGGTACACTTGGGGCCTCTGTTGCCTTGGAGGCCAGGGAAGTTTATGGTTCGGGTCTCCCTCTGGAGCCATGTTTGGGGAGCTACAACCTGTGCTTTTAGCACCTGGAATCACCTTGTGGAAATTGCCTTCTGGGAATTACCACCAGTGACTGCATTGCCTTCTGGGAATTAATACTTGGGCCTCCCATCTCTTTAGAGGGAGCCACAGCCTCTGTGTTGGTCCTTGGGGGAGGGAAGCTACAGCCTGTGCTTGTATCATTTGGAATAATGGTTGGCCTTCACCTGGAACCAGCTTTGATTTGGGGAATTCCCATTTGGGCCTCTATCTTTTACTTGTGCCCTGGTCTCCTTTGAGGAATTGCCATTTGTTATGAGAGTCACCTCTCCACGAGCCCATCTTTTCTTTGTGGAATCGATCGCCATGCTTCCAGCTCCTTTTGGAACCTGTAGCCTGGCCGTGCCTCTGTGACCGTCTGGATCACCACCTGGGCCTCCAGTTCTGCTTTTGGAATTACCACTTCTACCTCAGTCTTGGTTTGGGCGCAACCTCCCATTATCTAAAGATACAAGTTGTATGTCTGTTGCCTTTGGGGAACTGACCGCCTGTGCCTGTATCTGGAGCCACCTTCTGGGGATCACTAGCTGTACCTGCATTACTGACCTACTATCCAGGCAGGAATTGCCACCTGAGGCTGTCTTAGGGTCATCCTTTGCTGGAGTAATTACTGCACAGGCCTGCATTGGGCATTCTCAGCTGTGGCCTTTTGGCAGGCCCCCCACTTTGAAGAGATATAGACTCTACTCCCTGTGGGGGGGACTAAGCCTGTGTCTCAATCTTTGGGGTGATGCAGCAAGGAAGGAGGTTTCTCTCACTGCAAAGAGGTACTGGCTGGCTCTCTTGCCACAGTGGGTACTCTGTCTCCTTTTAGGCATTTCCACCTGTGGTAGGCTACATTCCCCTTTGGGAATTCATTTGTCCTTTTATCCAGAGCTATCTGGGGGGAGGTTCTAGCCTGCACCTCTGTCTCCTTTTGGGGAATGGTAGCCTGTGACTTTGGAGACATCTCTGGGGAGCCATAGCCTGAGCCTTCTGCTTACATCACCTCTCACAGGGCTACAACTTGGCCTTCCAACAGGAGCTATTTTGGCAGAGCTACAGCCCGAGTCTCTCCATCAAGGAGGAGACACAGCCTGTATCCCTACTTGCTTTGGGGAAATAGCACCCCTCCCTGCATCACCTTTTAGGGCAGTGCAACCTGTGCTTCCTTCTTCGGGGGAGCTACAGCCTGGGTCTTTGGCTTTGCCCAGGTACAGCCTATATCTCCATATCTTTTGGGGAATGACCGCATGTTGTGCCACCTTGGCTTTGGGGCAATGCCATCTGTGCCACTGTTGGGTTATTAAGAAATACAACCTGTGCCACCATTTGGGAAATAACACCACCATTCGGTTATTGGGAAATATCATCTGTGCCACTGTTGCGTTGTTGGAAAATACTGCCAGTGTTTGGGAAATACTGCCACCATTTGGTTATTAGGCAGTGTCACCTTCACCACTACTTGGGAAACACCGTCTGTGCCATCATTTGGTTATTGGGAAATATCGTCTGTGCCAATGTTAGGTTATTGGGAAATATTGCCTGTGCCAACGTTCGGTTATTGGAAATACCGCCTGTGCCAACGTTGGGTTATTGGGAAATACCGCCTGTGCCAACGTTGGGTTATTGGAAATACCGTCTGTGCCAACATTTGGTTATTGGGAAATACCGCCTTGCCAACATTGGGTTATTGGAAGTACTGTCTGTGCCAACGTTGGGTTATTGGAAATACCATCTGTGCCAACGTTGGGTTATTGGGAAATACCGCCTGTGCCAACATTGGGTTATTGGGAAATACCGCCTGTGCCAACACTGGGTTATTGGAAGTACCGTCTGTGCCAACGTTGGGTTATTGGAAGTACCGTCTGTGCCAACGTTGGATTATTGGGAAATACCGCCTGTGCCAACATTGGGTTATTGGGAAATACCGCCTGTGCCAACATTGGGTTATTGGGAAATACCGCCTGTGCCAACATTGGGTTATTGGGAAATACCGCCTGTGCCAACATTGGGTTATTGGGAATTAGCATCTGTGCCAACGTTTGGCTATTGGAAATAATGTCTGCCAATATTGGGTTATTGGGAAATACTACTTGTTGGGTTTTCAAGAATATACTGCCTAGGGCAC
Source organism: Monodelphis domestica (assembly GCF_027887165.1). Lineage (NCBI taxonomy): Eukaryota > Metazoa > Chordata > Mammalia > Didelphimorphia > Didelphidae > Monodelphis > Monodelphis domestica. The sequence continues at coordinate 777,525 of NC_077235.1, forward strand.
TATTTTGCCTTTGGCTGCAATCTTGTTTACAATTTCTGTCAGCCCTCCTTTTTTGGGGGAGGGGTAAGGTGAGGGTATGTGAAAAGAGGTGGGGGAGGTGATTTAGAGTCTATTGCTCTGTTTTTATTTTTTGTTTTTGCTCTTGGAGGCTGTAGCTCTTGCCTCACCTTATGTTTTTTTTCTTTTTGCAGTGTCTGCCTCATGTCTTGAAGAAAAATCGTGCCTTCCTCCTATCTTCTTGCCTCCTGAGCTCCTTCATTTGCCTTTTCCTAAGATGGTCATCTATGAGCACTCTAAAGGACTAGCTCGACACCTTTCCCAAAATGCAGTGCTAAATGGGAACTGAACACTGGAGACCATGTGGGAACTGATCTGGTCTCCAGAAATGAGTCCAGGGAAATCTCCTGAAAGAGACCTTAAGAGGTCCCAAATGCAGCCTCTGCACCACAACCTTTGGAGGCTGTCCTTATGCGTACTTGATCAGACACTGAGACATCTAATCTGAAGATCAGAACTGATCTTCCTGACAGTGTGCAGACACATGGGCCCAGATTCCCCAAGCTCTGAAAGTTGGGGACGTCGAGGCCTGGAAAAGGAATTTTGGGGGGACAAGTAAGCCCCAATTGTCATTTCTGCTCTAGTCCGGCTATCTGAGATGAAGTTGGCTGCTCTAACTACTTCAAAGAGTCACTCGGAGTCTGAGCTGTGGGGAGACTTACAGACAGAACTGAGCTGGGGCTCAGACTGTAGCTGGGGGACCCCGTGGCTGGAAACTTCGGGGACTGACTGCCTGGTTGTCTCCGAGGGCAATGCCCTGATTGTGATCTGATCAAAATGTATACATGCTGGGTGACCTGGAAACGGCCCTGGGAGCAAGTGCTCACCTCGTCCTTTCTCTTTAGAAACCAAGACTCAGCACAGCTCATAAAGCCTGGCAGCTCTGGTGCAGGCCCACAAAGGCTCCAGAAGAAACCCCAGCTGCCACAAAGAGAACAGGCAAGCAAGCTAGGCGGTGGGCTATGACAGCCAGGAAATCCCCAAACTCTGTCTCTTGTCCTGTTCCCCAAACAGGTCCTTCTTTATGGCAGCACGCTCTCCCCAGGGAATGGAATCTCCTGCCTGAGGGATCAGGTGGAGGCTTTGGACCTTTGAAGCTAGCAGGGAATTCAGGTATCTATGTGACACCTGGGGTAGCATGGGACTCAGTTGTACTGTTCACCTCCTCTGTTCTCTTTATCACACCCTGAAAGTGGCCAGCAATAAACCTCTGTGTGGCAGAAAGCTTGTAGCGCCTCACTTTCTTTCCTTGTCTCGCTGGTGGAGAAGTTATAGAGTAACGCTAGGAGGGGCTGCACAGAAGCACTACTTGACTCCCCAAAGTCTGGGCACTATTTGCCCACAGCTCAGGTGTACTGCTATTACAGGCCAGGGGGATTTGGCCCTAGTCTTAATCCTGTGGCACACAGCTCCACTGTGGTCCCCCTTCCTTCTCACTCAATCCAGCCAGTGTGGTGGCTCCCCATCCTCCACATGTGGCCTGGCCCTAGACCAAGGGAAAGTCTCCAGTCCTATTATATTGAGAGCTGCTGCTCAGTAGCTCTTGGTGCCAACTCTGCCCTGACATCCCATGCTCAGCTGGCTCCCCTACAGGAAGGGGCTAGGCTTAGGAGACTTCAGGATTAGCTCTCACCTCCTAAACTCCAGCCAAAGCCTCCAGGCTGTAGTGGCTTCCTCCCATCTCTGCCCACAAGTCCCACAGTTCCTTAGAGGTGGCAAAGCCAGGTTTTGGATGCCCAATTCAATGAAGCACCCTGTGCCCTGCCTCACGCTCCTTAGCATCCATCCCCCTCAGTGCCCAGCAGCATGAGCCTCAGTGGATCTCTCATTCTGCCTGCTGCCAGGACTCCCCCCCTCGACGCAGGAAAGCTGAGACTTATTTTTTCTCTCCCTGATCCTCTTGGAAATAGGGAGGGGAGGTGGCAGTGGCAGCGGCGGCCCCTTTACTCACCTCCTCTCTGCTGTGCTCAGGTGGGTGGGCGGGCTACGTCTGAGGCCCTGGAGGCCAGGTAGCATGAGGGCAACAGGTGGGCTCTCCAGACCCAAGAACCTGCAATTCAAGGGCACTGTCAGGGGGGTGGGGGGAGGTACACTGCCTTCTTCTAGAGGATAGGAAACTGAGGTCCAGAAAGCAATGGTTGCCCCCTCCCACCCTGGGGGCCTTGAATCACATTCCACTGCCTCCCTCTGGGTCAGTGCAAACAGATGCTCTTCCCTCCTGCCTAAGGGTCACCCAGGGCCTATATGGCTATGAGCATTAACCTGGGAGCCAACCAGAAAGTGAGGGAGCACTGAGCTCCATGCTAGGCCCACCTGAACTGAGTCCCGTATTCCCCCTTCCCAGATCCCAGAAGTCCAAGCCACTATATGCCCTTCAAGCCCCAAGCTTACCCAACCTTAGGCTTGCCCTCCACCCTAGGCTGGCCCCACCTTAGGCCTGCCCCGCCCCAGAGGGCCATTCATGTCTCAGTTGTGAGGTGGATCTGGGTGGGCTTTGGGGAGTCCTGCCTGACTGGAGCAGTGACCCTGCTGAGCACTGAGAGAGCCTGCAGCACCCATCCCTGCTTCTGCCAATTCCCTCCTCCCTCCCTCTCCACAGCAAAGCCAATGGAAAGGCATTTACTGAGCATTGATCAGTGGGATTATGTCCTAGAAAAAGGGTTCCACTGTTGGCCTTGGCATAGCCGGTGGGTTTATGGCCTTGCCTGCTTTGCCCCCTCCAGCAGGGGAGAGAAGTGAAGATGTTGAAAGATGGGCACAGACTAACTGAAATCCAAGCCCATGGGGGGAGGGGCAGAATTAGAGTAAGTGAGCAGCTTGTTGGAAAGGCAATGGGAGCACTAAGAACCGGGAAGGCACTCAGAGGCTCCTCCTGCCCCAGAGTAAGGCCTTTCCCCCTGCCTTCCTTTCGTGACAACCCCTACAGTGCAGGGTGCCAACTGTCAACTGAGACTCTGTTTCCCAACAAGCCAAGTTGATTGGCAGAAGAAAGTTAGTGAGATCTCACTGGTCTGTAAGGGACATTCCACGTGAATAGCTAGAACTAGCTTGAAGGAGAGGGGCGATCTGACTACTGAAGGTTTAAAGAGCATTCATAGGGGGAAGAATGAATGAAGAAATTCAAGAAACTCAGGCCCTCCCCCAGGTGCAGCCCAATGTCTGGCTCCAGCCAGCCAAGAGCAGAGAGGGAGAGAAGATTCAGTCTCCCCATTTCCCCACTGGCTCCCTGTTCCAGACAGCCAGGTGCTAAACCAGGAAAATAAGTGATGTTCTGTACCCAATGCTCGGGCCTGGTGTGCCACCAAGTCTAGGCAAATGGACAGGCCAGCCCCCATACTGTTCTTGCCACTTTTGCTTACTTAGAGTTATAGGTGTCACCCCGGAATCGTATGCCCAGTCACCAGATGAGTATGTGTTGGGCACCAGGGCCTCCCAGGACACCCTCAATTCCTAGAGAGGCCATGAGAAATTCACCTCGCAGGGCAGGAAGCTGAACAAACAGGATCCTCTACCCCTAAGCTCTGGCTATATTGGCACTAGCCTTAAGATAAGGGCTGAGCACCAGGGTTCCCCCATCATCCCCAGGTTTCTCCAGATGGGCGGCATGATCCGCATGCCAGCCCCCAGGCCCTATTCTCCTCTGGTCACCCCATTGTTCGGTCCCCTCCCCAGCCTTCCTTTCCAAGTCACTTAGACCCCATCCAAATCCTGGCCTTTTCTCTGTTCGGGAGGCAGGCGGTCATTCTTGAAAGCAGGCCCTCCCCTGAGCAAGGGCTCATCTCCAGCCCCCCACAACAAGGAGACCAGGAATCCTGTCCCAGGGGAGCCACCCCCAGAACTGGGACCTCGAACCCTGAACTCCGCTGGATCATCCCGCTCATAATTGCTTTCGTTCTCCCAACTTCTTTGAGATCTGTGCCCAGTTCTACCCAAACCCAGCTCGGCCCCCTGAGAACTCACCAGATGAGGGTGCATCAACGGGAGGAATGGTGAGGCCAACTAGTAAGCCTATTGGCGGAGCCTCGCCCCCTCCCTTCCTGCAAGCCCTCAACATTCACTCGGACCTGCCCTTGGCCCCCTCCGCTGGGCTGGAGCCCGGGCACGAACAGAATAGAAAGGTAGCTCGGGCCTAACCTCTTTGGAAGGTATTACAGGTTAGGGCCGGCATGCGCACGCGCACGCACGCACGCACCCCACCTCAGGCCCGCCCGGCGCCTAGCCTCCACGTGATCCAGCAGCAGGCTGTAGGGGGCGGAGCCAATCTTACCCGATCGGGTAGGTCCGGTCCGGGCCTCCCTTCCCCCCAAACGCTACGCTGGGGTTGGGCGGTGGCAACTGCTCCTGCTTCAGCCCCAGCCGGAAGGGCCCGTGCCTGTGCGGCGTTCGGTGGCGGGGCGGGTTCCTGAAGAGACGCTTTGGGCCCAGGGCGCCACCTTGTGGCCGTCTGCCTGAACTGGCCTGACCAGGGCGGTAGCGCGGGCTGGGCGCCCTTCGGAGGAGCCTCGCGCCATCTGGAGCAGCCAGAGCCGGAGCCGGAGCCGGAGCCGGAACCGGAACCGGAGCCGGAGCCCGGAGGCTGGTGCGGCTGCAGGCTGGAAGCCTGAGAGGGGGAGGAGTTCAGGCCCGGAAATAGGTTCCTTTCTCCGGGGCGGGGGACAGGTGGGGGGGGAGGGGAATTGGCGTCGCTCCGGACCACCAGGTGGCGGAGAACCGGAGCGGAGTGGAGGGACAGGGCGGGCTCGGCTGCTAGGAGCAGTTTGGAGAGCAGCCGCGAGGTGTCACTATTGCCTCAGAAATGCTGCGCCTCCGAACGTGAGGCAGGAGCTAGCCAGCCTCCTCCGCCTGACTCCCTGAAGGAAGCTGCTGGGACTGAGGAGGGGAAGGAAGGGCCGAAATCGCCTCGTGTCCGGCCGTTCCCTACAGGAGCAGAATCTCCCTTTTACGGGTTAGACTGGGGAAGGGGCTTGCTTGAGGTAGCCTCAGCTCGAAGTTCACTGTCGAGGCCAAAGGGCACAGTCGCCGCGTTTGCTTGGGGACCGACCATAGGAGCAGTCCGGGAGTCACTCAGCTTTGATGCTGCCGCCAGAGCTGTATGCTTTGGGGGCGGCGACTTCGCTTGTTTGCTAACCCATTTCCTCAATCTGCAAGTCCTTCCTGGAGGGAATCGGGAGCGGGGAGCCTCCGAGGGTGGCGCTGCAGCCGAGGGCCTAAGCGACTAGGAAGAGGCAGCTGGCATGAGGGGCCCCCGACGCTTGTGCCCCTTAGTTCCAGTTGGTAGGTCACTTCGCCCAGCCTCGGCACCTCCTTGGTTTCCCTTTTGCTCCTAGGTAGCTAGGTGGCTAAACGGGGAGAGAGTGGGACCTGGAGTCGCGAAGACCCGAGTACAAGTCCTTGCCGGGACTCTAACTTAGTAGCGGGGTGATGCTGGGCAAGTCACTTAACCTTTCCCCGCCTGGAAAACGGGTCGCAGGAAGGGTCAGATCCGGAACGAGGTGGGGAGGGGGGTGGAAATGAGACCATCTTGGCAAAGCGCCCTGGAGGTGGTAATCTTCCATTTTAATTTTCATCAGTGAAAGATCTGTCAGGAAAAGTGGCAAGGAGCCAACCAAGGCCCTTGGAGAGCGATGGGTGGGCTAACCGGTCACCCCACCGGCTGCACCACCCACGCAGCCCCGTCGCCCCCGGGAGGTGGTTTCACCCCCTGCTGGCCGGGCCGCTTTCCCTTCTGGCCGCCTCTGACGGGCCAGGGGACGTTCCCTGGGCGGGCTCCTCTAAATCGATTGGCACCACCCCCCTCCCAGTCGGCCTGGGGGTGGGTCCCTTCTGCGGAGGCAGGGGCGGGGCAAATTCAAAGTCTGTCGACAGAAGCGTATCAGCGAGCGGCGGCGGCGTTTTCCTAGCTATGGCGGCCGACGTGACTGCTCGAGCGGCGGCGGTAGCGGAGTAAGTGGCGGGGGCGGGGGTTACCTTGTAGGAGGGCGCCTGAGAGCCAGAGAGCGGGACAGGAGGGGGCTCGGGGCTCTTTTCTCATCCCAGTCGAACACCCTTCTAGCTCTTCTCTGCTCCTCCCACCCAGGGCTCTGGCTTCAGCCGCCGCCACGTTAGAGGCCCCCAGCGTTCAGGAGGATGTCTCATCTGCTCTGCTGGCAGAGTTCTTGAAGGTGAGCGCCTGGAGATCCCCGTCTCTCTCCCCAGGGACCCCCCCCCCGCCCCCTTTGAGGTAGGACCTTCCTTCCACTTGTCTGTCTCAGAAATGCATATCGGAAATGCATTCCTTCTTGGCTCCCCCCAGGACTCGAGGAAGAAGGAGAAGCTGCTGTGGGGCCAGCTGCAGGTGGTGGATGCCCTCCAGAGCTTCCTGGAGCACATGGACGAGGCTGTGAACCCCGAAGAGGAGATCCGTGCGTGAGGGCTGGGCTGGGCTGGGCTGGGCTGGGCTGGGCTGGGCTGGGCTGGGCTGGGCTGGGCTGGGCTGGGCTGGGCTGGGCTGGGCTGGGCTGGGCTGGGCCGGGCCGGGCCGGGCCGGGCCGGGCCGGGCCCGGCCAGACCAGACCAGACCATGCCGCTCCCAGTGGGAGGGAAGTAGGCCCTCAGCTCCTATGGCCCTCTTCCCCTCCCCCCCTCTTCCCGCCAGGGGCAGAAGTCAGCGCAGCCCATAGGCTGTGGAAAGACCTGAAGGCCGAGTACCTAAAGCAGACAGAAGCCGTGGAGGCCGCCCTGCTGCAGGCCCTGGTACAACTGGAGGCTGGCCAGAGGAAGCAGCTTTTATTGAGAAGCACTCTGCAGCAGATCCAGACCAAAGGGCGGGCCTTGGAGGAGTGGAGGAGCAGGGCTCAAACCTGGCGAAGGCAGGAGCAGGTGAGAGCAGGCCGAGTCAAGGAAGGGGGACTGGGGCCCCTGGGAGAAAGCTGGGGCCATGGCGGCAACTGTGTCCTCACAGGAAAAGCGCAGGCAAGAGTTAACCGCTAGAGCCCAGGCCCAGAGAGAACGCCTGGAGAATGGTGGCCAACAGCAGGAGCAGGTGCTGATGCTCCAGGGTCAAGAGACACAGAGTGCCCAGAGGTGACCGTCGGAAGCCTGAAGGGAAAGGGGAAGGTAGCCAGGCTCAGGGTCATGGGAGGGAGGGCAGGCAGGCAGGCCCTGAGCATCTGCCTCTGTTCCCACAGGCTTGGTGCCTTCCTAGGACTAATGGAGATGCTGCATGGTGCTGGGGGAGGTGCAGAAAACTGAGATCAAGCCCTCCTGTCAGAGACCTCCCCCAATCCTCAGTAAAGGCCACAGCTCTTCTCTTCGCTCTTCCCCCTTCCCCCTACTGTGAATGAAGGCTGCAGAGACCCCAGATCTGTCTGACTGTACCTTAAACAAAGAAGGCAAATCCCAGTTCTGCCCTAGGGCCCTCCCCCTGGCTTCAAGCCTTCTTGTCCCAGACAAACTCCTTCCACTTTTTCTGCTGTCCCTTCCTCCTCCAGGAAGTCTACTTTGTTTACTCACAGCCCCAGCCCTTGGGCCACACTTTGGGAAGCCCACCTTCTGGACCCCAGACTTCTTCCTCCAAGCAGCCCTTCTCTAGCTACTTGGTAGTGCCACCCTCCTCGCTGGCAGCCACCAGGGTGGAGGTTGCCTTGAAGCTGCGTTTCCGCTTTTGAACATTCTGCTCAGGATGGAAGATGATGATGTACACCTTGGGCACATAGAGCATCCCCAGGGAGACAGAGGCACTGAGACTCATCGACACAGTCAGTGTTGTAGTCTGGATGTAGATCTGCTCCAAAGGAAAGGGGCGCTGGCTTGGTCTGAACCAGCCGATCCAACCTCCTCCCCTACCCCATACCCTGGCTGACTGTCATCCAGGCTGGGGAGACTTCAGCCCGGTCTGGAAGGAAGGATGGATGGCAGGATGATGGGCAGACATTTTGGGGATTGGAAAGGCTGGCCAGCTTAAAGGGCCAGAGGCAGGAAATGGTCAGGGTAGGGGGTGGGGTGTTAGGAAGAGGGTGAGTGAATAAAAAAATCCACACATGAACACAGAGTAACATGAATGATTGACAACATTTACAAACAGGTATGTGAATGTGCATGAGTGATGAGACGTACAAATGCATGATGAAATTAACTGGCAGCTGTTCCAGTGTATAAGTGACAGAAGAAAGGACTCAATCAGTGGGCACCACAAGGTTGGGCGGCCAGTGGGGTGCTTGCCTTCTCAGCAGATTGGGCTGTGCCAAAAAAAATAGGGACAAAAGCCAGCCACACGATGCAGGTGGTATACATGGTGAAGCCAATGGGCTTGGCCTCGTTGAATGTCTCAGGAACTCCTCGAGCTTTAATGGCATATACAGTGCAGGTTACCATCAGGAGCAGGCTGTAGCCGAGGCAGCCAATGAGAGAGAGATCGGACATGTCACACTTCAGGACGCCCCGAGCTTGTTCCGGGTCTGGGGTGCGCTGTTCTTCATAATCGATGATGCTGTGTGGTGGCTGGAAACCCAACCAGGCCACCACGCCTATAACCTGAAAACCCAAAAGGCGGTTCAGAGTATCTGTTGCATTTGGGCTGGTAACCTGCTTTACTATCATTTTTGAAGGGAGACCTTCTTGGGAACCTACTTTCCCAACATGGAGTCTTTGTCTTGGTGGGAAATGGTCTTGGGCTTCTGAGCGAGCCAACCAACCTGCACAGAAGTGAGGCTGAAGGTGATGACGAGCTGGGAGGTAGGGCTGATGAAGGGCGGCGGAGTGACAGACCTCTTGCCACGCTCAAAGATGCGGTAGATGCGGTTGGTCTTGGTGAGCAGGGCAGAGTAGCTCAGGGCAGTGCCCAGGCCAAGGAGAAGGCGGCGGGCAGCACAAATGGCAGATCCTGGCTCAGCCACCATCAAGAAGGTGATGGCATAAATGAGGAAGATGCCTGTGAGGAGGATGTAGCTGAGCTCTCTGCCTGAGGCCCGGACAATGGGGGTATTGTGGTGCCGTATAAAGGTGACCAGCACAGTAGCAGTGGCTACAATGCCCGCCACGGCCAGCAAGAGAGGCAAGACAGCCCAGGGGGAGGCCCAGTCAAGGCGGATGACAGGTGTGGGGCGACAGGCAGTATGATTCAGTGTTGGCCTGGCTCCCAGCGGGCAGGCCTCACATGTGAACTCATCCACTTGGTAGCGGTAGCCATCACAAGGTTCACAGTGCCAACAGCAGGGGACACCTTTCACCATCTTCTTGCGCTCCCCAGGCCCACATGGAAGGCTGCACAGGGAAGCTGGGGGCAGCAAGGGGCTGCCCAACCACTCCAGGTCTTGTACCTGAGGGCAGAGGCTTCAGGGAATTCCCTAGAACAGTTTCTGAACCTTCTGGAAGGATTGTGGACCCCTTCCCAGAATCATCTTTTTCAATACTTGAGGGAAATGCTCAATTATAGTTACAGGCCACTACAAATAAGGATGGAATGGTTTTTGGATCCAGGTTCCTAGAACTCCTGAAGTCTAGCCATGGAGCCTGGCTGATTCTGCACTTTTCCCAAGCTTTCTCTTCTCAGTCCCTTTGTCCTCAGCCCTCACCTCCCTGGGCTGGGTCTCCTTTTCTTGCTCCTCTTTTTAGCTATCAGCCAACCCTCCCATTCCCACCCCTTGCCACCCTGGGCTTGCTCGGTTAAGCTTTGAAACCAGGTTTTGGGGAGGGAAGCCCCATACCTGCCTGGGCAGGGCCAGCACCCAGGGTCTGACTTGGGATCCGCCTTGTTCCTGGAGAGCCCCTCCCCTAGACACAGCCCCCACTCACACTGAGCTTCAGGGACTCAGTCCACTGGCCCACAGCACGGTAACTGCCACTGCCGTTTGTCACTTGATACTGGAAGATGTCATAGCGCCCCGGAGCATCTCCATTCTCGTTGAACATCACGGGGGTTCCAGCACTGCCTGCACACACGAGAAGGAGGTTAGCCTAAGGCTGTCTCCCTGCCCTGTGGTGAGCCCAAAGGAAAAAATCCACACAGGCTGAGGTACTACAAAACTTAAGTGAAAGGCTCAGGGGAACCATGCCAGGGTCCTTCAGAGAATCAGAAATTCATAGAGCCCTGGACCTAGAATAAGGAAGAACCAAATTCAAATGTAACCTCAGACACTCACTAGCAAATCCCTTCTTCACTTCTGTCTGCTTCAGTTTCCTCAGCTGTAAAAGAGGGTTGCTGGGGGGATCCAATGAGATAACATTTGTGAAGTGATAGCAATGCTGACTTATTTTCTTTATGCAGGACAGTCCCACTGTTGTGAGCTGGAGTTTTCTGTGTGTTCACTACTTTAAATAAACTAAATACTGCATTAGCCTGACTATAGTGTGGGTTTCTCCCCCAATATGTACCTTTGAAAGTCACATTTGCACTATATTCGAGCACTTCCAGCTTGGAAAGCATAAGTTGTGTATTGTCCGCCTCAGCATGCATTTTAGCGCATCTCTTTACAATCACGCCATCATAAATGAATTGAGACGCGACCTTGTCCAAACGTACTGGAAGTGTCTTGGGGAGAACACTGAAAACCGATTTAGGCTAAATTGTCGCAACTTCACATCCGGGTTGTGTTGTCTCGCAGGAACTGTCTTACACACAAATTGTATTGCGGTGGCAATAGATTGACTGCCAGGGTTTTAGGTGTCAGTAGCTCTTCTGCCAAGGCTCTTGTATTTAGTACCCGCCATTTATTTGATGGTATTGAGTGTGTAGATAAAACGGCTTCTTCCAAAACCCAAGTACTTTCCCTCCTTTGGAGTTACCCTTCTAAGTACTTGGGACCACACTATATTCAGGCCAATATGGTAAGTGGGAAAGGCCTAGCTGATGCCAATGTGCCCCTAACTACAGCTTCTTTAAAGTAGTCTCGGCCAATGGGGAGGCCTACTGGACTAGGGGTACCTCCTGAGGAGAGGGGCCCAGCTCTGCTAAAAGGATCCCTCTGGTTTTCCTAGCAATTGGGAAAGGCAAGTGTGAATGACATCCTATCTGAACTAAGTCTCTCAGTTTACAAAAGAGCAAACTGAGGCCCAGAAGAGGAAAAGGAATTTCGGAGCAAGGCCTTTGAGCCCAAGCTTCTAACTAGCTAGCCGTTTCCTGTGCTCTCTTCACCAAAGGTTCTAGGTTTGGGAAGCTTTCATCCTTTCTTGGCGTCCCTCTGGGGCTCTGCTTACCATTGAAGTGAACAGCTCGGATATACTGCAGGAGCACACGCCCATTGGTGGGGCTCATGGCAGGACAAAGCCCAGTGTGGCCTGGACACAAAGCTTGGTGCATGCTGTGGAGGGCATGGGCGATGGCATAGACTGCATCGATCACAAACTGCACCTTGCCCTCCTGCTTGTAGACCGAGTCTCGTCCAATCCTCTCTTCACCTGTCCCCAAGAGAAGACTGACTGACTGAGTGACTGATGGGGGCTCTGTGGCCACCACCACCATCCAGGGCCTAGTCTTCTTCTCTTCACCTGTGCACTTCCGGGGAGCTTCATCGGACTGGGCACCCAAGCCTGCTGTCATCGTTGTCAGCTTGCAGTTAAAATTGTCCTCCCAGAACTCAGCAAACCAAATGTTCCTTCGGTTGTTCTCCAGAGAGCGGGTGGTAAAGTACTGGTCGAATCCTGGTTGGCAGAAGAAAAGATGGCCAAGAACCCCAGATGCAAGGTAGAGAAGATGTCCGGGCTGCAGTGCCTCTCTGGCTAGGGCATGAGGGAATGCAACCCCCCCCCCCCACACACACACACACACACCTGGCCACACACCCTGCCTTCCATTAAGCTAGTACTGAAGATGTTTCCCACTCAATGGCTGTCTTCTGTTTCCTTCCCAGGCTTGCCCATTAGGAGTCCCTATCCTATGGTGTAGGTATCTCACTTACTGTTTTGAAGAACCAAGGCAAGGAGTGAGCTGCTGAGGGAAGACACTTTCTGATCCCTTGTAGCTGCCTCTTCCAACTGCACCCCCAAAGAACCCTGTCTGTCTTCCTGGTCTCACCCACCATGTTCACATCCAAGCCTCCCTCTCTGGGAGAATCTCCTTTTACTCACCATCGATGGAAGCCCGCTTAGGAAGAATGGTGATAGCACCCACAGCCACATCCTCGACATTCAGAATGGGTGAGGTCTTGGCCCCCCAACTGTCTGAGCCAACCCACAGGAAGTGGCCCGTCAGGTTGGCCTGTCGGGCAGCTTCCAGGACCCTCCTGGAAGGGAGGCAGAGGTGGGAAAGAAAGCCAGAGGTCTCCAAAGGTGTCCCAGTGGATAGCTGCCAGCTGGCTCATTCTCTCCCCTCCCTCCCACCCTAGGGACATCCCAAAGATCAGTTTCTGCCCTAGATGCTGCCTGCACTCCTCTTGTGGGTCTGTCCTCTGGTCTCCTCTGAAGCTGAGGGTCCCTGTGATAGCCCCACCTCCTTACTTGATGTCATCCTCACTAGCAAAGATGATGATGCCCCGGGCATTGGGTGTCTCCATGAGCCTTCTGATGACCTTGTCAAATTCTCCAGGCTTTGGTTCTCTGGGGATTTTGATAGATTGAGCGATGCAGACGCCTCCTAGGGCCCACCCCAAACGAGAGATGTGGCACCTTCCAGTTGAGTCTGGCCCTCCCACCCCCCCACCCTTGCCCCCAGAGGGGCCTTCTGCTGCTTAAGCTCCTATAGCTCCTGGTTTCCCAAGGAGAAGCAGACTGTGAGACCTTAGCCCAGGTGGACCTCCTAGTGGGGAAAGAATCCTCCATGCCATGAGTGAGGAAGGGGCAGGGGACATCTCCCCAGCCTCAGAAAGCAGCTGATAGAAAAGCAGGGCCAGCCCCAACCATGGACCTCTAGGTGTGGCTGCCAAGGTCTCTCTCCTGGGGGGCAGGTCAGCAAGCACTGGCCAGATTCTTTTGTGGTGCAGTGGCAAATCCACCTCGGCTATGTACATCTCCTCCTCCTCTCTAGGTAGCGCCTCTGTGGGCTGCCTCGTTTTCATCGTCCATAAAACAGGGGGCTCAGTGGGAAGGGCTTGGCCTCAGGTCTAACCTATGGATGTTGGGTTCCCATGGCAGATCCTGACATGACCTCCCCCCCCCCCCCCCTCACCTGCCTCCCGGGAAATCTGCACAAAGGCCTCAACCCCACTCTCGCCATAGTTGCCCTCAGAGGCCAGAGTGGACACGTAGTTCCAGCCCAGGGCCCGCACCACATCCACCATGGCCTGGGCCTGGTAGGAATCTGGGGGTACCACCCGAGAGAAGAAGTCGTAGCGGGCATTGTCACTGAGCTCTGGGGCCGTGGAGGCGTAGCTGATCTGTGGGATCTGAGGGGAGGTCAGTATGTCAATGGGCTGGGGGTGCCCCCCACCCCACCCCTCCCCTCCCCCTAGCCCAGTTCACGTACAGCAAAGAGCCTCAGCACATTGGCCACCATGATGGACACAGAGCTGGCAGAGGCACCCACGACAGCAGCCACACGCTGCTCAGGAACAGCCCCAATGGGCTGGCCACCCCCTGGGCAGCGGGCCCCTGAGGCTGGCCGAAGCAGTGCCTGCACAAAGGTCAGTGCCTGCTCCAGGGCATGTGTGTCCCGGGAGCACGTGTCCAGCAGTCGGGCACCCAGGCGCACTCCCGGCAGCAGTGCCGGGTCGTCGTTGATGCGATCCAGGGCATAGAGCATGGCTTCCAGCCGGTGCACACCCTGCTCCTTCTTCACAGGCCCACAGGCAGCCCCCGATGCACCCCTTGCATGCACTGGAAACAGGCCACCCAGCATCACATCCCCTGGGAGCCGCACGGCCTCCCCAACGGTGCGATGCGATCTGACTGGGGCCACCCAGTATAGCAGCAGTGGCAGTAGCAGCAGCAGAGGTGGCTTCCAGCAAGGCCCTGGTGGGACAGTTCCGGTGGAACCCATGTGGCTAGCTCCCTGGCTGTCTTTGGGCCTTGCTCTCCTGGGCTGCCCCTCCCCAGCTTGTTTGGAACAGTGCCTCCAGATCTTCCCATCCTGCCTCCCTGCCACACTTACCTGTCTGGAATCCCCTGCTGAGGCTTTGGTGGCCGGCTTCCTTAAGGGCTGCCAGGGTCATTTTCTCCTCCTCCCCACTTGCTGGCCAGCCCTGTCTGACTTCACCAGGCTCTGAGCCCTAGCACTCCCTAGATCCCTGGCCTCTGAGCTGCTGCCCAGCACTGGGGCCAGCTGGCTGGGGAGGGGGGAGGGAGATCCAGGCCTGAGTGACAGATGTTTAGGACTAGAAGGCAAAATGGCTTTAGAGTTAAAGCCAGCAAATCCCCCTGAGATCGGACTCAAACATTTGGCAGGCAGGGAGCCTGTGGACAAGGGGAGAGCCCTCCCCCCTTTGGGAACTGGAAGCCCCTTCCCCTCCCTTCTTTCTCTGGAGGAACAAAGCAGGCTCTCTCCCTTGGCCTGACTTCAAGGGAGGTTGCCCTCCACAGCCTATCGTGTGTGACCTTCCCTGATGGGGCTCCGCAAAATGCAGCCAACAAGGAAAAGGCTCCATTCTAATTCCCCTGGGAGGGGCCCGCTGGATGGGGAGACAGTCCCCTTCCAGCATTTGCTACTGAGAAGGCAGGCAGGTGAGGTCCCAGCCCAAAGCCTCGGTTTGGCCCCAAGCCAGGAAGCCCGAGAAAATGATGTCTAGGGTAGGCACCACTCATCCCAGCTGGAGCTTTAACGGGCTCTTTTAGGGATTATCTCCCGGGGAGGATGGGGCCCAGGATTAACAGAGTTGAGATGGGGCCTGGATCTAGGCAGCATTAGCCCAGATTAAAAAGGGAGGGGGGAGGAGGCTCCTGGTCCGCGGAGCTCCTTAGGGATGTCTCCGGCTCCTCCCAACAGTGCACTTTTAAAAGAAAAGACACAGTCACCGCCTTTGAGGAATGAATGGAGCTATTACACAGAAATATAGATGGTATTCTGCCTCAGAAAACCCTGCCGGGATCTGCCTGTATCAGAGAAGGGGCTTTGTGCTAGGCCCTCTCTGGGCCGTATTCACGGCGGGGGAGGGAGGGGGCCCTCCATTGGCAGCTACGCAAACCAAGGCTAAAACTTGGCTGGAAATTTGGGGAACTGCGTGCGTGCGTGCATGCGTGCGTGCGTGCGTGCGGCCCGCCAGCCCCCACAGCCAACCGGAAATCACGGTGCGACCTGGCCGGCCCGAGGGCCCTTACGCCTACGTCCTGGCGGTACTTGTGGGCCCGCCCCCTCGGCGCGGCGCTGCTTGATTGGTCAGCGTCGCACCGAGGAGCTCCTCCCCGAACCTCAGCGACAGGTCATTGGGCGTGGCCGCCAGCCGCACTCGCCTGAATTGAGCACCGGATGGCGGCGGCAGAGGGTAGGCTGCTGTCGAGCCCGGAGGAGCCCGCTACCAGCGGTCCGCCGGAGGCGGCGGGGGAGCTTGGGCCTAGCGGGAAGCGCGTGGTGCCCGGAATTATCTATCTGGGGCATATCCCGCCTTGCTTGCGGCCCCTGCACGTCCGGAACCTACTCAGCGCCCATGGCGAGATCGGCCGCGTCTTTTTCCAGTCAGAGGGTGAGTCCAACTGAGCCCTGAAACGTGGAGAGCTAGTGCGCAGGCGCAGCCTGAACGGGGGCGGAGTCTGGGCTTAGGCCTTGACTTTGCCCCCTATCCTTCTGTCCCCCCTTCCCCCCAGAGCGACATGGGCGGCGGAAGAAGAGCTCGGGCCTCGGAGGTAGTCGCGGCGGTCCGAGCCTGGACTACAGCGAGGGCTGGGTGGAGTTCCGGGACAAGCGAGTGGCCAAGCTGGTGGTGGCTAGCCTGCACAACACGCCCATGGGCACCCAGCGCCGAAGCCGCTTCCGCTATGACCTGTGGAACTTGAAGGTGCGGTGGGCAAGCGGGCGGGAGGGGGGGGGCGGGGCGGCAAGGCGCGGCGCGTCACGGTTCTGGCCGCTTTCTTTCTCCCCAGTACTTGCACCGCTTTAAGTGGAGCCATCTGAGCGAGCGCCTGGCCTATGAGCGGCATGTTCGGCAACAGCGGGTCCGGGCAGAGATCTCCCAGGCCAAGCGGGAAACAGACTTTTACCTGCAGAGTGTGGAGAAGAGCAAACGGTTCCTCAAGAAGGAACGAGCTGCTTCGGCCCCAGAGAAGACCTGGGGCTTCGCCCAGCGCCCCACGGAACTGGAGATCCGAAAGCACAAAGAGCAGCCAGCTCAGATGCACAGGCTGGCCGAGCAGGCCCAGCCCAACGCACCCTTGCTGGCCAAAATCTTCCGGCGAGGGCCTGAGACTTCTCCATAAAAGTGTCTGGTGGCTCCAATCCCAGACAGAGCAATAAAGCCATGCCATGCCGAGACCTGGTTGAGCTGCTGCTTCCGTGAGTGGGTGGGGCCAGCAGAGGTGCCAAGGAGACCCCACCCCCTTCCTTGTTTCCTAATTCTCCCACCAAACCCTGAGCAATTCGGACTCCCCTTCATTCGCCCACCCAAGCGTGGCTGTGCCTGGCTGAGTGACCCTCTGACTCTGAGCGTTGTAACCAGTTTATTTATTTAGAAAAATAAAGGTACACAAAGCCAATGCTTTGGCTTCTGGCCCTGCAGACAACAGGGACACAGTTCTCTCAGGAGCAAGTGGGGATCCTCAGAACAGTCCATCCTCCCCTTGGTCTTTCCAGTGTAGATGGACTCCTATGCAGCGCAGTAGGGCGCTCAGTGCTGCTCCCTAAGGCTGCAGGCCTCGCAAATGCCCTGGTACACGAGGACAGCGCAGTAGGGGGACTGAGCACCCCGACCAGGGCACAGGCAGTAGGCCTCCAGGTCGCAGATGAGCTCAACGACCTCATCCACAGTGGTGAGCCGCAACGGGTGGGCTGAGTAGAGCTCATGGGTGGGTGGCACAGGGACATCCTGCACCATCACGTGAAAGTAGAGGCCAGCCTGAATATGGATGACTGCAGTGGCCACCGTTGACAAGGGGGACCGCTGGGTGATACACAATTCTGGCCCCCTGGGCGGCAGGACCTCCCAGTGGGCAGGCAAGGGCAACTCATTCAGCTCCACCAGAAACTCCTGCAGGACACTGTCTAGGCCTCCACAGGGCTCCGCTGCCACTGCCGGAATAGCTCCACTCAAACTGTAAATCTCCATGATCTGAAGGAAGAAGTCCCTGTGCTAGTCTTGCTCCCCCCAAACCCCCAACCTTGGTCCCAACTGGCCAGCTGGCTCAGCCTTCAGTCGCTTACCACAGGAGTGCTAGCAGCTGCCTCGACTTCCCCTTCCCCTTCTTGTTTTGGAGAGTGCTGGAGCTGCACCTGATTAGCTCCCTAAGGCAAAACAAAACCCCCAACCCAGGACATCAAAAGGAAGCCCATGGCCACCCTGGGAAGGGCCACAATTCAAACTTGGGCCTTCTTGAGTGGTAGTGGTGACAGGCTGTTTGGGGAGGGGACCCCCCTCCCCCAGTTACCTTGCTGGGGAAGCTAGGAGAGGAGCCTCCAGGGGGTGAGGAAAGAGTGTCAGGAGTCTGGGCCTCGTAACCCTCCACCTCCTCCTTCACCGGGGCCCCAAGGCCTGGGCGCTCATACTCCTGCAGGAAGGGCCAAAGGTAAAGGTCACAAAGAGATGGGAGCCACCTGGCCAGAAGGCCTGCATGAGATCAGCAGGCCCACCTCAGCAACCAGCCACCAGCCACCAAGCTGACTCTTCCCAAAGGGGTTGCCAGGCATTTCGGAGTCCCAGACCTGCTGTTTGGCCTACTGCATGCCCAGAGCCAAAGGCCTAGGAGCGGGGGACACTTCCTCCTTGGCCCTGGTTCCTAAGCTACTGAGCTTCTCTCTGAGAGGACGGCCATTGGGAATGGCACTACCTCAGCCCATGCTCCATCTCAGGGCCAGGCAGAAGGGTTATGTGAGGGAGGCAAAGAAAGGGGTCAGGTCCCAGTGGCTAGTGCTCACCTCTAGGAGGATGCACCCAGGGGCAGGGAGGAGGGAGCCCAGTGGCTTGGTACTGGGCACAAGCACAGGGATGCCCCCATCCCCCTCCTGCTCCTGCAGGATGACCAAGTCAGTCCCTGGGGGCAGCATGAAGCCAGGACCCAGCTCCTCTGCCAGCACAGGGAACCCCTTCTGCTAAGGAAGGATGGGGCTGCAGTCGGCACTGGGAGGAATACAAGGGGTAATGGCCAGACTGGACTCCAAGGGCCAGGGTCCACGTCGCTGAGGCTGAGATAAGAGGAAGATGGCGACACTGCTCCTAAAGCCAGGCTTGGGCGAGATGCCACCATGAAGGAAGTAGGTCCAGCTTGGAACCCAGGGGTGGGAGATAGGGAAGGGCCCCATGGGAAATTAGGGTTACCTCGAGGTCACTGCTGAGTGCCTCAGAAACCAGCCTCTGGCCCCCAGATTTGGGCCAACCTGGCTGGCAGGCCTGGTTAAGCAAGGTACCCTTCCTATGGCGTGGCCAGCACAGAGGTGCAGCTGCCCCCTCTACAGCAGGGCTGTCCCACCTGGCTGAAGGTAGCAGTCGTTTCTGTAGGCAGACACTTGGCTGAGCACCTTCCACAGCCAATGCCGACCCAGGACCTCCCCAGAGCCAGCTGCCACACCCACCATGGCAAACTGAAGGCACTGCCTCCACCGGCACTTCTGATGCTTTTGGTTACAGCCCCCAAATTTGGGCTTGTCTTGGCAGAAGTCGCACTGGCTGCAGTCCACAAGGCGTAGGCATGTGGCACATGCCCCACAATGGCGGTTCTGCCGTCGGCTGGAGTAGTGCTGGGCAGCAGGTGAGAGAGACAAGGTCACCAGGGCAGGGCAGGGCTGCCAGCTGGAGGTACCAGGGTCTGCAAACTCGTGCCTTCCCACTTCTACCTGGCCCCTTCCGCCACCTCTACTGCACACAGTGAACAAGAACTGTGCAGAGGGCCTGGAGGAAGGGGCAGGAGTGGGCAGCTGGCACTGCAAATGCACAGCCAGGAGAGCCCTTCCTATCTGGATTACCTGGCCTGGGGGACAGGAGCAAAGGCAAGTGGGCCTTTGGGAGGGAGAGCATTGGACACTCACTAGCAAATGAGTCTACACAATAAGACAAAGTCCTTGGAGAGGAAGGCAGGGGACCACAGGCAATTGCAAGGAAAACAGGCAGTAGCGGATATAGAGGGATGAGCCACAGCCCAAGCGTGAGGCAGCAAGACTCCCCGTGATCTGAGCCCAGTTTCAACAGGCAGGCCAAGCCTTCAAGGTTTTCCCGTGATATCATCCCTCAGCATTTGCAAGCAAGGTCCAACTCCAAACAAGGACTGGCCTCCCCAGTACCCCTACGGCTTAGCCAGGGGCAGTATCAATGGAGGGCCTTACCCTCTTGGAAGGTGCAGGGGAGCCCTGAGCCCACTGAACCATCATCATGCTGTGAGGATGGGGAGGGAGGCAACAAGCTGGTGAAGGAGGCAGCTAGAACCTCAAATTTCAACCCAGCCCTCTCTCCCTGCAAACAGCAATGGGAGGATCTGAGCAAAAGAGGCTCTTTTCAGGAGCTCCTTTGTGCCGTGTGCACACAATACTGGACATTCCCTTGCTCAGTGGCTCCAGAAGCAACTGTCATTTCTGCAGGCCATGACAACTGTGCTCCACTAAGGAACCTGGAGATGAGGCCTAACTAAGGGCAAGAAATCACAAAAGCCAGCGCATGGCCCCCTGCTGGGTTCGGGCCCTTGGAAATCCGAATCCAATTCCACAGGCCTTCCTGCCTCCTGGGAGGCTAGCATAAGAAACTATTCTAGGAGGGAAAGAGGAGGTGTTAGGAGGTCCCCCTGGTCCGGATGAGCACACACTGCGGAGGGCAAAGCAGACAGTGACATGTGACAAGAGAAACTCCCTGGGCTCCTGGCAGCCCTGCCAGGAATCTGAAAGAAGGTATGGTCTGCTCCCTGCCTTCCTCTTTCTTTTGGCCACACCCTGTTCTGGCTCCTCATCTGTCAAAGGGGAAGGAAGGTGGGGCGTGTCCTCTGACCAGCACTGTACAAGCTGCTGGGGAAAGGGCGCCATGGCCAACCCCCCCCCCCCGCCCCCCTTTCTTCATGACACAAGCAAGAGAGAAGAGGATCCAAGGCTCTTCCTGTTGGGGTGATGGCAAACACAGGATGGATGACCCACACAGCCAGCCAGTAAAGTCACCCACCCACACCCAGAACACCAAGCACACTTACCCCCTCATACACACTCTCCCTCTGGCCCCCACACAAAGGAAGGGGATGCCACTGGTCTGGAGTCTGGTTCACTTACGTGTTGGGGGGCAGGGCAGGTCCCCCCCCAGGGGTCAGGAGGACACTGCCCCCAGCTCTCAAGGCAGACACTGAGTTTAAAATCCACTCACTGCTGTAGATGCGCCTGTCTGCCAGCCAGGCCAGGGGAGGAGAGGGGTGAGGCAAGGAAGGGAGAGGAAGGATGATGAGGGAGAGCAGGGAAAAAGATGAACCTCTGGAGGCCTTCCTGCTCCATCTGCCCACCCCTAACCCCAATCAGGTCCCATCTAAAAACAAAGCAATGGCCTAACAAAGATCCCCCTGGGGCTTGGAACCTGGGCTAGGCAGGCAGGGAGGCAAGCAGGCAAGCAGAGGGTCGGAGGGGAGGCTGGGCAGGCCATAACAGGCAGAGGGGCCATTCCCAGGCTTTCAGGGCTTCCCACCAACTAGGGCAGAGACTGAAAGACCAACAGACCTGGATGGGGAAAGGTGGAGCTACAAGCCCAGGAGGATGCCCAGGGGTGGGTAGGAAGAAGGAAGCAGCTAAGTCCCACTGACTGGCTTGGTCCTGTTCCCACATGCACCATGCATGCCCTCACCCTGAGGCCCCACTCACTGTCACCTCTGTGGGGAGCCTTGACAGACATCAAACCTGGCTCCTGGGTAGCTTTGAAGGTAGCCTGTCCTGAGCAGGGGAGGATAGGACCCAAGAGGATTGATGGGAAAACAACAACAACGAATAACAGAGCAAGGGCACAGAGATGGAGCCTACGGAGGAGCTGGACCCCCAAAGACTCTGGAGCATGCGACAAGACACCGAGGGCTGGGGCAGGCAGGGCCACAGCACTGAGGAAGAGCAAGCAAGCAAGCAAGCAAGCAAGCAAGCAAGCAAGCAGGGAAAGAAGGAAATAGCAGCCACTGTCACTTCAGCCCCATGCCTTACCACCACCCCCATCAGAAGTCTTCTGCCACTGTTGACAGCAGAGAAGTCAGGACAGTGTTGGGGAAGCTGCAGGAGAAGCCAGGAGGGCACCCTGTCCCTCTTCCCAGGTTCCCTACATTCCAAGCCCTTGTGCAAGCCCTCTGGAACAAAGACCGGCCTGACTTCCCAGGAAGCAGCCAAGTACCTCCTTCAGCACTATGGACCCATTATGACAGCAGGGGCAAGAAGGGAGGGGATGACAGGGAGATTCAGGAATGAGAACCAGATGGGGAACAGAGGATCTGCTGCAGACGACCCTCCCACACTCATCCAACTGCCCTGAGTTCTGGTGTTTCCCACCTGAGCAGTGCCTGAAGGGCCAACAGCTTCAGCTGGAGAATGGGGTGGGGGCAGCAGCGGTGGCACTGGGCCTCGGCGCCGCCTGCCTGGGTGCTTCCTGGCAGTTAACCCTCTGGGTTTCTTCTTCATCTGACTCTGGGAGACAAGAAGGCTGTGAGTCATAGGGAAGGAAGGGCCTAGGTGCCCTAGCCTAGCCCTCCCTAGCTAGACCACCAGGGTAGATGAGGCATGACTAGGAGACAGCCCTGGGGCAGAGTTTGAGAAGTGGGACCTGGAGGCAACTTTAGGCCACATGACAGCTCCCTGGGGCCACTGTGAAGGATAACAACCCAGCATAAGAGGAAGGTGGAACCTTGGGCCTCAGTTTCCTCACTGATAAAATGAGAAAGATGGATATAAAGGAGGGCTTTGTGCATTGGGAGGAAAGTCACTTTGCAAAAAGGAGGACAGGCTAGACTGGAATATCACTGGGGTGCTCACCCTGAGGCAGCGCCGCTGAAGGCATTTCCATCGCCTTTTGAGGCCCGGCCTCCCTCTGCGCTCACAAATTCGGCAGGTCCCGCAGTCTTCCTTGGTTTGACAGCCAGAACAGAGACCACAGCCAAAGGTCTGGGGAACAGAGGACACTCAGGAGCCCTGCTCTAGGAGGGGCTAGCCCTACCCGGACCAGGGAGCCCTCCTCACCTTATTGACAATCTTGAGGCAGCGGCGCTGGACACACTGGCTTCGAGGAAGCTGAGAGCCACCAGGCTGGGCCAGCTGTGCAACACAGGCAGGGCAGGCACCACAGTCTTCAGTCACCCGGCAGGCCTTGCAGTCGCCGCAGCCCACTCTCTGCCAAGGAAACAGGAGGGGGCATGGTGACTCCCACTGGATATTTCCCAAGACATTGGGCACACACCCAACTCCTCCCTCCCCCCAGACAGCCATTTCCCCAGGGCCTGGCCCCAAAAGTGGAGATCGGGAGTGCCGCCGCCGACCAGTACCTTGAACATTCTCTGCTCCCGGTTGAAGGCATTTCTCTGGGCTGGGGTAGAAAAGAAGAGATTCTGTAAGCAGCCCAAACCAGACACTCCCCTCTCAGCCCTAAGAGAAGCCCCAGTCCCAGGGGCCTGGCCCAGACCCACCTCGGCAGCCTTTACACAGAAACCTGAGGCGCTGCCGACGGGCACTGTCCCCCGACATTCGGGCGCCGCACTTTTCACACCATCTGAGAAGGAAGGAGAGGGAGCCTGGTCAGAGAACTGCCGCCCCATGCAGGAGGGCACCCTGGGCCCTGTCCCTGCTACTCACTTGGGTTGGGCCCTGGAGGCCGAGGCGGTGGGGGTTCCTGGGGGCTCCAGAGGGCGGCTCTCCAGCCGGGCTGGCCTCTTCTTCTTTGGAGGAGACACCTGGGGGGGACAGTGGCACCACTCCACAAGGGCCCTGTTCCTCCCGAGCAATGCCTGCAGTGCTGAGGGTGGTGGCAGTGAGAGCTCCCACCTCTTCCCTGAACCCAGTAGTAAAGTATACCTTGGTGGGCAAATACTGTAGAACCCCACGTTTGAAATCAAAACAGCTGAGGTCACAGTCGGGGCCCAAGAAGCGGGTCAGTTCCACCTTACTTCGGATTCGCTCTCCAGTGGGGCTGAAGAGGGGAGAGGGGGAGCAGGCCCAGGGCCCAGGAGGGATGAGTTACATCAGGAGGGCAGAGGACAAGCTCTGCCCTTACTCCAAAGGCAAGTCCTCTTCTGTCCTTGCTTAGCCGCCCAGAGGCCTCAGACCTCCTGGCTGGGTGGCCCTGGGCAAGTCACTTCATCAGTCTGCCTCACTTACCTCAGCTGTAAGGTGGGGTCCCAGGGAGGTAGCGAGGACTCCAGAGAGAGAACGTGGGCAAAGGGCTTCTTTAGCACAGGGCCTGGCACACCGGAAGGGGGCCGCTCCCTCCTTCCCCTCCCCCACACCCCCCAGGGAGACGCTCAGGCTCCCACCTACCTCTGATAATAGGTGTCCGTCCGGCCGCAGGTGGCCCCCGATTTCCGGGAGGCTTCCCGGCGCTTCCAGCCTGGGCCCAGCGTGGGGCAATCCAGCCAGTCGTCAGCCATGAGGGGAGGGAGGGGGGGAGGGAGGGAAAGAGAGTCGTAGGCGCAGGAGGTGGCTGCCTGCTGGGCGGGGCGGGGTGGGGTGGGGTGGGGTCGGGCAGGCCTTCTCAGAGGGGGATCGGCTGCCCGGAGGAGCCCCGGACCAGAAGGCAAAGGCATTGCGCCGCCACCCGCATGTTGGCAAAGGGGGAAAACTGAGGCCCAAGGGGGTCAGCAGCGGGAGGGGGCGAAATGGCCGCCTCGGCCGGAGGGCTCCGGGTCCAGCGCAGTCCGGCCTCGGCTCAGCTGCCGTCTTTGGGGGCCATGGCGCGCTGGGGGGGCCTAGGGGCGTGGGGCCACAGTAAGGCCCCGGGCCTTCGGTTCCTTTCATGTGCTCACCAGGTACCACCACCGGGGGAAAAGTGAGGCCTCCCCACCCCCGCCCCTCGCTCTACCGGGAAGCGCATAGGCACGCAATGCCTTTGCCGCCCTCCCCACCCCCGGGGTTAACTCCCGGATACCCACCTGGCGGCCCTGATCCAAGCCAGCTTCTCAGGCGCTCCGTAACCCAGCAGCAAGTGTTCTGCTTGTTGGACCCGGAACCGGAAATCCGGCCCCGCCCCGCCACGGGGGCGGAGCTTCCGCCCCCGCGTGCGCGGGCCCTTTAAGGAGCAGAGTGAGCGAATGTTCTGGGCGCATTTTTACTGCATGCACAAGGGCCGCGTCCTGGGGGGTGGGCCTTCCTCCTAGGATTTAGAGCTTCTGGGCCCCCGGAGCGGGATCCCAATTCAAATCCTGCCCCAGCCACTCCTTCCCTGGCCGGTGCAAGCACTCAGTCTAGTCCAGTTATTCCAAACAAACTTTATTGTGACCAAACATGAAGATTAGAATGGGGGGGAGGGGGGGCTGGCAGCGAAAGCAAACAGGCCTCCACCCAAAAGGGGGAGCAGAAGGCCAAGTGAGTGGCCAAAAGAGGAAGATGAGATGCAGGCAGAACGGAAGCCAGCAGGGGAAACAGCAGGAGGCAGGCCATCCCCATAGAGGGAAGCTCTGGCAGCTCAGTGGTCAGCATTGGTGCGCAGGTCTGTGGTGAGTGGGTCATGCTGGATGGTCTGGTGGAGCATGAGGGCCAGCAGGCCAGCCCGGTTGGTCATGGCCATCCGCACATTTCGCTCCTGTTCGAACAGCTCGTCCAGCTTGTACCACTGTGGGAGAAGGAGGAGCCACTTTCACCCACCCCCTCCCACTGTGCCAACCTGGGGTGACAAGACATGCTCAAATACCCTGACCTTGGCCCCAATGATCCCTCTCCCAGTTCTTCCCAATTCCATCCCTGAGCAGAGACCACCACCTCACTGGGCCAGCCCCGCTTCCCCTTCCCTGTATGGGGCTACCATGCCAGCCTCACCACGCGCACTCGTTCCAGATCCACTTCAGCCCGCCGAAGCTTCTCCCAACAGTAATGCCGATTGCACTGTCGTTTGGGCAGGCGGCAGAAGTCCCCCGTCAGCTCGAACACATCCCGGACCAGGGGGCAGCCACACACTTCATCTGCTGGCACCTGCCCCACCCCCAAATGGCAGCAGGCAGTCAGTCAGTCCGATATCGCCTCCCCGGAAACAAGCACCCAGCTGGCCCTCCACATTCACCTTGGGGTCCCTGGAGTGCTCAGGACACAGAACCTGCAGACGCTTGCAATATGTTTTGCTCTGGGGGTTGTAGACATCGCAGAACAGTCGAGTGGCTCTGGTGGGGTGGGATGGAGTGGGGAGCAAGGGAATGAGGTGATTCTCAGAAATCTGCCAAGATGCAACCCCCCCTCCCAGCCAGTCCCCCCCCCAAGATTCCCCTCTCACCCTTCAATTCTGGTGGGGTACATGGACCCAAAGGACGTCTGGCTCTCATACTGTGGAAGACAAAGATGGAGGCCAGGCTGTCACCCACAGCCAGCCCTTTCCTAGCACAGACTCATTCCCCTTCTGCTTTCTTCAGCTACTTGCTCCCCATCCACCAGAGGACAGTCTGTCCAAGCTCAGGGCAGCTGCCATTCCACCCACCATCCCTCAGTTCCCATTCATTTAGGCCAGAGAAGATGGAGAGTTGAAGTCACCCCATCTGTCCAGGCCTCCAGAGAACAATCCTTATCTGTGCACCCATCATCCCCCACTGATGAGACATGCCCACATCACTGAGGGACCAGGTACCTTGGCATAGCAACGCTCCATGTGCCTCAGTGCCACCTTGGGGTTGATGGGGTGGCCACAAGAGACACAGAAGATCTGTAGGTCAGTGTCCTCGCTGTCTCCCTCATTACTCTGTAGACAAGGGAGCACCAGTGAGGCGGAGAATGCCCCTGCCCCACCCTACACTCCCTGAAGCAAGGCTTCTCTCACCTCCTCATCCTCTCGCACCACCTGTTGCTTGGCCCTGAGGATGATGGCCTCAAGCTCATGGAAGCGTCGTTCCATGTCCTGCAGGCGCATGCGAGCCCCCTGCTGCTCCCTTCGGATCCGCTCCAGAAGCTTCTTTCCATGTTCTTCTGCGATACATGGGCTTTGCTGCCACTGCTGGATTCGCTGGGGCAGGATCTCATAGATGCGACTGGCAGGAGAGAGCAATTGGGCCAGGTAGTCCCTCCTGGGGGGGGGGGGGCACCCCAGCAATTGCTTTCTGTCAGTCCCAAGAGTGGGTGTGAGGCCAAATAGGGAGGTGACTGGCACAGGTGGGGGGGGGGGCAGGGGGGAGACCTCACTTAGCAGCCAGCTTCATGCCACAATCGTCAGAGCAGTATTTGGAGCCTGGCTGGGCAGGTTGGACACAGCTGGGGCCCAGGCACTGGGGCAAGGCGGTTGGGTCCTTGGTATCCGTGCGCTCGACATGTTTCCACTTATCCTTGTGCCTTTGCTTCTGCCGGTGACGCTTATACTTCTCCTCCTTCTAGGACAGGGCGCGGGGCAATGGGTGAGTCTCCGCTATGGCTCTTGGCACCTGCTCACTGCCCCCTCTCCGGCCACTCACCTTCTTCTCTGACTTCTTCTCCCGCCTTTTGACATGTTTTACTTTCACTGCGCGTTTCCGAAGTGCTGGGTCCAGGAAAGGGGCATCCTCAGGGTCACTCAGCCATGGCTGGGGGCAGAAAGGGACAAGACAGTGAGCCCCCTGGCACCATCTCAGTCTATTCTATCGCCTCCATTCAGCTGAATGGCCCTTTGGGAAACGTGACATCTGACTGCTGCCTCTGCCTAAGCCCTCTAGGATCCAAGCTTTGGGAAGAAAGAAAACGTGTCCTCCTTTATTCCCCTCAGATTCCTGAATCCCACATTCCGCGATGGACCAGACCTTAGTGGCCACATGAAGCCAAGGCTATCATCTGGACAGGGGAGGAAGCCGAAGCCCACACTGGTGGCGAGGGGGCAGAGCCCCATCCTCAGACCTGCCCAGGCCAGCATCTGGCCTTTTTACTGACACATGCTACCTAGCCTAGAAGAAACCCAAGGGCCAATAGAATCTCCCTCCCCAAGAAGGAATGGGGCCTGGCCCCTGACCAAGGTATGGTCATCAAAGGCGCCGGTGCAGAAGTCCTGATAGAGTTCAGGGTCCAGAGGCAGGTCCTCATCAGATAGTGCCTCGGGTGTGGCCACAGCCTCCGGGGGCTCCTTTAACAGCTGGAAATGTTCTTCTCGGCCACGAAGAAGTTTCTGCTATCGGGGAAGAGAGAGGTATAGTAGGGTCAGCAGGCCATCAGAACCCAAGCCAGGACGGCATCCTTGGGCTTGAGCCCTTTCAAGAAAGGAGGGAAAGAGAGGCCCGAGAAGAGAGGGGTAGAAAGAACCTGAGGTTCCTCAAGCTCTCCTGGAAAGGAGAGGGAAGATGATGAAAGACAAGTCCTGCCAAATGTTCTAAGGCCAAGTGCCCTCCCTTTGTAACGTTTCCTGGATCTGCAGTTATCATGACGCTAATAGCCCAAAGCAGCTGCTGTTTCAGTCCTAACCCCAACACTCACCACAGCTGATGCCAGACTCACCGAGGAAGGGAAATACTTATAGGATTCCTGCAGACAGACAGAGGAATAAAGAATATAAGAAGCCAAGGTGAGGTGAGGTCTAGCCCCAACTTCCCAGAGGCAGCCATCGCCCACTCTCACCCGGGCTCGGAGCTGGCACTGGCGCAGACGGCACTTCTGTCGGATCTTGTTGGGGCCCCCAAATTTTTTCATGTCACGGCAGAAGTCACAGTGGCCACAATCCTCAGTCCGTCGGCAAGCCTCACACTCGCCACACATCCGAGCTGACCGTTTGATCTGCTATCAGGACAGAGAAGAGAAGATGAGAGACAGACATTCCTGGGACCTTCTTTATGATCTCCCAACCCCTCAGGCACCCAAATGTCTTTTATTTTCCAAACCCAGGTTCCCTCCTCCTGGTGGTAGCCCTAGATTCTCCAACTCTATTTCTGAGGTCCAGGCTCCAATCCAAAGCTTACCTGGTTGGACACCTCTCGTACAGGTCCTGGTGCTGGAGGAGGTGGGGCCTTGTGGGGAGAGGCGAAGCCCTTGGGGATCGTCATAGGCTCTACCAGGAGATCTGAGGCAGCCTTCTTTCGTGGGGTGGATGCATCATCCCTGGGTTCAGCCTCATGTTCCCCATCACGCTCGCGGCATGGTTTTTTGTGTCGGTATCGAATCTCCAGCTTTGGGTCCTTCTCTGTCCGGGGATGGATGAGCATTAAAGAGATTGAGGGGGCCTCTCTGATGATGTGCAAGATTCCCCCCAAATCCCCTCCCCTCAGATCCCCCAGACCCACCACGGCACTGCAGGCAGTACCACTCTCGGATGGCTTTAGCCATCTTCTCAGTAATCTTGATGCAGTCACCGTGGAACCACTCATTGCAGTTGTCGCAGCCACTGTGCAAGGGACAGAGAGAAAGTGAACTTCAGATATGTTTGGTCGCCTCCCCACTGGGAGGCTTGGCGAGGTTCGAGAGTGGGTTCTGCTGAGATGAGTTTGAGCCCATCCCTCCTCTGAGGAAGACATGGGAGCCCAAGACTGTGCTCACTTAAGGAATATCTGGGTATCCCGGCAAAGCTCTGCTGGGGCTCTCTCCTCCCTGAATAATCTGACAAGATGACCCCGGACCTCCAGCCCTGTCTCGTGACGATGACACTGAGCTCAGTGCACCTCGACTGACTCTAGGGTCACCCCCCCCCACCATCAGTGTGGGTTCTCACTCACATCATAAAGCAGTTGATGTCAGGCTTTCGGCAGACGCAGTAAATGGGTGCATTCTCCCCATTCTCTGACTTGGTCTCTTCTCCAACAGCCCCCGGCTCGGGATCAGAAAATTCACCCTCCTGCAAGGCCAGAAAAATAGAGGGAATGAGCCCTGTGGCTTCTTCCTCCAGGGAACCCAAAGCCCCCTTCCCTTGTTCCTTCCAGAAAAGGGTACTTCCAGCCTGCTCCTGCCCCCTTCCCAGGGCTGCCTCCACAGGCAGTCCTCCTAGGTTGGCCTTCCTTATTTTCCTGTAGGAATTCCTCTCCTCCCCACCCCTGGTGGGGTTTTTGCCCAGGCCTGACCCTGCACTGGGCACCTGGCTGGCTCTGCCCTGACCCACCCTCACCCTCGGGTGCCCTCAGACCTTCCCCTTCAGCTTCGTCCTCTTCTACCGCTCAGAAACCCTTCGGGTTGCCTTTAAATCTTTCCCCCCCAACCTCTTCTTCCTTCGGGAAGCCCGATAGGGTGGCCTGTCCCTGGCCTCTCATAGCCACTGCCTTCTCCTGCTCCAGGGAGGCTTTCTGGATGGCTTCCCCCAGCTCCTTCCATCTCTAAATTCTACGACCTGCCGCTGGGGGGGAGGGGCCTCTCCTACCCTCTGGCAGGGGGGAAAGGGGCGGTGCCTTTGGCTGCCGGTGAGGGCGGGGCGACGGCGGTGGCGGCGGCGGCGCCCCACTCCCCCCGCCCGCGGCGGTCCCCGCGCTGCCAGTAGCAGCGCCCCGCTTGTCGCCCCGCCCCTCCCCACGACAGCCCCCTCCTCAAAACAGGGGGCGCCGGGAGGCGGTCGCGCCCCCGCCCTCTCCGGCCTCCCTAGGGTCACCCTCCTCCCCAGGACGGCGCCCAAAGCCACCCAAGTGGGGCCCCCCAGCCACCTCGTCCTGTAGGAAGGCCCCCGAACTCGTCCCGGACCCGCTCTGCCTCCTCCCCCGGGCCGCCCCCCGGGATTGCCCCGGGCCGGCTCCGCCCCTCGTTCTCACCATGGCGGCGCCGGGATCTCGATACTCCTTCGAGACAACAACGGGAGCTCTCCGAGCGAGAGTTGTCTTCGGGTTCACTTCCGCTTCCGGTTTCTTCTAGGCCTCCGGGACACTCGCCAGCCCTCGTACGCAAACTCCGTGCGGCTTTCGAGGCCGCCGAGCTTCCCCGCTTCCACAGGGGCGGGGCCTCAGTGCGCAGGCGCATTGCCTGGAAGGGAGAATAGCCGACCGGGAGTGGAAGTAGCTCGAGGCTTGTTTATTTCTGGGAGTCTTCTTGCCCTTTCCTGCCCGGGGATCCCCAAGCCTTTCCCGCCCTTCCCCTGTCTGAGGCCGTCTGAGCCTACCGTCCGCGAGGAGGTAGCTGGCCTGGGCGGAAGTAGAACTCTATCGAAGGATTGCAACTTGAAACAAAGGTCCAAGCAGTGAAAAAAATGGCAGGAGGCAGGAGCCCTCGGTTAGTTCTACCAGTCACTTCAAAGAGCCTTAGGGCTCTCCGGACCAGACCAGCCCAGGCCGGTGGCCCCTGCCCTGCGATGGGGACAGTCCAGAGCTGGCTGGCAATCTGCAAGAGCTGACAGGGGAAGAAGGCCAGGCAGTATCTCAACAAGGAAGCGGGGCTGGCCAGATGGGGGAAGGTTTGCGAGAATCGTTGAGGACCGGGGGGGGGGGGGGGGGGGGGGGGGGGGGGGGGGGGGGGTGGCAGCATGTCATTGTGGATAGAACCGGGAGCTCCCAAGTCAAGCTTGCCTCTTGTCTCCATCCCAGTCTCACTCATCCCCTCATCTCTAAACTGGGGTGGGAGGAGAGAATGCTGGCCACGCTCCAGAGAAATCTTGCAGGCCAAGCAATTGGCAGGCCCCGGCCAGAGCCTCTGGAGTTCGGGAGGGAAGGAGTGGAAGCCCTAGTCCAGAGAGCAGGGGCTGTAAGTCTTCGGGGTGGGGAATAGGATGAGGCCCAGAAATGCACCAACACAGTTCTTTATTCAGAAGAGCACACCGGAGGGCCCCCCCCCCCCCTTGAGATGAGGCCAGAGGGCCAACCACTGATTGTCCAGGCCCAGGGCAGACCAGGCCACAGCTCCCTGGGAGGCTCTAGTACGAAGAGGAGGCTTAGCCAGTAGCCTTTTCCCCTGGGCTGAGGTCCATATTCTGTTCCTTTTCCCAGGCCCCTGGGGGCTCCACGACAGGCTAAGGGCCAAGAAAAGTAGAACAAATGTTTAGTAACAACCCTGTCCATCACCATCTCCCATCCTTTCTCTCTTCTCTGATGGCTTCAGATGTCCCAGCTCTGGCTTCTTTGGAAGACTTACCTCTCCTGGGGCCCCTTCAGCAGCTGCCTCTGGCACACTTCCCTTGGGCCCTCTGATAACACTTTGGCCAACAGCTTCCAGCTCCATCTTCAGCCTGGCAGGGAGATGTTAGAAAGGTTCATGTCAGGCACAACTATAGCCACAGAGGCTGACCCAGGGAAGGCCAGTTAAAGAGACCAACCCTGAGAAGTAAGAGGGCCACAGACACCCGGAGAAAAGCACACACCCAAATGAAAAGACACACAGACCCCCAAAGAAACATCTGCACCAGTGCAAAGACAAACCCAGAGAAAGGGAGGGGTGAGGGGAAGGAACAGGGTACAAGAAAATGCTTCGGGCCTTAGTTATATACCCAGGGAGAGAGCCACGAACATGGGAAGCGAGAGAGAGAGACAGGCTGCCCAAAGGGCACAGGCATACAGTCAGGGACAGACACAATAACAGTCTTCCTGCTGTTACTCATATACAACAGTCTTTCTCTCCACAGGTTGTCTGTTCTCTAGGCCTGAAATATATGCCTTCCCCCCACAATCACCACCATTCCCCTCTACCTCCCTGCTTCCCTGGATTCCTTCATAATTTCACTCAAATGTCATCTTCTGCAAAAGGTCTCTGAGATTACATTGCATCTACTGTGTCTGTATCTCCGAGGCTGATACTTGTTCTCATGTCATGAAGCCTCTTTGGGGCAGGGAGCCTGCTTTGTAGCCCTAGAACTTAACCCCCTTCCTGGTAAGCCCTTGCCAAATGCTCATGGAGAGACTGGTAGATTTGGAGAGGCAGAGACTTAACAGAGAAAGAGCCAAAGACAGAAACACGGAAAGAGAGTGGAATGGAGATGGGGACTGATATATAGATATGTGTATATATACACGTATATGTGTGTGTGTGTGTGTGTGTGTGTGTGTGTGTGTGTGTGTATGTATGTGTATAAAGAATCAGAGCAACTGAGAAAGAGAGTGAAAGCAGGAGAAAGAGAACAAACAGTCTACTCCCGGCTCACTCACCTGTGATACTTCTGCCACAGCTCGTTGTACTGTCCCAAGGAAGCCTCCAGGAGCCACTTGGCCCTCTTGTTTTCCTCCTCAAACAGGTACCTGGGAAAGGTGGGCTCCACTGTCAACACCAGCCTGTACCTTCCTTGACTTTCCCAGTCCAAATCAGCCTTCCCCCTGCCTCCCAGAGTCACCCAGGACTCACAGAGCAGTAGCAGCCTCCTCACTGCAGAGGAAGGCATTCACACTATTGAGATCCAGAGCCTTAGCCCTGACCTGCTTGTCTTGAGGTAGCCTTGCCAGTTCTTTCTCAATGGCCTCCAATTTCTCCCGAACTAGCCTTTCTGTTTACCAGAAAATGAATCATTTCAGTACCCGCTCATTTTCCAGGGGTCTTCCTTTTTCCATTCTATCTTCTACTAACCACCAGCTTCCTCTCTCTCACCTCTATGAAGCCGTGGCCACCCAGCCCTGGTGTTGCATGTTCCCAGGGATGGAGAGCTCACTAACTCCCAAGAGGACTGCATTCATCTGCATTGCTCTGTCCTCTCACTGGAGGATGCTTACCCTCCTTCAGGAGCTGTTCCTTGGTACTGGCCATGGTGTTGATTTCTTGAGATAGTCTCTCTGGTGTCTAATGGATGGGAGGGCAGCTAAGGTTCTCTTCTTCCTCTGAAATCCCTCCCAACTCAGATGACAGAATCTCAGAGGTAGAAGGAGCCCCAGAGACCATCTTGCTCTCCCAGTACTGAAATAAGAATCCTTTCGACAACATTGCAGACCAGCGAACGTCTGATAACTTGGCCTGGCTGGCTATGCCTCGTTCACTGAGTGATCCCATATGATGGCTCACTTCTCTGCCCAACTCATCACTTCCGCCTCCCCACCTCCCAACCCAGAATCATGTTGGTATGTGCCCACCCAAATCCAAGAAATCTCTCTCACGTGTAACTCCCATAGAGTCTTATGTTGCTCCATTAGCTCCTCTAACTGCTGTTCAAACTCCATTCTGGGAGAGAAAAAACAGGGTTTGCCCAGGCCCCTCCCAAACCAATACTAATTCCAGTCCTACCGGCTCTCTGAGGCCCAGATCCAGTACCCCTCCTCTAGGATCCTTTGCATTTCTCCTGGGTTTGGTGTGAACAGCACAATTTATCATTGACAGCATCAGCCACTTTCTGGACTGAAAGGGCCCTTAACCATCCATTGTTCAACTGTCTCATTTTGTAGTTGGGGAAATGAGGCCCAGGGAAAGGAAGGGATGTGATGCTCCTAAGGCTTCAAAATGGCAGAAGCAGGACAAGGGCCCAGGTCTCTTAACTGTCAATCTAGGGCTGACTGGACTATATATAGCATTCTGAGGCTTGTTATGTCTTTTTTCAGATTAGGGGCTACTCAGTACAGTGGAGGGAAGGAGCCCTAGAGTCAGTACCTTACTGGGCAGCCTCCCTTCCCAGTGGCTCAGGTCCCTCCAACAGAAAATAAGAATTTGGGGTAGGTGAGCTCTGAGATTCCCTTCCAGCGCCATGTACTTCAAGGGAAGGGGCAGGCACGTGCCTCATTCTGTGTAGGGGATCCACCTGTTGGCCAAGGGCTGGACTGGACACCCTTCCAGCTGAGATTCTGTACTCTTAAATCAGATTTGCAACTGAATTTGGAAGGTATTGAATGCCACCATAAGACTGAAAGTTTTACCTCAGTTTCTTCTTTTTTACTTTGTCCTCCTGAATCTTAGAATTCAACTCTGTTATCTTCTGTAGGGAATCTTGAGCCATTGCCTGTTTTCTTGGAGGGGGGGGCAATTCAACCCAAAGTTACTCTCTTGGGTTTAGCTTGAGATTTATACACAAACTGCCCTGTTAGCCACCCATCCCACTCCTTCCAGTTCTAACCTGTGAATCTCTAAACTATTACATAGGCATTTTGTTTTGCCCGGAATCTGGGTCCCTTTCAAACTGGCTTTGAACAGTGCCTCATATTTGAGAAGAGCCTCCCTCAGTTGTTGGGCAGGAGACTGGAGTCTGTGCTCTCTAAGTCCCATCCTGGTCTGTGAATTCCATATTCTACAAAAATCCTGCTTTCTCCAGGAAGACTCCCAAGCCTGCTTAATTCTAGTGCCCTCTCTCTCTTAATGATTTCTCCTGATCTGGAACATAACTTGTTTGGACAAATTTGTATTTGTGTGTTTTCTCCCTCCTTGGACTGCCAGGTCCTTGAAGGCAGAGACCGGCTTTTGGCCCTTTTGTATCATTGGTGACTGGCACACAGAAAGTGTGTAATAAATCCTTCTTTGTCTGTCAGCTGGCCAGCCTGCCTGCCTGAGCTGTAATGTAAAGGTCAGTAAGCAGAAGCAGAAGGGAATACTTCTAGTTAGGGGTTTCTGTCATCTCCGAGAGGGGCATTCTTCCTCCCAGGGAGTGGCTGGGGTTGGTGGCTTCTAAGCTCCCTTCCCTGGGGCTCTCCAAACCAACCACCTCAAAGGACACATCTGGATTTGAAGAAGGTCCTCTTAGAGTTATTTTGGACATGGGTCCCTTGAAGTGCCACAAGAAGCCTATGGGCATCTTCTGAGAAGGACCGCTTTAAAAGAAGTCAAGTACGATGCTATGCTAAAGGTATCATTTTCCCATCCCCAGATTAAGAGCCCCTCTTTCATAGGTCAGCCATCCTGGA
This sequence comes from Monodelphis domestica, assembly GCF_027887165.1. Classification (NCBI taxonomy): domain Eukaryota; kingdom Metazoa; phylum Chordata; class Mammalia; order Didelphimorphia; family Didelphidae; genus Monodelphis; species Monodelphis domestica. Next base: position 812,340 of record NC_077235.1, read on the forward strand.
AAGCAATTTGAAATTATGCCTCAAGAGCTATTAAACCATGTATAGGCTAACCCAGCCTAATACCTCCACTCAGTTTCCAGCCCAATGAGATGAGAGAGAGAGAGAGAGAGAGAGAGAGAGAGAGAGAGAGAGCACAAAAGGACAAACATGCACAAGAGGATTTTTGGCAGCTCTGAAAGACTTGGAAGCTGAGGGAATGCCTGTCATTGGGGGGATGGCTGGTCAAACTTGCAGGATGGGAATGTGATGCGATAAATACTGGTGCTGTGGGAAATAATGAAGGGGATGGCTTTAGAGAAACCTGAGAAGCCAACTGATTCGGAAGGAACTAACTGAGGAGAACCAGGAGAACAATGTAGTCAAGAACAGTACTGGGAAGGCAATTTGGAATGACTGAAGAACTCTGCTCAGTGCAATGACCCACCATGATTCCAGGGACATGATGATGAAGCCCATTCCCCACCTCCGGACAGTCCAGACTGAAACGTATTTTCCTTTTTTGGATATGGCCAATGGGGAAATGTTTTTTGCTTGACAATCCCTGTTGGTACTGACTGGGAAGCCCATTTTTCTTTCTTTAGTAATAAGGGAAGGCAAGAGTGACAAAAGGCAGATTTTCATCAGCTGATGAAAAACAAATAAAAACTGAGTTGGAAAACTCAAAGACCCTGTTCTAAGTTCTGCTGCCAAGAATGGCTAATGGAGAATGTTTTGGGTCCATTAGAGGAAGGTGGGAGGGAGGTGCCATGAGTTGGGCCCACCTTATGAGAAGCCAGATCCCTGGCTCTTTCTGAAAGGGTACCAAACTCTTACCTCAGCATTTTGCTTTCCTTTTCTCTGTTGTGCTGCTGAAGGATACGCAGGCTTTCTGGGATGAGAAAGAGAAGCCACTGGAATGCTAAGGCAACACTGGAAAAGTCACCTGTGTGAGGCGCTTGGGCTCAGCCTCCATAGAGTTTATGACAATGAAACCTCTAGCAAGGGAGCGTTACTTACCCTGCTTGGACTTCAAGAGTTCCTCCAGATGAGTCTCTTCTGAGGTTACTGCAAGGGGGCAGAAATTGGACTGAGTGACCTTCCTCACCTTCCCCATTGGGTATAGCTTACTCCAAGAAGTAACAGTTTATAGATGGGGGAAATAAGAGCCACAAAGGGAAAAGGGGAAGAGTTGTCTGAATGAGTGTCAGTCTGTAACCATTTGTTAAGCTCCTACTATGTGCCAGGCACCATGGCTGGTTAGAGACAAGATCTAATTCACAAGTCTGGCATTGGCATTGGCTTGCAGTGGTAACTTAAGTAGGTCCCATCAGTTCCCCCCCCCCATTATTCCTAGTAATAGTAACACTAATTCCAAAGGGCGGACTGATTTCCAAAGACTCTTCTAGCTGACATTCTCTGAGCCTGTGGACTGATAAAGGTTGACAAATTGGGATTAGACCTCAAGGAATTGTCTTTCTTTCTTTAAGTTTCTGTTCCGTGCTCAATTTCATATTTTGGAGGGTGACTGACCCATATACAGTTGCACTAAATAAACTGGGATGCCTTTCCTGGACACCCCTTCTCATGTCCTAATAATAGCTAGATCCTGGGACCAAAACCCTCTCCCTTTTCCCCTTTCCAGCACCTGCCACAACAGAAAAACCTGGCAGAACATCAGGATTTCCCTGTCAGGCCTTCCCCCGTCACTGACCAGAAAGCCTGGGAACTCCCCCCCTACCCCCACCCCCACCCCCAGCCCCAAGTTCCCAACCCACTTAGGGCTATCCAGTCATCTGGACACAAGCACCCCACTTTGACCAATAGGACCAACCCAGGTTACCTCATCTCAGACCACCACCCTATAAAAGATTATCCCCATCTCTACCCAAGTGGAGACTCCTAGTCACTGCGGGCTCCTCCCTCCTTTCCCACAATAAAGCCTTGCTACATTACTCAATCTCTCTGTCTCATTTGAACTGGTCAGCCAGTCAGACACCTAGCATGGAGCCTTCCTTTCGAGAAGGAAAGTATACAATTGCTATTTGCAGAGTTCAGTGCTTTGAAGACCATATATGGTCATTTCTGAGGGTCTCACTGGCTCCAGCAAGTGGAAATGCCAAGGCAGGTATGGGTGCCTCTGGGGATGAGCCAATCCTGGATCCATGGGGATGGCCTACATTCATCCAGTTCTTTCTTCAAGGCTTCCTTTTTGGCTTCGATTTCCCAAAGCTCCTCCTTTGCAATTTTATGGGCTAGAGATACAATGGAGACCAAGGAAGAGATTTGTGAGTACAGATCCCAGCCTGGACCACTCATTTTACAGACTCAACAAGGAAAAGGGACTTGCTCAAGATCCCACAATATAGAAGTATGGCAGGGGCTAAAGTTAAGTCTGGTGGCCCCTCTTCCCTCCTCTTGGACCCAGCTCCAGGGTCACTTCCTCAACTAATCTAGACTGACCAGATCTCTCCCTTCTTGAAGGAGAGAAAGAATATCAGGGTGTCAACTTTGTTTCTAGAATCCCCGAGTTTGCCCCTTCACTTTGGAACTTGCCTTAAGGGAAGTCCCAGACTGACCTTTGTTTTAGACTGAACAAGGACCACCAATCATCCATGGAGCATCGGGAAGAGCCTCTCCTAGGCCACTCCCTGGTACCTCAGGCCTCAGGCCCTAACCACTTTCTCAAGCTTGCTGATAACCCAGGCAGTGAGTCTCTTTTCCTTCATTCCCCAGTGTATATAGGAGGCCAAGTTCTTCAGCTTGTGGGAAAACCCCCTTTTGAGATGCTTCCCACCCCCACCCCCCCACCCCCGACAGTGTTTCCAGAATCCCAGAGCTTTGTCTCTGTGTGGTATCTAGCACTTGACTTTGTGTAGGGCCAATTAGAGCAGTGTCTTCCTTGTCCTGATTAAAGACTTGCCCTTTTGGACTACCTTAGTGGTTTTGTTTTTCAAGGTTGGCAGAGTGGAGGACTGTGCTTCTCGTGGGAACCGCTCCTTCTATTTGGCTCCCCTGAGCTCCTCAAAAGTTTAGGCTTTGGACCCTCCTTGCTTACCTTGTAGCAGTTGATGAATTGCCTTGATAACTTCATCAGTCCTGGGATCATGGCTCTCTGTTGTGGGGAGAGAGGTCTTAAGTACCCTTTTGTCTTCTAAGTTTCTCTTTCTGTATCTGGCCACCCTCAGTTCCAGGTCAATCTCCCTCCCTCCCCAGCCCTCCTGTCACTGTCTCTCTGCCTCTCTCTCAGTGACTCTGTGGTGGTCATAAGAGCACTGTCTCCCTTGTCCTGGCTAAAGACTTTTTTTTGGTAACTGCTTTGGTAGTTCTGTGTTTCTGTGTTTTTCCAGGCTGACATTACTATTACCACCATTTTACAGAAACTGGAGGGGAAAGTTACATGATTTGCTCAGAGCCAAAGTGAGAATTAGTGTCTAAGTTGTCTGACTCCAAGTCTAGCACTCTTATCCATAGGTTGCCCAGCTAGGTGAGTTCATAAAATCCAGTTTAGAGCAAGAACTCCGCTCCCACTCATCAATCTATCCCTTACTCTTTGAAGGATGACAAAACTTCTGACCTTAGAGATCACAATTTAATCTGACACCTAGAGCACACCCCACATTCCCAAAAGGCACCATTTTAAACAAAGTCTATCCTTTTTCCATACTAGGTACCTCCCAGAACCATCTTTTGGTTAAATAAGTGCCCTGAAGTGGAGAAAGAGCTGTGGGAAGGCTGTGGTAGCTGCCTTTTGTATGTGCAAGAGGGATGAAAGCTTAGATCTGTGATGGTGAACCTGTGGCACATGTGCCAAATATGGCACACAAAGACCTCTCTGTGGACATGCATGATGTCACCCACTAGTTAGTTGTGAGAATGGCAGAGAGACTCAGGTGGAGCTGCTCCCCTATCCCTCTCCTGTAAAAATGGAGATTTGAACACCAGACTTCAATTCCCAGAAGTCCTTGGTAGTTCCCAGAATTTCCTAAAATCTCACCTGAGGTTCTCACCTGGGCCGAGAACAAAATGGGTATTTAAACTGACTGTACCGCCTACTTGCTCTCTCTCTCCACTTCTACTTTTAAGCACACACATCTCTCTAGCTAGCAGGCAGGATGTTCTGAGTTGGTTGCACGTGCTTGTCTTATTCTGTATTCTCTTTATTTTTTAATTCTAATAATCTTTAATAAACCTCATAAAATATAATACTTTTAGTAGAGAAACTAAATTTTAATTTTAACACTCCACACCACCTCTTATCACCTACCCCTCTGCCTAGCAGCTCAATGGAAGAACTTACTCGATCCCCTGAGCAGACTGCCTGTGCCACTCCCTCCCTTTCTCCCACCCCTGTCTGGGGTAAGGGGGGGGGGGGACTTGGAGTGGGGGGGGGAAGGGCAGGGCAAGGCAGCCAGTCTGGGGGGACATGGCACATGGTATCTAAAAGGTTTGCTATCCCTGACTTAGATTTTTTTCCCCAGTTGGTGCCTAAAGTCAGAATTAAGAGCCATGGGAAAGGGAGTCCAGAGTGGGAAGACAAATTTTCAGATCAACAAACCCAGTGAGTGGCTCTGAAAAGTCCAGTGCCAGATTGGCCTCTGGGGAATGCTTCTTCCTTCTGGGATGTTGAGATTTTCTGCTGCAGGACGCAGGCTGGCACGGTTACACAAGCTCTGGATTTGGGGTTGAAGACCCTAGGCTTACATCCTAGTTCAGTCACTTACTGTGTAAGCTTGGGAAAACCTCTTTAGCTTGCTGGGCCTCATTTCCTTGTTTGATTATAATGTTATGATCACCTACTCCAGACCTCTTGTTTTGACAGAAGAAGCCCAGGGTCCAAGAGAGTGAGGGTCTTACTCAAGGCCATCTGACAAGTTGGTGGGACTCTAGACTTCCAATTTCTTACCATCTACCAATAGCATGGGCTTCGGGGTTTTCTTGGACAGTCCCAGGTCAAAAGGCACTCAAGGAATTCCTTTATTTGCATTCCACAGTGTAGACTAAAGGAAGGCAACTTTGAACAACACAAACCCTAGGCTGAGACAGACACTCCCTTTAGCTTTTTGAGAAGCACAGCTCTAGAGCTCCCAGTTTGCTTGGGATGAGCATCCCTTTCATCCACTGAACCTTTCGTCCAGTTCACCCACCTTTGTCTTCCAGGCCCAATGCATCACCCCATCTCTGGTCACGTAGTCCCTGTTATCAAAATGGTATAAGAATCCCCAACTCTAGCTCTTTGGGGAGGTAGTACTTTTACTTCCGCCTGCCTCCCAGTCATTCAACTTGTATCCAACCTAGAATATGTCTCTATTACTGAAGTCTGTCATACTTAAGGGGGGACCTTTCCCAGCCCAGGGCTTTATCTCAAGCTCCCCCACAACACTAATGTGACCTAAAAATCTCTTCATTTATTGGCAGTATCATAATGCTCATCAGTGTAATGTACTGGACTTGGAGTCAGAAGACCTGGGTTCAAAACCTAGCTCTTGGAAAATTCACTTAACTTCTGGGAACCTTTCACATGGAAGGCTGGTGAGAAGAATGGAAGCTGTCTCCATTTTTTCTCCCCATTTCCTCTTTTTGTTCCAATTAAATGCTTTTGCTGGTTCCATGTGATTTACCTAGTTTTAAGCAAGTGACGTAGGAGGTTAGTGACCAGGGGCTGGCAAACAGGTGTTGGAATAAATCTTAACCTGGGGTCTGAGAACTTGTTTTCAAAATGTTTTGGTAACTGTATTTCAGTATGAGTCCCTCTTTGCATTCTATGCATTTAATAACCTTCTGAGAGGGGGGTCCATTGGTTTCACCAGGCTGCCAAAGGGGTTGGTAGCACAGAAAGGGTTAAAGACCCTTTGGACTGTGTGGTCTCTTGTACAACTGAGATATAACATTTTGATTCCCTGGTGCTGGTGCTCAGTCATGTCAACTCTTCATGACTTTATTTAGGATTTTCTTGGCAAAGAGAGTGAAGAGGTTTGCCATTTCCTTCCCCAGCTCATTTGACAGATGAGGAAACTGAGGCCAATACAGTGACGTGACTTCCCCAGGGTCACCCAGCTGGTAAGTGCCACAGGCCAGATTTGAATTCAGGAAGAAGACCCTCCCTGACTCCAAGGCCTGGTGTGCCACCTGGCTGCTCATTCCCTGTGATTGTCAGCCAATCACCATTGGCCGTTTCCCTCTCTTTCCTGTCTAATAAGCAGGGGCTAAAGGAAAACCATCGTAGGCCTCTTGTAGCTCTAAAAGTGTTGTAGCCTCTAAGCCTCTGCCCTCTGAAACTGACTGACACTGCTCTTGTCTAGGGGGCCATCAAATCACAAGGCCTCTTGGGTCTAAGGAAGCAGTGATAGGCCCTAAGACCTTGGGCACATGAATCTCCTTTCTAGGAAGATGTCCTTAGAACTTGGAGGGCCACCCAGATGCCAGTTCCTCATGGGCCCGGCCAGGCCTGGTCTTCAAGGAGGATTGTTTTGGGCTACATATACCTCTCAGCTTCAGATTTCCTCCTTGTAAACATGGTAGGGGGAAACTCTCAAGTGCTCTCAATGATCTTATTTGATTCTCTCTCCCACCATAGGGAGCAGGCGCTCTTCTGCCAGTTTTACAGATAAGGAAACTAGGGGGCAGATGTAGACTCCTAGCTAGTGTCTGAGGGAAGATTAGACCCCCAAGCCCAGCAGTCTTCTTCTTCTACTCCCTCCATCCCCCAGTTGTCCTTGGGCCGGCCTTCATACTTGGAGTTCCTCTTTACTCAAGTGTTAGCCTTCCTGTGGCGTGGCTTGGCTCAAGGATACACCCATTACCTGTCTGCATCGTGCTGATTGTCAAAAGGCGCCCTTTGGTCCTCCCGGCTTCACTGGCTGCTGGTGTTGTGCTTGCTCGCTGAAGGAGAAACAACAGGCAGCTGAGGCCAGCCAGCTCCAGGCTAAATGTCAGCCTGGGCCCCAACTTGTTGTTTCTCTGCTCCGGGGCTTTCATCTGGGGCCCGGAGGCCCAAAGCAAGGTGCTTCCCTCCAGTGGGCCCAGCATGGGCTTGGCTCTGCCACTTCTGGCCACCCACAGGTCGTGGGGGTGGGGGTGGAAAGGAGCCTGCCTGCTGCAGAGCCTTGAGAAAGGAAATGGGCATCAGAACGCTAGTGGTCCAGCTTCCCGGGGCCCTGGCAGAGAAGAGAAGGGGGAAAAGGCAGGCAGAGGAGCCTCAGCTTCCTGCCATGGAGCCTTCTGGGAAACCACAGAGCAGAGCAATGGCGCAATTAGACTGCGGTTCAAGCAGGCCTTCCACAAGGATCCTTTGGGTGGGCCAGGCTGGATACCCAAAGGCCAAGGCGGTAAACACTGACTCAGTGCCTGGGCTCCAGTCTGGCCTTAGACACTTCCTAGCTGGGAGACCCTGGCCAAGTCACCTCACTCTGCCTGGAAACACAGAAGATGTGCATCTCACCTGAGCGACCCCTGGGCGGCAAAGCCTCTGACAAATAAAGGCCAGCCCAGGCCAATCTCCTGAATCCCTTAGCTCCTCTGTGCTGCCGCTTGCGCTCTCTTCCTCACAGTAGCCTCAGTGGCGCCTCCTTTCCCGCCTTTTCCTTGGGTCAGAGGGCGCAGGCGCAGAATCCAACCGTCCGGAAGTGCGCGGCAAACCGAGGTGCGCATGCGCACCTGGGGGCGGAAGCCGGCCGACCTCCCTCCTCTAAGTGCCCGGGGCTCCCAGGAAGCAAGTCTGCCCTAATAAGTTGAAGCCACAGCCCACAAGGGAGGCTGCGGCAGCGAGGTGGCGCCATGGTGCACAGAGCACCGGCCCGGGACTCCGTAAGGCCTAGCTTTTTGTCAGAGGCTTTGCCGCCCAGGGGTCGCTCAGGTGAGATGCACATCTTCTGTGTTTCCAGGCAGAGTGAGGTGACTTGGCCAGGGTCTCCCAGCTAGGAAGTGTCTAAGGCCAGACTGGAGCCCAGGCACTGAGTCAGTGTTTACCGCCTTGGCCTTTGGGTATCCAGCCTGGCCCACCCAAAGGATCCTTGTGGAGGGCCTGCTTGAAGGGGCAGAGGTGTGCCCCAGTTTCCTCCTGTGTAAAAAGAGCTGGAGAAGGGAATGGCTAACTCCTCCAGTATCTCTGCCAAGAAAAACCCCAGTGAGGTCGCAGAGAGGCAGACGCAGATGCGACTTAAGACCACTGGAATGGTTAGAAGTATGAGCCTGGGCCTTGATCTCCTTGAGATAAGGGAGCTGTCCATAAGATGGGCAAAAAGATTCGGAGGAGGGGACCCGGGAAATGGCGTATTCTGCCCCCCACCTTGACCAGCAAGTCCAGGAGCTTGCCGTTGAGAGTGAGTGGGTCAGGAAAAGGTTTCCAATGAAAGGAGTTACCCCATGGAGCCAGTGGAAGAGGTGGGTAGATGGGACACGGGAGAGAAGGCCAGGCTTCAGATTTGGCGGTTGGGGAAGAGTAGTTTGTGGCTGGAGGTTCAGAATTACTGGGTGTGGGGGAAGAGGCCAGTCCCTGAGGAATGGCTGGAGATCCATTCAGTGCCCTCCCAGCTCCCAAGAAGAGCAGTCAAAGGCATGGCCCAGGTGGCTGTGGGAAGTCAGTTTAGTCCAGGGAAGGAAGGGAAAGATGGGATTCTGTGCTGGATCCTGCCCTTGCCTGCTGCAGGACTTCCAGAGACAGGCCTGGAGAGGGTGAATTAACTCACTGTGTCACCATAGCCAGTTCTTGAATATCCCGGTGCCATAGCCAAGTAAATCTCCTTTCTGTTCACTGCGCTCTCGGGGCCCAGGGCTCTGGCCCAAACACCTGAGCATCTCTGTAGTGGGAGGGCCAGACCTCTGCTGCCTCTAATCCACCCTGAGGTTTGTCAGGGACACCAAGAGACAGGAGAGAGGGCACAGGAAGACCCAGGATGGAGTTTAAAGCCCCACTGTCGGGCGAGGTCCTCCAGGAGGAGAAGATGATCATCGGGGTTCACTGCAGCCCACCAGGAGTCTTAGCTACCCCCTTCCCTCCCCCAATCCCATCACTTTCTAGATCCTTTCTCTTCCTGGCTTTCCTGTGTATACATCATATTCCACTTGTTGGACTGGCTAACTGGATTAGCATGCCAAAATGGGGGATGCTTGATCCCTCCCAGCTGGTGTGAATCCTATGACATCCCTCATACCCCTTGGTTTAGTGTGGGGAGCAGGAAGGGGCCTGGGACAAAGTTATCTTTAAAGCCTTTTACTATTTTTGCACATGTTGAAGGCAGTGCCACAAGGTGGCCCAAAGAAGGGCCCTTGTCAAAGGCTGGGCAGACTCAGGGGTGCAAGTGGGCCATGAGGCCAAGAAGCCATTCCTGGCTGGGCCCAAGGGGAAAGAGGCAGGGGATAGCTCTTTCACACACACACACACACACACACACACACACACACACACACACACACGCATGCACGCACGCGTACACTTGCGATGACCACTGAGAAGGTTCAGCTAAATAGCACGTGGAGAGATCAGCCTGGCCTAGCCATCCCAAGGATTCTCCTAGCTAATTCCAGAACCACAGCCTCATAATGATTCACACAAAACCTTGATTCCCCAGATAAGACTTGCCCCCCAACACACACTCAAAGTCACTGATAAATGGAACCCCCACCCCAGACCAACTCTTTTGGACCTCCCCAGAGACAAGCCCCTCATGGCACCTGTGCCTTCAGGCAGCAACAGTAAACAGGGTCCTACAAACCCTGGTCAAGGAATGGGGCCCTTCTCTCTGTCTAGTATCCATCCCACTTCCCCCAAGACAAGCCAGGGAAGGGCTCATTGGAGCTACCACCTTCTCATTCTCCAGATTGGCACAGGAAGGTAAAAACAAGGATGGGGACTTTTAGTGGAGCCTCAAAGGCCATTCTCCAGGGCAGAGTCGGTCCTGGTGGGCCCATAGCGGGCTGGGCCAGGAGCAGTTGAGTACTTTGGAGGGTATCGGATGAAGAGTCGATCTTCCTCCCTCTTCACCCAGCGCAGAAGCTTGGTCACAGCATGGATGGCACCTGATTTTGTCACCAGGGGGTTAAAGCAGGCGTAAAGCTCAAATTTGGGTGTCACCTGAGAGGAGAGATCAGGAATGAGAAGGGCACCTGCCGATGCCTTCCCTCATGGATGCCTTTCCTGGGCCTGCAGAACAAAAGACTAGCAGCCTCAGCCTTCTCTGAGATGCCCCTTAACTGACTACAGGACCACATACTCAATTCTTATCCTAGCTCCTTGACACTTCTGAGTTATGGGATTCTTCCCTTCCCTGGTCTTGGGTCCCTTCCAGCTCCAAATTTTCCATCCTGTTAGCATCCTATGCCTGCTCTGGCTGGGTTCGCTGGATGCAAAGAAGCTGGCCTCAGGAATACTTCCTCCCTTTCCAGCTCCCTCTCTTCAAAGGCCCTCATTCTACCTCGAGGCATCATCATTTCCCACATGACTCTTCTCACTAGCTAGAAGTCTTGGGAAAGTTACTTGGGAGATCCCTTCCCCTTTCAAAGACTGACTCAGGAAAATGAGGGAAGTAGGATCCAAGTGCTGTTCTGTGTATCTGAGCTCTCCCCAGTTGTTGGGTATGACATATGGGGGCTTTCAATGTTTCTTGGACATGACTCATATTAGGAAGTGGTGGAATGATCCAACCATTCTGGAAGGCAATTTGGAATTATGCCCAAAGGACACTAAAAGGAAGCCTGCCCTTTGATGCAGCCACAGCTGGGTTTATACCCCAAAGAGATCATAAGGAAAAATGTTTGTACAAAAATATCCATAGCCAAACTCTTTGTGGGAGAAAAAAAATGGGAAAATGAGGGATGGTCCCTCGATTGAGGAATGGCTGAACAACTGTGGTATAGGATGATGATGGAATACTATTGTCCTGTAAGGAATGATGAGCTGGATGATTTCTAGATGAACTGGAAGAACCTCCGTGAACTGATGTGGAGTGAAATGAGCAGAACCAGGAGAACATTGTACACATGATACATTGTGGAATGATCAAATTTAACCAGCTTTGCTACTAATAGCAATGCAATGATCCAAGACAATCCAGAGGGACTTACTTATGAAAAAAAAATGCTATCCACATTGAGAGAAAATGGTGGGAGTAGAAATCCAGATGAAAACACATGATTTATCACTTGGTTATATGGGTATACAATTTGGGGTTTGGGCTTTAAAAGATGACTCTTTTATAAAAACGAATAAGATAGAAATGGGATTCAAGTGATAACACATGTATAATCCAGTGGAATTGCTTATCAGCTCCAGGAGGGGGAAGGAGACAATAAGAATTGACCAAGTAACCATGGGAAAATATTCTAAAAAATAAATAATGTGAAAATTTTAAAAATAAATAAATTATTTTTTTTTTTAAAAAGTAGTGGAATGGCAGCTTGCTCACTAGATACTCTTTCAGCTCTATGCCCCCTCCTGGATTATTGGCTCACCCTTTCTAGTGCCCTGAGTGACAGGCATGGAATAACCTGCTGAATGCTTTGATGACCCTCCATACTGCCCTTGGAGGGCATAGGCTTGCTCTATCCCTCTCCCTCCTGTTCCCAGGGCAGTCTCTGAGTTCGTGTGAGGAGCCCTGGATGGATACCATCAGTGCTTGAAGCTGACTAAATTTCAGTGTTGTGAACTGCAGAAATTCAGAGGAGAAAAACCCTCTTTTTTAGCATTTTCTGTCTTTTGAAAACTTGTTCTGAAATCTGTCAGGTAAAGCCACTCGCTCACCCAAGCAAGCAGAGTCTCCTTCTCAGCCACGTGATAGATGAGCCGAAGGGGTCTGGATGGAGCATGCAGACGCCCATGGAGGCGATAGTAGAGGTCAAAGAGCCTCTGACGCTCCTCCTCACTGGCATATGGGCCCTCCATTTCGGGGCTGGTGGGGGATGAGGTTAGAAGGGACAGTCAAAAGGGATCCTTCTCCCCTTTTTCTTCCCTCTCCAGGAAGCCCTCCCACCATTGAGGACCCAGCAGTCAGTCACCTGGTGAACTGTGGTAGCTGGCGATAGTTGTCAGGGACATCGAATGGCTTGTAGAGGAAGTGCCGGAGGTCAGGGGCACCAACTGAACTGACACCGTAGGAGGGCAACCCTACCCCTCCAGCAGCCAGAACTCGGGAGGCTCCCAGGGCCTGCAGGCCTTCTTCAACTATCCGCTTACAACCAGCCAGGGCGTGGAAGGCCTCACGGTCAGTGGAGAGGAGCACGAGGCAGAGAGCATAGTCGGTACTGTCACCTAGGTAGCTGACATAAGCATAGAAGAAGCCATCGGGATTGAAGCGGGGCAGGCAAACTGGGGCCCACACCTCACCAGCCCGGAAGGCAGAAGATGCCCCCACCAAGTTCAGGAGCAGATGGAGGTCGGCTGGGTCAAGGCGGCAGTCTTCCAGGACGGCCCTCTCTTGTGCTGCTGTGACCAGGTGTCGGCCAGCAGCCAAGATGGAGAAAGCTAGGCTGGGAGCCGTGGCCCGCTGCAGGAGGGCACCTAGGCTGTCCCGGAATGGGGCAGGCAGGGGCAGGCAACGCACTGCACCCAGCAGGAAACCTGGCTCCCGCTCGGCCCCATCCAGTAGACTGTCGAGGATCCGCTCAGAGCCAGCCAGCAGCCTTCGCAAATCATAGCTCCTCTGGCGCTCAAACACTCTCGCCACACCTGCCCGAGTTAGCACACTCACAATCTGGGAGTGCACTCCCAGGAGCTCCCGCCGAAGCTGTGCTGCTGACTGTGGGGTCCGGGATACTGCTACCAAAACTAGTGGGCCCTGCTGCAAGAAAACCAGTGTTCGATCATCTGTCATGGAGGAAAGAGACAAATGAAGGAGATGAGGGTGTTGGGCCCTCACCAGGCCAAATTTCCTTCATATCCCCACCCCCCTGGAAATTTACCCTGTACCAGTTACTGACATTCAAACACCAAAAGGAAAAAATTGGAGTGGCTGTCAGTGACCCTCTGTGTGACCTTCTTCTCACTGGGTCTATAGTCGCCTTACAAAGAAACGGTGTGATCTTGAAGCCTCCTTCCAGCTCAGACATGCTGTGAGCTGGCTGGCCCCATGGTGCATAGGAGTTTAGACCCTGCTATAAGTTGAGTCTCTTATGGAAATGGAATTTTAGAGTAACTTTAGGAGACAGCCAAGCCCTGGATTGCAGGCCAGGGGCCTTAGATTCAAATCTGCCCCCAATTCAGCTGCCTGCTGTTCAGACTCCCTGGGGCCTTTTTTGTCTGTCAGATGAGGGGCTTGGCCTCAAGGGCCAGTATGAAAGGAAAGGGTGAGAGCAGAGGACTTTTTATGAATCCCATGACTCTGGAAGAGACCACCTTGGGTCTCTCTGGGATTTGCTAAGAAGAAAGTATAGGACTTGGACTAGGCACCAGGTGATGCAAAAGCTTCATTCCAGCAAGAAGACTGCTTTTGCCCAAAGATGCTGAATAAACAGGAAGAATAAGGGAGGTTGTGGCACATGATGGGCGGGCATGTAGCTTCAGCTCCTCTTTCTGGAAGTCCTTTGGGCTTAAACCCAGCATATATGTTCTATGTATGTGTGGATGTTCATGGAACTGACTGACCCTTTGGGAAAACAGGATGAGGAGATCCCTACCTGAGTAGATAGAACGGATGGCATTGTCCCCACTTTGAATGAATGAGACCAAGGCCATCATCACGCCCATGGTGGCAGACAGGGCCTCTTCATTGCCATATCGGGAATAGATGGGCTTTCCAGCTTCACTCAGCACGAACACATGCTTTCGCCTGCTGCGCCAGCCTTCAGCCGTCACATCCTCCTCATCTCGAGATCCAGGAACAGACAGCTCCCCTCTTTGACCACTGCTGGGCATTTTACCTTGTTTTCCTGAGTCCTTGCTTCCTTTGTCAGCCTTTTTCTCCAAGGAGGCCTGGTCTGAAAGCTCCTGCCCCTCTGAGATCAAAGGTCTTCTGTGAGTCCCCATGACCATCCTGGCCATATACCGTGGGTATTTATAACCCCCCTCCTTCAAGAAGTTTCTCTGGCTCTGTGCCAGTCCCGGTTGGGCAAGGACAGTAGCCCTCTCCAGCTAAGCATTTTGGGAGTGGCATCCAGGCCTCTCAGCCCAAGCCAAGTGCCCCCACCCCTTCCTAGGCCCCAGCCAATTGGGGGAAGGGGGAAGGCTCACCTAGGTGGGTGGAGCCACCCTCCTGGGGCCCAGCCAGGGCCCCCCGAACCTCCGCCTCTTCCTCTTCTTCTTCCTCCTCCTCCTCCGCGCCAGGGGATTCGCTAGGCTCCCGGTCACTGGCAGGCCCCAGAGAGGCCAACTCGCCACTGCAAAAACCTCCTCCGCCACCGGCCTCCATCTCCGAAGCCCTGGGTTTGGACAGAACGGTGCCTTCAGCGCTGGGAGGCTTCTCCCATCGCTGCCGCTGGTCTGTCTGAGGATCCCCGCCCCGGGACCCTAGGGAGGAAAACGGGGCGAAGCTAGGCCATTCCCGTCCCGGCCCCGCCTGCCGTCACCCCCATCCCCTCAGCCAGACTATCCTCGGGACTCACCCTGGGGCCTTGGGGCCACACAGCTCAGGAGAGGAGGGCAGGAGCAGCTCGCCGGGATTGGGCCGGGGCCGGGGCCTGGGTCCGTAGCCTCCAAGCCCCGCCCCCCGTCCTGCCCCTGCCGCCTCCGCCGCCGCCTCCTCCTCCTCCAGCCCCGGGGCGAAGCTCCCGGGTCTCCTATCCTCGAGCTTCAGGGGCGGGATTACGCTCTGCAGACGTCCTCTCGGCCAATAGGGCGCCGGAACTGCTGTCCGTCCCGCCTCGGGATCTGGCAGCCACTTTCCTCCTGCAGGCCTAAGAACTTGCTGGGATCGCCCAGAGTTGGCCTCGGATCGGCAGCTCGCCGCCCCACCACCCCCAGGGCTGCCGGGGCCAATCTCTCCTGTCGGGGACTCGGGCGGGCCCCTAGTGCCATGGGCCAATGGGCAGCCGGGGAACAATAGTCCTGTCTTCCTGAGCCAGAGACCTCCCCCGGGCTATTGAGAAAGTCTCCACAAGCCCCGCCCTCTCCCTGCTGGGAACTCGGGAGGCGCATGCGCAGCTTTGCTTTGTCACGTGGTGTTTCCTGTTTGGCCCAGTGGGAACTGAAAACGGACAGGGCCGGGGCGAAACTCGTAGGTCCTCGCTCTACCACCTGTCAGAGACTCTAAGCTTGGCAACCACCAGGTGAGACGGGCGCGGGCCTTCGTACCTGCGTGCGTAATCCGGGTGGAGCAGTCGGGCGGGCCCGGCCCCGCCCCTTCTTGGGCCTCCCTCCACCTCCCCACTTTCATTTCCCGGATGGTCAAGGCCACGTTTACTTTCTGACTGTCTCGTTTCCTAGTCTCTCCCATCCTTCGATCTCCCCAATCCCCATGCCCAGCAAAGGGTCCTGCGCCTCGTGGCCCTTGAATGAAGCCTTGCCGACTGGCTGAACACCTCCTTTAACCTTTTTCTCTGGCCCTGCCGCCTTGGCTTCTTTCTCTCCCTGAATGGCTCCAGCGCTCTGACTCTTCCCAAGCCTGTTTCAGGATCCCTGGCTCTTCTTTTACGGGATCGGAGAGTGGGCAAAACCTAGGCAAGAGACCGAAGTAGGAAGCTCCAGTCCCCACTGGGAGTCTCTCAGCAACACTAGGAACAAACAATCCCTTACTCTGATTCTCTTCAGTAGTGGGAGAGTTTTCCAGGTCCTTAACTAGCTACTGCCCGAATAAGCCAGCACAGGGTCCAGATAGACAAGAGGATCCCCGAGAGATCCGACCCCTCCCCCCTAAAGTGAAGGATTTGTGTGTTTCACAGTTTCACAGATCAAAACATATTGACAAGTCAGATGAGGTCATCTCTGACAAATATCTCATCTGAGACTCGTGAAAGGGCTACAAGGTAAGAGCTGTTACTGTCTCCACTGTATAGTTGGTGAAACCGGCAAAAAGAAGTTCTGGTTAAGTCTAGGACCACACAGCTAAGAAGTATCTCTAGGTCAGATTCGCTCTTCTGACTCCAGGCCGATTGCCCTCTCCACTTGCAGCATCACTTAGCTGCCTCCTTTACCTGTCCTGGAAGCTGGGCTGAGGCATCACCTAATAAAAGGACAAAATGGAGTCAAAAGCTCAGCGCCCCCCCCCCCCCCAATCAACAAAACCCCCAAACCTTCTCCCCCCCCCCTTAGTCTTTTCCTGTTTCTGGAAACTGCTGCTACAACCCTAATCCCGTTTCCCAGTTGTCTTTCTTCAACTGTCCCCCCTTTCATACCACATATCCACTCAGTTGCCAAATCTTCCCAACCCCTGACTCCCACCCTCCTAGTTCAGAGCCTCATTTGTCACCTTGATTAGCTGTATAATTCAATGTCAGATACCAATCTGTTTCCTCAGTCACAGATCTCAGCAATGGGCTCTTGTGTTTGGAACACCTCCTTCTTGGCAGAAGGCACACTCAGCCTCAGACTGAAGGCCCTTCCCAGTCTGGTTCTCACCACCCTTTCCAGACTTGTTTCTTGACCAGAAAAAATTGTTTTTCTGTTCAAAAGCATGATTTTCTCTCCTGTCCACATTACTCCACGCCCTTCCCCCCAGAACTCCAGTATATCTGCCCACCCCCCACTAACTGTGCGTGGCCCATCTCTTCCCCCTTTTGTAATGAACCTTTTTGCTTTGTACATTTCCATATATATATTTCTATAAGCTGGACAAGGAAATGCAATGAGTTCTTCAACTGTCTAATAGGAATCAATTGTGAGCAAGCAATTTTTTCCAAAGCCACAACAAATTGTGCCTGTTCTCCTACAGCCCCTCCAAGCTTTCATTTTCCTTTTTTCTCAGCTTCTGCCAATTCAGTGAATGCCATGTGAAACCTCCGAGTTTCTTTAATTTTCACTTTTCTGATTATCAGCTATTTTTAGTGTTCCCATGGAACTGTCAGGAGCTTGAATTTATTCCTTTGACCATTTCCAGACTTGTTTCAAAGTCTGGTCCATCCAGATTGGACTCCAAGATGTTCTCCATCCTTAACACTCCTCTCTTGTTTCCACATATTTGGACTGAATGCTCTCTCTCCATTATGTCTGCTTCTTCGAATTCCTTGCTTCCTTTAAGCCAACTATTCTTCACCTTTTTTGGTGTCATCATAAACTCCTCTGGCAGGCTGATGAAACCTAGGGACCTCTTATTAGAATAATGTCTTCAAGCGTACAAAATAACATAAAGAGTTGTCTAAATATTTTCCAAAAAAAACCAACAGCTTGTAGACCCAAGATTAAGAAGCCCTGCTTGAAGGCTTAGTTCCACGGAGCCTTCTAGGATCCTTTCCATCCATTCTCAATGGATCTTCTCTATCCTTTCTCCAAATGATCTTCTATTTGTCTTGATAGTAAGGGCCAGAACTGTGTTTGCTGTATGCTACATCTTCTAACTCTACAAAATAAGGAATAAAGCTTCACACAAAGAATTTACCAATGAGCTGGTCATTTGGGGCCCCACAGTTTGGACACTTTTGGATGGCACTCAGGGCCCCCTGGTGTGGGAGCTCAGGGTGGGAGGTGGAAATGTACCAACAGATAGAGATCAGTAATGGGCAAGCCTCAGAGGAGGAGGGTGAGAGTCCTGTAGTTCTGTGGGGGAAACCTAGTCTTAGAAGACTCCTTGTTGTCCTCACTCTCCTGCTTTGACCTCTCTGACCAGGACCTTACGAGATGGTGAAAAGCCCTGCTTATTAGTCTGAGGCCCTAGGAATTTGGTGGAGGAGGTGAGGGGGTTGGGAAACCTTTCTGGAAGAGAAACCTGCTGTGGATAGAGAGAGGGAGAAGAGCTCTGAGCTGAAGAAGTAATAGGAGCTATTAGCAGGCTTCAGCTCTGAGAAATGACTGGACCAGGCCTGTTCTCTCTCTTGAATCCTGAGTCTTGTGTCCTGAGTCTTGGTCATGGTGGAGGTTAGGAAGGCATTTGGAAAGTGCTTAGCACTGTGACTGGAACATCTAACAGCTTCTTTTTTTTTTATTTTAAACATTATTTTATTTGGTCATTTCCATACATTATTCACTGGAAACAAAGATCATTTTCTTTTCCTCCCTTCCCCCCCTCCCACCACCTTTCCCTCTCCCATAGCCGACGCACAATTCCACTGGTTATCACATGTGTTCTTGACTCGAACCCATTTCCCTGTTGTTGGTATTTGCATTATAGTGTTCATTTAGAGTCTCTCAGTCATATCCCCTCCAACCCTGTAGTCAAGCAGTTGCTTTTCATCGGTGTTTTTACTCCCACAGTTTATCCTCTGCTTGTGGATAGTGTTTTTTAGATCCCTGCAGATTGTTCAGGGACACTGCATTGACACTAATGGAGAAGTCCATCACCTTCGATTGTACCACAATGTATCTGTCTCTGTGTACAATGTTTTTTTGGTTCTGTTCCTCTCGCTCTGCATCACTTCCTGGAGGTTGTTCCAGTCTCCATGGAACTTCTCCACTTTATTATTCCTTTTAGCACAATAGTATTCCATCACCAACATATACCACAGTTTGTTCAGCCATTCCCCAATTGATGGGCATCCCCTCGTTTTCCAGTTTTTGGCCACCACAAAGAGAGCAGCCATGAATATTCTTGTACAAGTCTTTTTCCTTATTATCTATTTGGGGTACAAACCCAGCAGTGCTATGGCTGGATCAAAGGGCAGACAGTCTTTTAGCGCCCTTTGGGCATAGTTCCAAATTGCCCTCCAGAATGGCTGGATCAGTTCACAGCTCCACCAGCAATGAATTAGTGTCCCCACTTTGCCACATCCCCTCCAGCATTCATTACTTTCCATAGCTGTCATGTTAGCCAATCTGCTAGGTGTGAGGTGATACCTCAGAGCTGTTTTGATTTGCATCTCTCTGATTATAAGAGATATCTAACAGCTTCTTAATAAAGCTTTGCTGCCTTCCTCTCCTGTTCACATTTCTGTGTGTTGGTGTGGAGTCCCCAAACAAGTCTCTCTCCCCTGCCTGTCCTCCCCACCCCTACTCTGAAGGCATTGCTTTCTGTTGACTTCTTGCTTCTTCCCTATCCCCAAGTTGCCCCAAATGAGGTACAGCTACTCCCTGGTGGACATTAGCAGAGTGTCGTGCTAGAATATCCCTGGGTGCCAAGTGGAAGTGGAAGACTCTTCAGCCTTCTCAGGCCAGGCCTTCCTCTGGGCACTTGACTGCCCTGAATTCCCTCCTCCAACATTCAGCATCTCTGTCATCAGCTATGAAGCTGCCCCAGCATAGCCAGGAATGCTTTGAGGCTTGGGCTCCTTACGTCATAGCCTGGGCTGGGCTTGTCAAGGCAACACTTCCTGAGAGGAAGCTCTGGGGCCCAGGAGCCTCACTCTCCCTCTGAGCTGAAAAGTCTTCCCCTAGCAGCTTCTGGTATCAGGTACAGCTTCCCTACCCCAGGTTTACCCTTTGGGCCTTTTTCAGATTGTGGAGGGGTGGGGAAACAGGCTTCATGGCCTGTTCTAGAAGAACTCAGTGCTTCTCTTTCCATTCTCCAATTCCTGGCTGCTCCCACCCCATGGCACCAGGTACTTTCTGTTCCTCCTGAAGGCTCCCCTATATGACAGGGTGGGGGAGACCTCATTTCTTTAGTGCTTAGATCTGTGGGCTTGGCTCTGCAGGAGACCAGGGAGAGGTCTCTCAACTACTGACTTGCCCTCTCCTGCCCCATTCCTAGGGTCCCTATCCACTGATGAAGGAAGGGAAGGACTGGGCAGGAGGGAGATAAGCCAATTTCCTAGCTCTCTGAGCCCTTTAATTTCCACTTGGTTTCTTTTTCTGACTGCCCTCCCTCCAAGTCTTGAGACAGTAGGTCAGGGAGAGAGTAGTAGGCTGGAAGTCAGAGAAGCCACATTCAGATTCCAGCTTGGCTCCTTAAGGGTCTGTGCCTTCCTTTTCCTCCTCTCTCAGTGGAGAGTTGAATTAGGTTGATGATGTTGCCTCTGGGAGGGCCCAGGAGACAAGAGAAAAACTATTTGCCTCTTATCGTTGATTTCTCATGGATAGGCAGGGTTCGAGGGCTCCATTTCCTGCCACTCCACCCAACTGGCAGGGGTCAGAAGAGGGTGCTTTCATCTCCTCACTGTTGGGTTTCTTTCAGGGACTCAGCTGTGCCTTGCCCTATTGGTCATGGCTGCAATGTATGCTTCGGTGCAGAAGAGAGGTCACCCTCCAGGACCCTCTGGAGCAGCTTGTGACCCTGCAGAGGCAGAGCTTGAGGGGGCAGTGTATAGTACTGTAAAGCCTAGAGCCCTTCGTGGGGGCATTGGGACCCCCACAGAATACACTTCCGTAGCCTTACCCAGTTCTGCAGCCTTGGAAAGCCCTGAGTGCTCCTCGCCGGGTTCCGGGAGGCCCTTGCTGTCTCCGGTAAGTGAGGAGGGTGGGTGGGTGGGGGCAGGTTCATGCCAAGCAGGGTGGTTTTCTGGGCCCCCACCCAATAGCTGCTTTCCTTCTCCCTAGGTTTTTGCCCCCAGCACTGCAAGGAAAGGTGAGTGTGGGGCAGGAATATGGAGGTGGGGAGGAGAGAACAGTTGAAGCCCCCTGGGAGATTGGGGTGTGGGCAGTTCCCCAGAAGCCACAGAGCTTTGAACTGGGCTTCCATTGGATCTTATGGACAGCTAGCAACCCCTCCAGGAACTGCCCTGGGCCTGGGGCCTATGAGGATGTGGCAGACATTGCAATTCCAGGTCTGAGCCCCAGTGGCCTCCAGCTCAGCAGCAGCCTTGGTAAGTTGAACCCCAGATCACACATGTCTTCCTCTGCCTCTTCTCCTCCCCTCCCAAGTGTTTCTTTCCTTGGGTCTTAACCCTTCCCTTTTCCCACAGGCTTCAACATTCGAATTGGGAAACCGAAAGGTCCCCGGGATCCTCCAGCTGAATGGACCCGAATGTAGGAAGCCTGTTGAGACATTCCTGCCACTCTTTCTGCCTGGAGCCCAGGCCCAAGGCTCCTTTGGCTGTGGCTTATTGGCATGGCAGGTGGGCAGCCAAATTAAAGAGTTCACTTTTCACAATAAAGTTTTTTCCATCTTGGATGGATCCCTCTTCCCCTACCTTCCACTGTTGCTGGGTCCTGGGCCTAGGGACAGACATGAATTCTGGCACCAGTAAATATGGGGCCCACTGTGCTGGCCACTTGGGCTATCCTTGGGGACAGCCACCCCACCATCCCCAGCCTTCTCTGGCTATCCCCACATTCCCCTTCTACTCCACTGCTAGCTAAGGCTTTTTGTCCAGAACCACCAGCTAGCATCTGCTTGGCCCGGCACTGATTAAGAGGAAAAATCAAAAGAGAACATGCTGCTCTAATGAGCAGGTTCCACGGGTACTGTCCCAGAAGATCTTGACAGACTGGATAAAAACCAAGAAATCTGTCACTTGGGTTCAAGAAATCAAGTCCCCAAGGACAAGAAGGAAAAAACAGGCTTCAAAAAACAGCTTGTGTGAAACAAACAAGATGAGAGGATCTTAGTCCCTGCCAGGGCTCTCGAAGCTTCTGGCACACCTAAGGAGGTGATCCGCAGAGTGAAGTCACAGCCAGACCATCGAATTCCATCGTAAGCCCTGATTGTTTTTATTTGGCACATCGATAAAGTGCAAAGAGCACCTAGGAGGCAAGCAGCCTAGAGAAGGGCTTCGAGTTCATGTGCTGGGAGGGCAATGGAATCACAGATGCACTTAGCTTGCAGAAGAGAAGATTGGGGGGTGGGGACTGTTCAGGTGTTTGAAGGGTTGCCACCGAAGGAGTAGCTGATTTGGGAGCATCAAAGAGCGAAAACTTTTATTTATTTATTTTAAATTTTAGATTTAATGGTAGGAAAGCCTAAAGGGCAAGATGTCTCTAAGTAGAGTAAGCTGCCTTGGGAAATAGAACGACCCTCTGTTAGAGTCAAGGTGCCAAGGGGTTCAGTGGGGATTTAGGGGATTTACCTATGTATATAGGTTGTCCTACAAGGCCAAACCAAACCATACCTCACTTGCTCTCTCTCCCCTTATAGCAGATTCCATCATCACTCTCCTAAATTGTCTTGAGGCCTTTGTCACTGCCCCAGAAAACCTGGCAAATCTTCTGAACTTAGAGCACTGACAGCCCCCCTCCCCTCCCATCTATTCCTGACCCAGAAGACACTTCTTGATTCATGTCCTCAAACCAAAGAGTGGCACCACAACCTGTGTTCCTGTAGAGGCCAACTCCCTAGTTTCCATCCATTCCTGAGCTTCTGAACAGGTTTTTGAACTGTGGTATGGTCAATAGAATGGTTGTTTGAGCTTCTTTTCCTGACTAAAAGTGCCTATTTCCTCTAGCTTCTGTTTTCCATTCAGAGAATGGTTCCCTTGCCTCTATCTCAGACAGATTGTGCCAGTGTCCATTGTAATAAATCCAAGAGCCTCTGACACCTGCCAACTGTAATGTTCATCCCCAGAGTTCCCTGAGCAATCAGTTGAGAGGCAGAAATACAGAGAAGGGAAAGAGACGGGTTAATTTTAATGGTATAACAGAGTTGGCCTCTCCTCAGCCATGGCTGGTCTTGTGTTGGCCTATGGTCCAGCGCGTACTCAGGTGCCAGCTTCATAAATTCCTTTCCTGAGAGGCTTGCTAGACACTAAGAAAGGTCCTCTTGCGGGCTGTATGGGTATACGGGTGCCAACGCCATTCTACATCTGCTGTGGCTTCATGCTCCAATGTGCCCAGGCGGATCATGTACACTGCAAAGCCGGAGAGAAGCGTGGTTATGCTTTCCTAATTTGGAACTCAATTCCCCGGCCTGTCTTTTCTACTCACATTTCATCTCAAATCTCGGCCCCACTTCTGTCAGCTCCACTGTCCTATGATCTGACTTCCGGTACACATGATGCCTGTAAGAAGGGACAGAAGGGATGTTGAGAACTATGGCCCTTGGGGACATACCTACCTTCCTTCTTCCCTCCAGGGACAGACCCAGTTGTACCTAAAAGAAATATAGTCATCCTTGTTGGCAAAGGTGATGACTCGGTGACTATCGTCCTTGGGTACAGGAAAGAGGTATCGGAGGATATTTGAGACCTGGGGAAGGACAGACAACAAGCTAGAGTTAGGGTTCTTGCCTGGAGAGCAGTCTCCTTTAGACAAGAACCAGAAAGGCAACCCTCTAGAGACCATCCCGAGGGGACAGTTCTCTAGCCCCAAAACTTACTCTCTGTCCAAGGCGGGAGGAGAAACCATGAAAGATGAGGTGGGGAAAGGCCTCTGAGGCCGTGCCCAGATCAGGAACATCATGCCTCATCACCACGTTACACAGTGTGAAATATGCAGTAGGCCCAAAGGGTAGGTGGCTCACGATGAGGCCAACTGTGGGAAAGATAGATAAGGATGTGGTAAGCAAGAGCTCTACAGATCTATTCTGCATCCAAGGCCTCTCCCAGCCTTCTAGTGGCTCTTGGGCCCATCCCTTGGGCTTACCTGGAGTTCCTCGGTGCTCGTGCACCATCAGCAGATCTGTGACCCCATTGGCTTTACAAGCCTGGACCAGAGCACCCATCTCATGTCGCCCCCGGTTCATCTTCTGAGCTCCAGGGAATATCAACTTCAGTTCCTACGTGGAGAATAGGCAATGAGGCATGGAAATAGGGAGGGGTGGATTAACCCCAAAGTCACATTTCCCTGGCATGTACCACGACTCCCAGACCTTGGCAAACATCTTGAGGCGAGAGCTAGGGTCTCGAGATGTGGTAATCATGATTCTGGGATCTTCTACACCTGCCCATCGGTATTCATCATCCTGGTGGCTCAAGACACCTTTGGGAAGAGGAAGGCACAGAAGCAATCAGGAAGGGCTTCTGGGAAAAGGTGGCCCAGCCCTCGGGGATTTCCAGCTCACCTTCGCCTCCAGCGTCATCGAACTCCAAAGCCCGTTGAAGGGTCAGAGCTTCCCTTCGGAGCTCCGTCGGTATGGGCTGGTTCTCTGGAGGAAAGGGAAGAGAATGGTGAGGAGGAGGGAGGGGAGAAGCTAGAAGGGTGGGATGGAGAGGGGGCCGGCCCGTGCCTACTACCTTCGAGGGCCCTCTTGAGCCTCTGCTTCTTGTCCTCCAGAAGGTGCTGCTTCTGCTCCTGGGCCTTGCGGTACAAGTACTCGCGCCGCAGGCGGGCCTCTCGACGCAGCTGCGGGGTGAGGGAGGGGAGATGGCGGCCTCTGGCTCTAGCTCTAGCTCTAGCTCTAACCCTAACCCTAACCCTCCCCAGGGACAGTTAACTTCCTCCCTCCAGCCCAGGGCTCTCATTCCCGTTCTCCCGTCCCCCCGCCGGCTCCCCATTCAGCCCCAGTTCGGACCATGTCTGCAGCAAGCCGCCAGCGGTGCTAGCCCCGGGATACACCTCGTGCGAGGACGGAAGCCCGGAGCGCTTGCGCAGCCGTACCTTCCCGTAAGAGACCGTGCGCGCTTCGCGCCGGCCAATCTACAAGACTCTAGGCCAACAGGAGGCGGAGCCGAAGGAGGGAAGACCAAGCGAGAGCGAATCAGCCCGGCCACTTTGGCCCCGCCCTCGACGCCAGCCTCTCCCGGAGCTGCCATGGCCACTGGCTCCGTTATCGTGCCCTCACTAAACATGGCGGACGGGAGGAGTCGTGATGGTGGTGGTAGTAACGGGGGTGGGGGGGCGGCGCTTCGCGCGGTGACTGACGGGAGCAGTCTAATTGGCTGACTGGCTGCAGAAGATGGGGCGGAGTAGGCAGAGAAGAGCCAAGCGTCCCGGCCGCGCCGAGGCTCCCCGGGGTCACGGCGGGCCGGCCTCGGGGGCCGCTGCACTCGGGGCCTTACCAACCCTCAACGCCGAGCTCGATGCGCTCCTTCTGCAGCTGCTTCTGGACCTCGAGCACCTGGAAGGAAAGCGGGCGGCCTTGAACGCCCGAGTAGAAGAGGTAGGGGGCTCGCTGCGAGGGGTCGAGGAGTGGGAGGGGCACTCCTGCCTCCTCAGCCCTAATCTTGCGCGCCCCTCCCCTCCCCCTCGCAGGGCTGGCTCTCCCTGTCCAAGAGTCGCTACGCCATGGGCGTCAAGGCCGTGGGCCCCCTCCAGTACGGCTCCTCTATGGCTGCTCTCTTTCGGGTCGGCATCAGGTAAGCTGACGAGGAGGTAGGGGCGCGGGCCTTCGCCCCAGGGGGCCCAGACCCGACCTTGGCTTCTCTCCTTCCTCAGTGAGCCCGAGCCCGGGCGGCCCGAGTTTCAGGTGATGTTCACGGACCCCAAGGAGGCCCAAGGGCTGATGGAGCCTAAGGCCGAGGTTCCCTTTCCTCCCGTGCGTCGACGTCGGACCCAGCCCCAGCCGACTTGTCCGGAGCCCGCCCCCTTGGCACTCCCTAAGCGTGATCCCCTGACTTGGTTTGGGATCTTGGTGCCCCAGAGTCTGCGGCAGGCCCAAGGAAGCTTCCGGGCAGGTGAGCCCCGCGGGTCCAGGGCTATGCTTTGGGAGGAGCAAGGAAATGCTGCAACTTTTGACTCCTGCACCCTTTCCCCCATTCTATTGTGCCCTTTCCAGCTCTGCTGATGGCTGGAGAGGTTGCCGGGCTCCAGAGCCGGATCGAGTGGGGAAGAGGCCAGATTCAAATCCTCCTACAGGAGAAACGGAAGCTGCTCGATCAGCTGAAGGTGGCTTGAGCACAGTTCCTCCCATTCCTCCATTCCCATTCTAAATAAAATAATTGCGTCTATGGTTTGATGAGCTTTCTTCGCCCTGCCTGCGTTTTGTCTCTTCCCCTCCCTGCTGAGATGGGGAGGTTGCAGAGAAAAAGACATTACCATACCGTGTGTGTGGGGGTGGGGGGGTGGGGGGGGTGGGTAATGGGTCTAATGATGATAAAAAGGAGCACCTATCACTGGGAATCACTTAGAAAAGCCATGAACACTCCATCATTGACTTGGAAAAAGCGATTCCCCACCGCTGATTGGATAAGTAAGGCCCCTGAAGGAAATGCGATAGTACTACTGTTTGATAAGCCACAAAACACCAAGGACTTGGGGCCAAAGAACTCCCAGATCCTACAGAAACTGTAGGGAGAACTGGAAGACCATAGCTAAACTGGGTACAGACCAGTGTTTCACATTCTCAGGTTGCCTCAGTTGGCTAATTGGAACCCCATTTAGGATTTCTTGGCAGAGATACTGGAGTGGTCTGCCATTTTCTTTTCCAGCTCATTTCACAGATGAGGAAACCGAGGCAGAGTGAAGTGACTTGTGCCAGACTAGACCTGAGGAAGCCCCCTAGTTAGGTGCTGAATCAATGTTTATTGACTTGACCCTTGGGCATCACCCAGAGGATCCTTGTTGAGATCCTGCTTGAAAAGCTGCCCTCCAAATCCCCCATGCTCTGGTCTATAGTTTCCCAAAGGAATGTGTGCTCTGGATGCCCAGGAGGACTGAAGGTGTGGAAAGATGTGGCTGCCTTCTCTTCTCTTCTGGGCCAGGCCCCATTTCCTTTCCCTCCCTTGCCAGTCAAAGGAAGGAAGCACCTTTCTTTGGGCCTCTGCCCCTGCCCCCCTGGGAGAGAAATAAGGGTGGCTATTTGGGCATCTACCACCCAGGGTTGTTGGGAGGGTCAGTCAAAGGAGAACGCCGCCTTCCCTGCCACAATAGGGAAGGGGAAGCCGGCACAGTGAGGTCTGGCAAGTCCCTGGAGTTCTTGCGGGCGGTGGGGTTTGGCGCAGGCGCAGGCTCCCAGTAATCCAAGGGTAGTGCGTCCAGCAACCTGTAGGCGGTACTGCGGAGCCACGGCCACCGATGGAAAATGTCTATATAGGGGAGTAGGCTCTCTACCTTCTTCGTCCTTCCCATATGGTCTAGCGGTTAGGATTCCTGGTTTTCACCCAGGCGGCCCGGGTTCGACTCCCGGTATGGGAAAGCTTTCATTTTTTTGACAAAAGTTCCTATTGGCCGCCGGGCCAGGCGTCTCAAGGGCCTCGGAGCGCCACATTTTTGAGGGGTCAAGAAAAAACGTTCCAGTGAGGAGCTAGTGAAGTCACCCAAGAGAATAGAAAGCCAAAGGCAGGGCGACCTAAGTTCAACTCTTCTTTGCGACCTTGGGCAAAGCAGCTGTTTAACGTAGCGGGGGGTGGGAATGGTGAAGAGTGGGAAAAAGTGGGGAAACCTCTGCGGGAACGGGTTCGTTGTCTCCGCCCGAGTCTGGGGCGCGAGCCAAAAACGTTGCTTCTTTTCCCATACCGGGAGTCGAACCCGGGCCGCCTGGGTGAAAACCAGGAATCCTAACCGCTAGACCATATGGGATAGCTACCGCAGCTGCCCTACTCTCCCTATCTGTAGGACTGAGACTAGCGTCGCTGCAATACCGCCTAAAGGAGAAGCCCTTCCCCCATCCCCATCGGGCACGACCACCACTTCTCATCCCACCCTGTTCTGGCCTCCAGGCCTTGGTGCTGCGAAGTGGACTCACTCGACTCTCGGATTCTGTTTAGGGTAGTGGGGAAAGGGCTGGAGCGGCTGGCCATTTCCTTCTCGGGTTCTTGTGGCAGATGAGGAAACTGAGGCCCACAGGTTGAAATGACAGGGCCAGGGGCACACGACCTAGAAGAGCTTGAAGCTGCATTAGAACTCTAGCCACTGTAGCGCACCCTAAATTAAGCTGGATTGTGTTTTTAAGTGGTTGAGTCTGGGTAGTTTAAAACAAAGCCCGGAAGTCTGGCCATGAATAAGCCAAAGGAAGTTCGCTAAAGAAAGCCCCATCGGAGAAGCCACACTTGGTTAGCCCACTGGCATCAGGCCCCAGCGGCAGGAAATTGCGCGCACCTAGGCCACTTCTTCCCCAGGCAGACTTCATTCCGATTCTGGCTGGCGGTGGGCCCATGGGGAGACTTCAGGCGGCTCTTTGGCTGGTGCCAGGAGAGCAAATGGGCACACAGCAAGTGCCTTAACACAAGTTTGGCAGCAATATCGAGTGCCGGCCGCCTCGCTTTCGGTCCACTGGCGCCTTCTGGGCCTTTGGATCCCAATCTGCCCACCCCACCCCTGGGAAGCCAGGAGCTGGGGGGTGGGGAGGCATCTGCTGCTCTGGCCTTGTTCTGGAAGTGCCTGTGAAAATTCTCCAGGGTCCCCAGCTGAGGGAAAAGGCCCTTTCCTGCCTGGAGATGCCCCACAAGTGCTAGTTCATTTGCCTTCTTCTAATAGGGGTTTCAGGAATTTCCTCATTGCTTTATCTGACCTTGGAGACTTGCTCTGGGCAGCCTTCTGGGGTTGAATCAGCTCTGCTGCTATGGTAGAAAGTTTTATAAACTTAAATCTGAAAGCTGTGAGAGTCAGGGTGGATGAGGTCCTGGGTTCCAATCTAGCCTCAGGCAGTCCCTAGCTGGGTGACCCTGGGTAAGTCCCTTAACTGCCTAGTCCTTACTCCTCTTCTGCCTTGGAACTCATGCTAAGATGGAAGGGATGGGTTTAAAGAAAAAGATGCAGAGGCAGAAGCAGCATGAGGGGAACATGCTGTTGAGTCCCACCACTGGGCTTCCTGGCTTCAGGGAGCTTCTCATTGAAAGCCACAGGGGAAGGGCAGCCCCAAGCTCTCCGGATCCCCCACCCTCACTTTACTGCCTTTTTGCTGAAAGACTCGGGAATCCTGCTGCTGAGGGAATACAACATGGCGCAGTAGTGCGCTGACAGGACCACTCATGAGGATGGCAAAAGTGTCTGTCCCTAGAGCAGGCTAGGAGCAGAGTGGAGTGAAGCCCAAGCAAGCCCCCCCACGTCCCCCCCCCCCCCAGCCGATGTACTAGCTCTCAAGGCCCAGGAAAGACGAGGCTGAGTGCTCAATTTGGGCTTTGGAAAGCTTCCAGGGCCCGAAAGGCCAGCTTACTGTGCTTTTCAGAGTAGGAGTGCAGCCCAGGCCAAGGCGCCGAGGACAACGCTTCCCTTCCGCTGAGGCTGCTGGGCTCCATCACTGGCACTTCTGTTTGAAGCCCGTTTACACTATTCTCATCCTTTCCCCCGGGGGTTGTGACTTAAGACAGTCTGGCCAGCCACCTGTGGTCTTTTGGGGCCCACTGCATTTCCAGCTCCTGGAGGGGCTGAGACTGGCGGTGCTCCCTGAGCAGCTCCTCTCCGCAGCAGTCCAGGGACTTTTAACAGGGAAGCTTCCTTAGAGCAACACTTACTAAAGTGCCGGCTTCGTTTCCTAGGGCTCCACTGCGGGGCCCATTCAGAGAATGTGATGAGGAAGCATTGCGAGCAGCCTCAGAACTCAACTGGGCTGACTGGTGAACCCAAGAACCTGCTGGGTCTTCCCAGAAACTTACAGAGGACGACCAGGGCCAAGGCTTGGGGTTTCACTGAGCCAAATCTGCCCAATGGAAGACTTCAAAAAGGCCGGCACCAGGAAGAGTTGGAGCCACCATTTCACAAAGTTCAGTTCCAAATGGGGGACCCCCTAGAGCAGCCCACCTTCTGTGGAAGGGAGGCCAGCGGTCGCCAGAGAGCAGGGAATACAAGGTCTTGCCAGGCTTGGAAGTCTTTTTAAACCATTCTGCCTAGAAAATTGTGCCTTCCATCCACCAATCTTGGCATTCTGTACTAGTGAGAGGTCCAGAGATCTGAGCACGTGACCCTGCCTTTTCATCCAATGACTGGCCAATCCGCATCCTGTCCTTGGGAGCCTGAGAACCTAGGTCCAGCTCCATCGCACACCTCTTCCCCCAGTTTGGGGGAATTGCTCCTGTCTGCTCTCAGTCTACCCATTCCCTACTCTCGGACCCGGTTCCCTTGTCACAGTCGTGCTCAACTCTCACCGGGCGACCCCAATCGGGTTTTCTTGACAAAGCTCCTGGGGCAGTTCATTTGGCCGAGGCCCACCGAAGTGGGAAGCGTCTGAGGTTGGACTTGAACTGGGAGCTTCTTGCTCTAGCTACTGTGCCATCTGGCTGCCCAACCTGCCTTTTAATGCATCAAGTGTGGACCCCTCCCCACTCAGCCTAGGTGTCTGTCACAGTCCAGGCTGGGGGGGAACCAAGTGCACTTTTCCGGGCGCGCTCTCCCTCGCGATCTCTCGGACAGCCTATGGGAGGCTCCAAAAGCTCACTTTCTTCCCTCCTTCGGGCCATTGCGGAAGACAATGAGCCCCGCCCCCTCCCCAAGTTTATTTGCGGGCTCTACTGGGGCGGGGAAATTCGTGAAGCACTTCGGGAGATCTCGCCTAGAGGCCCGGGAGCCGGGTGACGGACGTACCTTCTGGCCAATAAGCGCCGGAGCATGGAGGCGAGGGGAGGTGCTTCCCAGGAGGGAGGACGGTGCCACGGGTCTGGGCGCCCCGAGACGGACTGCCGTCACCTGGTCTTCTTTGGGGCCTTCCCGAGGGTCAGCTTCTCGTCTCCGTAGGTGATTCCAGAGCGGGAGCCGCTCTCCTGGGCCAGGGTCGGCGTGCGCACGAGAGCCGTGGGGCTCTCGCCGTCTTTCCAGCCCCCCAGTGTCTGGCTGAGACCTCAGCCCCAGGTCCCGTGTTCGGATGGGCTTTGCCCAACTCTGTCTCAGGCACACCGGCTTCCCCTCTGGCACCCGGGGGGGCCTGGCATTGAGGCCACCAAAGAGTCCAGGAGCTGTGGCTAGCCCCGGTGGGGAAGTTTTGTTAAGATCTCCACCGAAGCAGGCTAGTTTGGTTGCTTCTCCTCGTCCGCCCCTCCTCTCTTCCTGAGGAAGCCCCCGAACTTTGCTCCCTCTTCTTGCCTTCATTTGCTTTCCAGGGTTCGTTCGTGGAGCCAGTGGACACGGGCTAGCTGAAGCTCCCAAGGACCCGGGCAGAAGATGGGAGGAACTCTAGAATCCAGGCTATAGAGTCAGTGGGAGATTCGAAGTGTATGGGCAGAGTTCAAGAGGGAGCTGCCCAGACCTCCAAAGAGGGCTGGTGATAGAGGAGGAGGAAGCTAAGCAATGCCCACCAGTGATTGGGGGGTGGGGGTGGGGTGGAAGGAGAGGAATGAGCCTCTGAGGAGAAGGTAGCAAGAGTTGTGGAGTCTTCACTGGCTGTGAGAACCTGAGCAAGTGACTTCACTCTGCTTTAGTTGTTTGACTGGAAAATGAGGATCAAAATAGCACTTCCATTTGGCCAGTGGCAATTTTCAAGGAGTTCTTTTTCCCTTAAGGTTATAGATGTCTTTTTCCCAGCTGTTGTTTATTCTCTTCATTTCTTCCTTTGGTAGCTTTCATTTGGCTTAAAAACATATTGTCGTAGTTCCTTTCAGAAAACTTGACTCTTCTAGGAATTCTTGTTGGGCTTGTGCCCAATCCACATCTTGCTTTGAGGCTTTGATTGTATATGTTTTTAGGTCATCTCTCTTGTGTGTTTCTGTCTCAAGCTGAGCTTCCCTGTCACTTTTTATGATTAAGCTCTTCTTTTGTTTGCTCATTCTTCCAGCCTGCTTCTTGCCTTTGGACTTGGAGCTTGGTACCAGGCTTTGCCCCGCTTCTTGGGAGTGGCCAAAGCTTCTGCCCCCTTATGTCCTTCTGCTGCTTTCATGGCTCTGGCTAGAGACCTGCAAGTTTTCAGTGCTCCCACAGTGGTGAGATCTGAATTCAGTAAGTTCCTAACCCAGGTTAGGAATTTTGGTAGACAGCTGCTGGACTTGGTCACTGTTGGTCTTCTGGGAGGCTCTGTGGGTTCAGAACAGCTGAATGGCTGATGCAGAGTCACATAGCTACTGTTTGCTTCTCAGACCTTGTTCCTTGCTCGCTCCACAGCCAGGGCCCACCCACCCTCCTGCCCCAGAACTGAGTAATGAGACACAGCTGCCAGATAGCCCCCATTGATTCCTACACCCAGTGCTGGTTCAGGGGTCCTCCAGGTTCTCTTCCTACCCTGCTGTTTTCTGCCTTAGTGTCCCATCTCAGTCCCTTGGCACTGCAGTGTACCCTGCTGCCCCTGTCCTTGGTGTTTCCAGGCCTCTGGCTACCTTGGGATGGAAAAGGACTCCCTGGGCCTCCTCTTCTTGGCTCTCTTGGTCCGAATGCAGTCTGGTGTGCTCCTTGGACCCTAATACTAGCTTCCTCTTGCTTTGCCATCTTGGCTTCACATCACGGCCCTTCTTCAGTCCTCCTCCTCCCCCTGACCACTCTGCCATTCTTTTCCCTGAAACTCTCCTCTTGCCCTTGTTGTGAGCCTGGTCTCTTCCTGGTTCTCTTTGCTCTACCTAACCACTAACCACAGAGGTCCCCCTGGGCTCCATCCTAAGCCCTACTTTTTCTTCCTCACCAGCTCCTCTGGTTCCATCTCTCTGCAGAGGTTTCCCAGATTTACTTGTCTGGCCCTAGTCTCGCTCCCGAGCTCTGGTCCTTCTTGTATCACCAGTTGACTCTCAGACATTTCCACTTGGTGGTTTTGAAAACATTACCAAGAATGAACGTGTCCCCCAAGGCAGCTAGATGGCTCTGTTGGGAGGTCCTGGGTTCAAGTGTGACCTCAGATACTTCCTAGCTGGGTAACCCCCATTGCTAGGACAGAAGGAAAGGATTTTCTAAATCTACCTGTCCCAACCAGAACTCCCCATCCTCCCCCGATGTCTTTCTGTCTTGCTCACTGTCCTTCTAGGCTGCCAGAGAGTTAGTTCATAACCCACATCCAGGGATCTGGCTGGCAGCATTGGGCCCAGAGGCATTCCTTCAGTGGCACTGGGAGTGGCGGAAGCCTATGGAAGCAAATTGAGTGCCTACTCTGTGCTAGGCTAGGCACTGTGCTAAGTAAGGCCTGGGAATACAGTCCAGTGGGGAAGGCTGGACAAGCAAACTCCAGACAAGATACACTGGAGGAGGCTCTGAGGGTGGGCACTGCAGCCTTAAAGGAGATCACCAAAAGGCTTCCTCAAGAAGCTGGGAAGCCAGGAGGCAGGGCTGAGGAAGGGGGGAAGGTGGCTCCTGTGGCAGTCAGACACACACACACACCCTCCATCCCCTCCCCTGCTATTCTGAGCCATAGGGTGGGGAGGGAGGGACATGCTAAGGGCTGGATCTCATTTCTGTAATGGGAGCCAGCACACTGCCCAGTAGCTCCCCCACCACACTCACCAGCTGGGTGAAGACCTAGCACAGTGTCACAGTGGTAAAGGCCCATCATGCCCCATCATACACTGTAGTATCCTGGGATTTGAGAACTGGCAAAAGAAACTTGAACCTTTTGTTTTTCTCAATGTCTGGGACCCTTTCATGGATGAGATACACATACGGTAATACCATTTCCCCCTGCCAGGCCTTTGCAGAGAATAAGCCCCCATTCCTAGCTGATCCAGGAGCACATCTGGGTTTAAGGGCAGATCAAAGTTAAAGTGCAGGATACTGAATCTACTCTTCATCCAGCAGTCATTACGAGCTAAGTTTTCCCTGACTCCCAGCCTAAATCGGCCTCCCTTCACTTCCACTGCCCATGGTTATACCCAAAGCCCCTTTTGCTGGCCCTACCCATCCTTTCCCCTAGCTTGTATCATTTTAATTCTTGTTAAAGCTGTAGTCAGTAGGGAATGGGGCTGTGCCTATTGCTGGGACAACTGCTCGGTAGCCACAGTGACTGGGCATTCCAACAGGGTTACCTTGTTTTTGTGGCTTAAGATCCCGCCCTCCATCTGTCCCACTTCTCCCCCTACCCCTAAGAGCGTCTCCATCTCAGTGTGTGGCCAAAGTGCTTCTCTGGTGCCTGTGGGCACTTGGGGGCCAGAGCAGATGGGTTTTCCAGTTTTAAAAGCGTGTGGCCTATGCCAGCCACAGTGCGAGTTTCTTCTCTCCAAGAACCACAGACAAGTGGTGGAGGAGCAGTGAAGGAATGGCATTCCTAAGGCTGAGGAGACTTCACCTGAGAGGTATGAGAGGCAGCTACACCTTCCCCTAAATGGGCCTTCAGAGAAAGGCCTGTAGGCAAGGTACTTTCCCTTCCTGTTCCCCGATGAAAGGTTTTGGCCTTGTACGGCTCAACACTGGTGGCCTGACTGTGGTGTTCTCCAGTGGTAGCTCCCCCTACTCTGATCCCTTGCATCCAAGATTCCAAAATGGCAACCAGGATGACCCTTGACTCTTCCAAGCCCCATATCTGCTTCTGTCCCAACGATGGTGATGTGGTGGCCAAAACTAGAACCACCACAATGTTCCATTAGCCCTGGCACCCTCTTCTCATGTTTCTCAGGTGCATTTTTCAGGGTTGGGTTTCCATGCCTGTAGTCAGTCAGTCTGTTGGGATCCCATTTCTTCCATCGACATTACTTTCTACATGCCTTGAGTTTCTAAGTGGCAGGTAAGGAGTGAGAACCCCTGTTTAAAAGCCAGCTCCTGCTGAGCCAGAAGCTCTGAGGTGCCAGGAGAATGGTCGGTTGTAGAGGGAACCATGCTTGGGGACTGCAGGAGTTGTGCAGTTTCTGGGCTCTTAGAACTGGAGAAGTAGCCCCGCTCCCTCATTTACTAATCTAAGGAGCATATGGAAATGTCTCAACAGTGAGGGAGGTGCTCAGTTCCTTAGAGAGAGAAAACTAGCATGGGATATTTGTTTTTTAAAAGCAAAGCTACCCGACAAAGCTTCCCCCCTTTCCAGTTGGTCTGCATCGTTTTCATTGCCTAAGAAGTGCCCTCGCCCCTCTAACTGAGATCAATATGAACGCAGAAGGTCTTCCAGCTTGTGGACTCATGCCTTCTTGGCATCACCTGTGCCCAGCCTTTGGTAGGCACTTGGGACAGGGTAGAGAGTCTGTATGCTCATCAAATTGGTGGACATCATCGGTCTGGAAAAGAGAGCTCATGTTCTGGCCAATAGCCGGGGATCCCCAAAGATCTTGACAGGCTCCATCTAATCCAATGAAATTTAATAGGGACAAAAAGATGGTACATTTGGACGTCCCAGAATCTGCATGGGTACAAGATGGGGTGGGAGTGGAGTATTAGCGGAATGCAAGCTCAAGGTTAGTCGACAGCAATACGTAGTACCATTAGGCTGCATCACAATCTATGTGTACCTTTTGAGATGTCACCACATGTCATCAGAAAAAGGACTGAGAACAAGGGGAAGGGACAAAGGGCTGCATTCAGCCTCGGGTGCTGTGTCCTCCAGGTGCTTAATACAGTCAGTCAAGAACCATCTCTTAAGCACCATCTCTGGGCTGAGGGATGGGGTCCTGCTCTCAAGGAGCTCCCAGCCTAATGGGGACAGCAACATGCAAACACCAGGTACAAACAATATCTCTACGTGTTAAGTTGGAGCTAATCGGCAGAGGGAAGGCACTGGAATCAAGAGGGACCAGGAAAGGTTTCCTGTAGGACGTGGGACAGAAGGGAAGCCAGGCAAGTCAAGTAGCAGAGATGAGGAGGGAGAGCACTCCCGGAATGGGGAACTGCCAGCTAGGGAAAGAAGGCGGATGCAGTTTAGATGAGAGTTCAGTTCCAGGATAGCAAAGAGGCCGGCATCACTGTATCAGAAGGGGAGAATGAGGCCGCGTGTGAAGAAACTGGAAAGGCAGGAAGAGGCTAGCCTAGGGAAGGCAAAGAGAAGAATTTTCATTTGAGCCTGGATGTAATAGGGTGCCACTGAGGTCAACTGAATAGGGGGCTTCGACCTGCACTTTGGGATGCTGAACCGGCCACTGGAGTGGGAGATGCTTCAAGAAGCCAACTGGAGGCAGAGAAGCAAAACAGTAGGCCACAGGTGAAGGGAGCAGCTGTGACAGAATGGCCAGTGGCTTTCAACCTGAGTGATGAAAATGGTGGTGACTTTGACGGGAACAGGGGAGGGTTTGGGGGCTGAGATAGTTCCCTTGCCGCTGTCTTCGGGCAGAGGGGTCAGAACTTGGCCCCATGCCTTGAAACTAAATGCAGCCCAAACCAGATCACAACAGGGCTGGCAGATGTTCAACAAAATAAAAAATAAATACAACATTGCGCCATTTTGTGATTTTCTAAGTTAACATGTCGCCCACAGGGACCTGTTTCTATTGGAGTTTGACATCGCTGGTCTACAGGACACTCAGATTGAGATGTCTAGTAGGCAGCTGAAGATGTCAGCCGGGAAGTCAGGAGGGCGAGGCCTGAATATCTGGCAATCTAAAGCAGTCTGGGGAACCCCCACCCCCAGCCAAGTCACCAAGGCTGAGTTAAGGTGATCAGCTGCTGACACCAGAGAGGTGGCCATCTTTTGTGGACAGTGTGGACGATTGGCCCTAACTT
Source organism: Monodelphis domestica (assembly GCF_027887165.1). Classification (NCBI taxonomy): domain Eukaryota; kingdom Metazoa; phylum Chordata; class Mammalia; order Didelphimorphia; family Didelphidae; genus Monodelphis; species Monodelphis domestica. Next base: position 848,488 of record NC_077235.1, read on the forward strand.
GACCCAATTTGTGGCCTGCCAGAAATGACTGGCCTGATGGCCTAGGGGCAGGAATCCGGGAAGAACAGATAAAGGCAAGGAGATCATTGAGGCAGAAGAGTGCCCAGAGGAGGTGGAGCCTTGGGGGAGCCGGGCAGCAAAGGAAAGAAGACTGTCATTGAGATGGAGTGTCAAGAAGAGGGTGGTGAAGAGTGGTGAAGGCAAGGGAGGATTGAGAAAAAAGGCCCTCTGATTAGGCAACTGAGAGATCACTGCTAACTTCTGGAGAGTCGTTACATTTTGATGATGAGGTAGGAGGTCAGATGGCATAAAGTCAGACAGAATGGAGGAAGTCAAGGCATCCATCAGGTAGAGATGGCCTGATCTAGTTTAGCCACAAAAGCAAGAAGTGAAGTGAGGATTTTATCAGGGCCACGGGAAACAGCCAGTAGACAAGGGCATTGCAGATCAGCAAGCCTGGGGAAGCCAGGGATCATGCTTAGGCTGGCACAAAGGGTCCCTATTTCATGGGAGATGGGAGATGGTTATGAGATAAGGAGAGGAGAAAGGGGAGCTCTCCATGAATAGCTAAGAGGGGAGCTGGAAAATCGGTCACAGTGAGGATTGCCTTATCATCCAGCTTTGGTTCAACAGTGAGTGTGCAGGAGCAAAGGCAACTTGAGGGGGATAATCCAAGAGTGCTCCGAGTGACTCAAGAGGCCAGTGTAGAGCTCAGCTGGCTCCCCAAGGGGCCAAGGGAGTGGGGGGTCAGGTGCAACTTTGGTGGTCTGGGGAAAGATTGAGGTGGAGAGCAACTGGCCTTCTTGAGGAAACCAAAGAAGAGGGTTTGTCAGGTAAAACGCAAAGGGGTCAGAAATGCCCTGATCACCATCAGTCAGCCCTTCTTTCATGGGGCTGCTGCCAGAATCCAAGCAGAAAAATCTATATTCCGGGACTCACAACCCTTCAAGCGCCCTAGAAAGGTGACTCTGCCATGCCCTGGACTCCTGAGGCTGTTGGGGCTTACCTCTATGGGCCTTTCTGATAATGAATTTGGGAACCTGGAACACATAGAGCAGGGCCTGAGTGAGCATGCCCATCATGGCTGGGCCTTTGCCATTTAGGGCTTTCCTGGCTCCAGCCCCATTGGGCATCTCACCGTTTCCCAGGAAACTCTCTTTGGGACTTTGTCTCTATCTTCCACTTCCTTTAGGCCTTCTTGGCCTTGTCTCCTCTCCCCTGCCCCACCATCTCCCCATCTCCTCCCCCTAGCCATGGGGCACAGAGTGCTTCCCAGGGGTGTGTGTGTGTGGCGGGGTGGGGAGGGAAGGGAAGGGTGTTGGTGGAGAAGGTACCTATGGGAAGGGATCAGAGGAGGAAACTGAGACCCAGGTAAGCAACTTGCCCAAGGTCACATTGTAAGGAGAGGCTGCTGGGGACATTTTTGGTCTTGTCCCTCCATTTGCTCATGTGGTACAGTGGCACCTGTGTGTGGCTGGTTTCAGAGCAGGGCCAGCAGCTCCTCTCACCCTCTACCCCACCTCTGCCAAGTTCCTCGGCGGTCTGGGCCCAGGACCTTTGAAAATGGAGAGGGTTTAGACTAAATGACCTTCCCTGAAGTTCCTCCTGTGTAAAGCCAAGCCTACCTCTAACACCCCTGCCCTTCCATGGGCATCATGTGCCACAAGCTCTTGGGGTGCCCTTCGGTAACCTGGCCACTTCCCAAGCCCTAGAGCCAAGGATCCTGATGGGAGCGGCACCCAGGAATAAGGCCTGACCCCACCAACCTCACAGGCTCAGAGTTTGGGGCTTTTCTGGTTTTATTAGAAAAAGAAGGAGAGTTGGCCATAGGGCAGGTAAGTGGGCGGGGGCCATGGCTTCCCAAGAAAAGAAATGAAGAGGCTGTGGGGGATAAGGGCCAGCCTACGGGCCAGGCAAGGCTGGGCAGGGCTCCCCCTTCCCCCCCTCAGAGCCTTTAGGTCAAGGCTGTCCCAGAAGGGGGTGGAGGTGAGGGGGAGAGGGGAGGTGGGCAGGCCTGGATCAGGGTTTACTCGGCCTCGTTGAAGCGTGTCAGCATGGTCTTGTGCAGGCTCTCCTTGTAGGACTCGGATGCAGTGATGCCATACGAGCTGCCCCGTGCCCCCAATCCTGAGCCACGGACACGAGTCTGGGCCTAAGAAGACAGAGGGCCAGTGGTGAGTGGGGATGGCGCTGCTGCCGCCGCTGCCGCTGCTGGTGGCTGGGGGAAGGGGGGTGGGGGTGGGGCGCAGGCGCACCTCAATGGGAGTGATAATGCCTTGCTTCTTGCGACCTAGCCCGCTGCCCTCCTTCCAACCCATGGCCTGCAGCATACGGCTGCCAATGTTGTCACTGCCCAGCCCATCTCGGGTAGGCTGCTCAAAGTCCCTGCGAGAAAGAGGAAAGGAGGGGGAGGATGAGCAGGCTCCAACGAGCTTGAGCTTCCCTCGTCCCCCTCCCCGGGCCATGCCTGGCCCTCCACAGGGCACTCACACAGTGGCAGCAACCACAGCCCCAGATTTCCTCTTCTTGGGCTCAGGGGGCTCAGGAATGCCATACTTCTCTCGACGCTCTGCTGCCCGGTCCCTATACTTCATCTGAGGCAGAGGGAAAAGCCCCTGTCAGGGCAGGGGCAGGGGCGGGGGTGGGGGCGGGACAGAGATGGGAGCAGGGTGAGAAAATGGTAAGGCAGCCAGCAGAGGTCTCACCTCCATGTCACTCTTCTCCAGGGCCTCTAGCTCATTCTCAGACAAGTGAGCCCGTCGATGAATCTCCAGGTTTTGCTGGGAAGAAGGGAAGGGGATGAGCCCAAGTGCCCTGGGCCCACCTTCCTCATCCCCCTCCAGCTGCCTTGACCCCCTCCCCAGGCTCTCCTGATGCCCATACCTTGTGCAACCCAGAAAGCTGCTGGTGGCGGATCAGGGCCTCCTTGCTGGGGAACTGGCGTCGGCAGAGGAGACATGCCAGTTTCTGCCAGTCTGTGAGTCTCTCCTCTCTCTCGGCGTTGCGCTCAGGCTCCTCCTCACTGTCACTCTCACCACTGTAGGCAGCCACCAGCCCCCGGGGTGGACTCTGCAAGGGCAGAGGGAGTGGCTCAGCACCACTGGCGGGGCCCAAAGAGGAGAATGCCGGTGGTCCACCCCATCCCACCTGGGGACCTCCTCACCAAGCGGTCGTCGCTCGTCAACTTTGGAAGCTCTATGGTGGTATGCTGTCTCTCGGCCAGCGTCCCCTGTGACAGGACAGGACAGATGAGGGTCACTGTGGGCCTGGGAACTGAAGGGTACCACAAAGGGGGCTGGGAAGGGGGAGGAAGAGCACCTTCTTCTCCAGGATGGCATAGCCAGCATCAGCTGTGGCTGACTCCCGCCGCTCATCCTCTCGCAGAGAGCTGATGGGCTGGAAGCTGTTTTTGAAGTTTTCCTTCTGCTTGTTGAGGCTTCGGGCCCAACGTTCCATATCCTTAGCTATCTGCATAGGGAGTTGGGGAGGAAGAGTGGGCCCATCAGGCTCTGGAGCCCACCCACCTGGCAGGACTTAGCCTGAATTAGCTGTTCAGATCTTTGGCCTTCTGTCTGTCTGTCTTCCTGCCCGCCCATCAGCAGCACTGGAAGGCCTCCTGCTCATACCTGCTGGGCTGTCTTGGTCTTGTGCTTTTCCTTCTTCTCTTTGCCCTCCTTCAAGGTGCCTCCTGTCTCCTTGTGTCCGTCAGTTACCTGTTCCAGCGCAGGGACATAGGTGCGCCGCTCCCCATCCCAGTAAAGGTACTGCTGACTCTGGGAGTTGTAATAATACTGACACCAAAGAAGAAAAGTCAGGGTCATGGGAGCTCCCCAGGCCACATGCCAGCCCTGACCCTTTCTTTCCCATTATTCACCTGAGAGTTTGGGTCATAGTAGAGTCCTGTCTGGGGGTCATAGTAGTAGCCTGACGTCTCATCATATTGATAGGTGGAGACATCAGGGATTGCTGTGGGACAGGAAAGAAAGGAACGTGCCAGGTTGTTTTCCTTGGAGAGTCTGAGGTCCGGGGAGGGAAGGAGAAAGGAGAAAGTCCAGAGGAAATCCTAGCCCAACCCCAGCAGGTACTCACGGTACTGGCCGTAGGAGTCCTGGGCAGCTGGACTGGTAGTGGGTGGGGGTGCCGAACTCGGCTGAGCTGGGCTGAGGAGCTCAGCCTTCAACACGGCGGGGGACACGATTGTGTAGGGCTGGGCCTGGGGGAAGATGGGAAGATAGGGCAGGATGGCCACCCCTCTGTGCCTATAAGGGAGATGCCCCACCTTTTCCCTCCAGCTGCCTTCTTTCCATAATGACATACCTGGGTGTTCGGCACTATGCCCTGGGCACTGGCCCCCTCGGGCCCTGGCTGCTGATAGACGCTGGTCATGGTACTGGCTTGGGCACGAGGAAAGGCCTGGATCAGGGGCACAGCCTCAACACCAGGTACACAGGGTTCCAAGGTGGCTTCGGTGCCTGGCAAGGGGTAGTTCCACCAGGTTAGGGCTGGGTTTTGCTCCCCACCCTCCCATCCCCACTCTGATGGCACCTCTACAAGGCCCTCACCTGCTGCAGCAGGATCTCCCTTGCTGCTAGCCACACCCAATGCTTTGGTGGCACCTTTCAGGTAGCCACTGTGGCCATAGAGTGTGGCCTCAGTGCTGGGGCCACAATAGGTCTCATCTTGGTGGTAGTAGTTGTATTCTCCTGCTGGCTCCTCAGGTGCTGCCCAGCTCCCCTCCCCGCCCTGGGATGCCTAGAGGATGGGGTGAAGGACAATTAGGTGAGGGGAGGGGTGGCACCAGAACCTGGGCCTCCAGTAATGAGTGTCTCACCCAGGTGTCTGCCAGAACCCTGGGCCTCTCTCAACCCAAGACTGTACAGTGGCAAGAGGAAGAGAAGATTAGAGCCCCAGTGCCAGGGCAGGAAGGCTGCCTCCCACTTCTCTAGAGGGAGAGTGCTTTAGCCAGGTCACTCAAGCCAGTGAGAGGTAGGTCAGGGAAAGATTTAAAACTCAGGTCCTAAGGGGACAGCTGGGTGACTCAGTGGATGGAGAGCCAGGCCCAGAGATGGGAGGTTCTGGGTTCAAATCTGGCCTCAGACACTTCCTAGTTGTGTCATCCTAGTTAAGTCCCTTCACCGAAACCGCTCTTCTGCCTTGGAACAGATACACAGTACTGATTCTAAGACAGAACGAAAGGACTTAAAAATAAACAAACAAACTCAGGTCCTAAAATACCCAATCCACACCCCCACCCCCACCCCCACCCCAGGCTGCCTCATGTTTCCAGGTAAGTAGCCTCTGGAATTCCCAAGGACGAGAGGCAAGGAGACATCCCCAAGGCTCTGAAGGGTCCAAAGTACCTGTGAGATGGCCCACTGGGCAGCAGCAATTGCCGTGCTGGCAACAGAAGCAGCATTAATGCGGCTGCCATCACTGGAGGCCATGTCCCTGGGGGAGGGATAGGAGGGGTGTCACAGAGGCCCAGGAGGACAGAGGGGGAACAGGGCAGGGGCAGGGGCATGCTCTCACCTCTTAGAGCCCTTGGCAAACTCCACATTGATGGTCTTGCCATCAATAGTGAGAGGGGGGTGGAGGGCCTGGAGGATCTGAAGTAACTGAGCAGCCTCCTGTGGAGAGAAGCCAGGGTCAGGCCCCAGGTGAGGGCCAGGCTCTGCCACCCCATTCCTGCCAGCCCCCCTCTGCCGCCCTCACCACGATGGTGGAGAGCTGAATGAAGGCAAAGCCTCGATTCAGTTGTGTCTGCTTATCCTTGATGACCCGGACATTGGAGGAGGACAACACAGCATATGGGGCCAGGGCTCCCAGGATCGAGTCCATAGTGCTATGGGGGTTCAGGTTTCGTAGAATGATGGCTTCAAGATGAAAAAGAAGGGTGTCACGGTGGAGAATGGCTGTGGCTGAACCCCTCCACCCCAACCCCTCCGGGGCCCAGACAGGACTCACTGTCATTGGCATTTTCCGAAGTGGGCTCAGAGCCCTGGGACAGGGCCTGGGGGGCCAAGAGCCCCTGGGCTGGGTAGGGCTGGGGGAGGGGGAGCAGGCCCTGGCTCAGCTCCCGGCCACCCAGAGGCATCATCTGTGGATCCAGCCGTGCACCCAGTGGCAGCTTCTGCTCAGCCTCTGGAAGAGGACAAGGGAAGAAGCCCATGGACTCTGAGGCCACTGAGAGAAGCCAAGCCCCTGAAACCCCAAGTTGCCTTCCCTGGGCCCAGCTCACCTGACTTGGGTACACCACACTTGAAACATTTCTCCCGACGTTTGAAGTTCTGGACTCCGCACTGCAAGGGAGACAGAGGCCAGGCCAGGCATGGCGGAAATGGCCAGGGAAAGGTACCCTCTGGTTGGGCCCCCACACCTGCACCTGAGGTCTCACTGATCATCCTCAGCACCTTCTCCCCTCTTGCTCCTGCTCCAGTCTGTGCAAGCTCGAAACCCATCCCATTCCCCTCCTGTCCTCCCTTTGAGGAGAACGGCTTAGGCTGAGGATGTCCTTTGGCTTTTAAGGCGGCAGCAGCAGCCTGACGCATCTCTGGCTGGATTCAAGGCCTCTCCTGGCTTTCCCATGGCTCATCCCCTGGCTCATCCCTGGACCTTGGCTGTTCTGTTATCTCCCTCCCCCGGGTGACTGTGGCAATGGTTCCTCCCACCCTGCCAGTCCTCCTCTGGCTCCCTTCCCCAAGGACAGTCCTAGGGGCTCTCTGGTCTCTCTTCCATCTATTGTGCCCTGTTGAGGGCAGCCATGGATCACCTGCCACACAGGCACAGGCACGCACGCACGCACGCACGCGCACACACACACGCGCACACACACACACACACACTCTCTCTCTCTCTCTCTCTCTCTCTCTCTCTCTCTCTCTCTCTCTCTTTTGCATTTCTTCAATTGCTCTCATCCCTACAGGTCAGTGGTTTCAGTGCATTTTGCCAAGAAGGGAATGAGTTCAGAGAGAGCAAGTCCTTTGCTCAGGGTCCCAGAGCTAGTCTCAAAAGCAGAGGCCACCTGGCCCCTAGCCTAGACCATGTCCCCTCATTGGAATAATGGAGCTGGCCTCAGAAGTGTTGGTCAGATGAAGGAAGGAATGGGGTGCTGGGAGTTAAGTGGATACAAAGGGAGAAAGCTAGGGTTTATTCTGCTTGGCCCTGGACGACAAAACCAGGAGCATTGGGGGAACCTAAGAGGGCAGGATTTAGGGCTCAACCAGTGCTTTCCAAGAGTACAAACTGTCCAGGGGGGCCTGGAGAACTAGATGGAGCTACTTCACCAAAGGTGGCCAAGTGAAGGCCCAGGCCGGGGCCATCCCAGAGGGGGTTCCCCAGAATGGGAGGACCACTTGGCTCCCATCCAACTCTTAGAGGTCCAGGGATGAGGGTCTGGCTCAGTGCCAGCCCCACAGGGGCCCATCTAGACTTGCCCCCTCCTCTGCTCCTCACCTTGTTGCAAAGCCAATCCTCATTAATTTTGGGTTTGGGGTCACTGTAGTGCATGGAGACCTTCTGGCCCAGGATGCTGAGGGAGTGCTGTAGGGAAAAGCAGAAAACTGTGAGATCCTAGCCAAGGGGGCCAGCGCCTGGCACACACCTCAGCATAGGAGGAGAGAGAGTGAGCCAGCCCTTCAGCTGAATGGATGAAGGACAACAGGGAGTGGAGGGAGGGAGGGAGGGAGGGAGGCCACGGCCGCAGGGTGTGGCCCCCAGGCACTGCTGCTGCTTCTCCGGACACAAGCACGCGCACGCACACGCGTGGACACACACCAGCAGGCACGCACTGTCTAACCAACACCGATGGGCCGGTGAGGGGATCCGCTTGGCCCTGACACAGTCAGGTCATCCTGGGGGCCCATGCTACCAAAGCTACACTCAGGGATATGAGAGACACACAGAGAGAGACAGAGAGGGAGAAAGAGAGAGAGAAGAGAAGGGAGGAGGGGAGGGGGGAGGAAGGGAAAGGGAGAAGGAGGGAGAGAGAGAGACAGAGACAGAGAGGGAAGAGAAGAATCACAACAAAGTTTGCACCTCCTGCCGGGAGGCCTTCTCCCCCACGGCCCATTGAGCACACTAGCCTACTGGCCCTACTGGCCCCACAGGCTCTGGCTTCCACAGTTACCTCCTGCCAACCAAGCCCCAGACAAGGATGGCCCTCGCTGGGAGCCATGCTCCACCACACTTGCCCTACCCTGCTATGCCAGCCTCTCCTCTGCCTTGTCCGTATGGCAAACAGCTGCTGGCTTAGTGGGCAGGGGTGGCAGTGGTGGTGTGTGTGTGTGTGGGAAACAGGGATGGGACTCTGGGTCCCTCCCACTTTCTTGGGGGGAAAAGGGACAGTTCCTGGGCCTAAGGATATAATACCTTGGCCTCAAGGTAGACAAAGATGGAGGGGGGCAGTGGTGGAGTGGGGAAGAGAGACACATGTTAGCCTGGCCCACCTAACCTGGCTCCCTTCGACCGCAGCCGCAGCCTACCACGAGAGGTACCCATGTCCAGCCCTGTACCAATCAAGCTTGCCAGGGTAATGGCTCTGGGGCCCCAACCCTGGGCCCCTCCTCATCTGTCTGAGTCGGGGGCATTCACACATGGATGTGTGCTTGTGTACAAAAGACCAACAGCAATCCAAACACACAGAAAGAAAAGGAAACCAAGCTCGCGCCAATGAAAACTTCAGGGGATTGGGGGGGGGGGCAAAGATGCCTCAGGCCAGGGCTTCTGGTTCTTGAGCAGAAAGGAGGTGATCCCTTGGGGACACCCTCCTGGTTCCAGGAATGACCAGTCCCTGGCTGGGCTGGAAGGGATCAGGGGGAGAAGGGGACCCCACTCCTATAACCCCAGCCCCTGCTCCAAGGAGAAGGCGGGGAAATGACAGAGGAGAGGGCAACCCCAACTCCCATACATCCCTGGCCACACCTTCCACTGGGCAATGGAGTAAGGTGGGGGCAGGGAGGTGGGAGAGGATTGCAGGAGGAAAGGGAAAGCCAGGACTGAGGAGGGCAAGAGGAGAGGGGGCAGGCAGGGGGGCCAACCCTGGGCGGCTAGCACGGGGCAGGCTGCTGCACCCGTGTGCATGCGCCAGGAAGTACTGTGTGTGTGCGTGGGGGGGGGGCAGGGTTCCAAGTGCAGCAAAGCAACCTGATTGGCTTCCATCCATCGTGCAGCGTCCTGCAAGTGACTAAACTCGACGAAGGCGAAGCCCCGGCTCTGACCTGGAGACAGCATTCAGATACAGACGCAGTGGGTTAGTCAATGGCTGGAGACAATGGGCAGGAGTCCCTAGGGGTGGGGCTGGCAGGGCAGGGCAGGGCTGGAGGGGAGGAGGAAGGAGGGTCCAGAGAAGAATGCCAGGGAGAGAGGGAGGGAGGGAGGGAAGGAGAAGAGGGACAGGGGTGGAAAGGGGACAGCATATGCTGGAACCGCCCACAGGGGCTCAGGGGCACTGCCAGCTAGGGCCAAAGGGAAAAGTGCAAAAGGACCAAACAGATGATCCAGGAGAGGAGGAAGTAGCCAGCCCCTGGCTTCCAGATACCCTGGGCTTGGATGCCCCCTAAGTTCTGCCAGGCTGGGAAAAAGCAGAGGCTGGAGAACAAATGAAAGAGAGCACCTCACCTGAAAGTCAGGAGGACCCCCAGCCCCATTAGATGCTCCCAGGAAGCCTACAGTTCAGGTCTGGTGGGGCAGGGACAGGGGAACTAGGAATGGCAATAACGGAGTTGGCTCTAATTGAGGAGGGGGAACAGGTGGCAGATGAAGCCCGAGTGCCCATGTCCATGTGAAGTTAGGGCTAGGGATGCGACTGAAGGCAAAAAGGCCCCACTGTGTCCAGGGTAAGGCGTGACCTGACTGACAATGACTGTGCCTTGGAGGGGATATGGGAAGAGAGGCCTTGAGAAGGCTCCCCAGCCTTCAAAAACAGGTCAATAGGGAGATCTGTAGGACTAGAACCAGCAAGTAACGAGGAAAGGGGGATGGGGGCAGAGGCAGAGGCAGAGGCAGAGGCAGAGGCAGAGAGAGAGAGAGAGAGAGAGAGAGAGAGAGAGAGAGAGAGAGAGAGAGAAAAGCCAAGAGAGGAAAAAAGGAACCACCAGGCTGGGTGATCCCCATCGGGCCGCAGGGCCTTGGCCGCTGGTCCTGACAACTTTCATCTGGAATTGGCTCCAAACCTCCAGCCTGCAGTAAGGGGCTGGGGCCAACAGTCACAGCCCCTCAGCGGAATTGGACACCACTCCCATTCCCCCACACCTTTCCCAGGACAGGCAAGCAGCACCATCTCATCTGGCCTTCAAGACACAGGCTATCGGTGGAGGAAGGGGACAGTGGGCATGGTAGGCATGGAAGAGGGAGAAAATCACCATCTCAGATGCTCAGGGCCAGTCCCCAGGCTGAGCTCGGCCAGAGCCTGCTCCTGCCCCTGTCCCATCAGTCAACCCCTCCCCAGACCAGCACCAACTTCCAGGATGCCCCAGAGGAGGAACTTCGGGGAAGAAGGGAAGGAGAGAAGAAAAGCAGCCGGTGGGCTCAGCTTCAATGGACAGGTGGGAAGGTGAGGGGAAGGACAGGAAGGAAGAGATGCACTGGCCAAGAGAAGCGAGAAGTAGGGTTGCTGGGAACAAAATCTCACCTGACGACTTGTTCCTCATCAGCCGTACTTCCCGGGCCTGGATCCCATGGGACTGCAGCTGTGCTCGGATCTGTGAGGAGGGTACAGAGCACAGGCATTAGGAGGCCAACACTTGGCACCAGCTGGGCAGCCAAACAGGCCAGAGGAAGAGAAAGAGCCAGAGGAGGGAGCACCAAGAGGATGCAGGCTCCTTCACTTCAACCACTAGCTAATCAAAGGCTCACATGGACCTTAAGGGATAGACTTTGGGCCACAAAAGGTCACTGAGACAGGACCTCCTTGGACATAGCTTGGGGGGGGGGGTAAAGGGGGAAGATGGAGCCCATTAGGTTTCTGATCACCATGCTATTCACACTCCACCTTTTCCTTTGGTGGACCTAAGCCACTCCCGTGCTTTTAAGATTTCCTTTTCCATTTCATGCATTCAAAACCACAGTGTGTTTGGAGAAAATGGTGCCAGGATACCAGTCATAGACCAATTTGCTCAAGGGCCTGGTTGTCCCTTGGGCTTCCTTCTAAACCATTAAAGGAGGTAAAACTTGATTACCCTGGAATGAATGGCCTTTCTGGTTCTCCCAATCATCCCACAGCTATAACTACCCCAGAATAAACCAGGAAGCTAGCTGGCAGAGATCTTCCCAGTACTATCGATCTCGGTATACTGGAGAAAGATACTTAGCCAAGAAATTCCCCATCCTTAACTCTGGCTACTGCATACCTAATGGTGGGCAGGTGGGTAACAGCCAGTTGCAGCTTGCTCTGTGTGTGTGTGTGTGTGTGTGTGTGTGTGTGTGTGTGTGTGTGTGTGTGTGTGTGTGTGTGAGAGAGAGAGAGAGAGAGAGAGAGAGAGAGAGAGAGAGAGAGAGAGAGGGAGAGAGAGGGAGAGGGAGAGGGAGAGAGACGGAGAGAAAGAGAGAGACAGAGAGAGAAGAGAGAGAGAGGAGAGAGGAGAGAGGAGAGAGGAGAGGGAGAGAGGGAGAGAGAGACAGAGAGACAGAGACAGAGAGAGTGTTTCAGCAGGGCCCCCAGAGCTGCTGTCTCCAACATCCTCCTCCTCCAGTTCTGGGACAGGTTTGTGCTACACTTCACCCTGACTCCCACATGCTCATCTATTCTCAAGGACTGATTCGGAGATCTCCCAGATCTCTGCTTCCTGCACTTCTCTCCACAGATGCCCCCTTTCCTGTTCCTTTCTCCCAGGCCCAGAACTCTGCAACATGCAGAGTAGGAAGAGGTCTGGCTTGGGAAGCCAGAGGCCCTGAGTTCAATTTCTAACCCTGCTGCTTTCGGACTCTTAGCAAAGTCCCCATCCCCTCTCAGGAGTCTCATTTTGCTCACGAATAAGATGAGAGAGATCCCAAAGGTCACTTCAAAAGTCTCTTTTATTCCCTCCACATTCAGACTCAACTCATCACCTTCAGCCCTGCTGAGTTCCAGCCCATATGAACAACGTTGCCCGTTTTCATCCTGCCTTGGTCTTCTCATCACTCCGTGTTCCTTTGAGGCCTCCTTAAGACCCCATCTCCTCCATCCCAGGGTACCAGGAACTGGCCCTCAAGTCTGGCTCTCCTCTCCCTGGGATGCTTGCTAACAAGCCCTCCCCCTCTATTAGAAGGGAAACTCAGCAAATGGGATCCATGTTGGATTTCTTGACACAGGGCCTTGGTCACAGCACATGCTAAATGGTTTGGGAGCTGAAGTAAATAATGGGGCAGTGAGGTCAAGGTCAGATTCCAGGGAAATGGCCCCAGAAAGAGGCTGTAGAGGAGGATCTTGGGGAGGGGAAGCCACAACCTAAAAGTAGATTGAGACAGAAGAAAGCAGAGAGCAGAGCAGGGCACACAGAGATGACAAGAGACAGGGCACTGAGCATGGGTTAAAGAAAGAAGGGGCTAGTGGGTCTGGCACCTGGGAGCCAAGGAGAGATGTCTTTATTGAGTGCCCTAGGCAGTATATCTGAAGCTCTATGGATATTGCCCAGGGCCAGCCCTCCCATAGCTCCTGCTCCATAGGGCCAACGATAAAGCAGGAGACCACACTGAGACTGAGGGCCAATGAAGATGGCAGCCAGTTGATTGCTAAACTAGGGAAAGGAGAGAGCGGGGTAGAATGCTGGAAAGAGGTAAGGGGCGTCAAGAGGGAGGGGAAATAAGTATCAAATGGGAAAAAAGAAGGAGGAAATGGGTCTGGGTAGACTGAAAAATTCATGCTGAGGAGCAGTGGGAGACAAGGGGAAAACCCTATTTTAGGGTACACTGGAGACTCTGACCTTTTTCCAACTAAGCCCAGAGGGCCTTGGGGGCCAGGTTCAAGAACTTTAGACTTCATCCTATGGGCAACAGTCTATCATTCCAACTCAGGTTCTTCACCTGAGGGTCCCTGGCCTGATTGCAGGGGCCCAAGAACATGGATAGGGGAAAAGGCACATCTTTCCCCCCCCCTCCCTTGGTTTCCTTTGTAACTCTAGGGATTTTCTTTTATGCATTCATTTCAAAAGCTGATTGTGAGAAGGCAGGGTCCATCTAGAAGATTCATTCAGGCTGACTGCCCAAAGGGCCAGGCCACATCAAAAGCGAAGAACCTCAACTCTAACTGGCCCAGTTTCTGGGGAAGAAGCAGTTTCTCTGGAAAGCCAAAGAACACAAAGACACCTACTCAAGCAGGGAGGGTCAAAGCCAGGACACCCATCAGGAGGCTGCAGCCAGAGTGGAGAATGAGCGGGGGAGAAGGAGTTGAACCATCAGTTAAGCCACAGGAATTAGGGGAGGGAGACAATGGATACAAGACAGATCATCCACAAAGGGACAACAGGATGAAGCTGACTGGGCTTTGGGACTGAATGAGGTCAGGGAAGCCAAGAAAAATGAGGGTTCAAGGCCAGGGCCCAAGCAGGATAGCAAGTAGCACCATCAGCAGACAAGGAGTGGGGAAGAGACTAGAGTGAGGGCCAGTCCAGTGAGACAGAGGTACAGGCCAGGGAGGATGGGCTGACTGGGTGCTGACAGACGGGTCCTACTCAGATCTCTGTGGCACTGGGATGAGGGAACACTTGCTCCCTAAGAGCATCCTGGGCTCCCTGTGTCCTGGCGTTGGGTGTACTGAGGCACCATGGATGTACTGAATCTTTCATTCCCAAGGGTCATACCAGCTGCCTGCTGCTCCCCCAACAGGGTCCCAGGAAAGTGGGGAGAAGGGGGTAGCAGCAGTGGCAAGAAGGATCACATACGTCGTTCTCTGCAGCCGCCTGAGGCAGCATTCTCAGCATGATGATATGACTGGCTTTCTCTTCCTCCTCCTCCTCCCCTTGCTCGGTTCGATAGTCCTGGTCCCGGTAGTCCCCATCTCCAGGGAAGCCCAGGGGCTCAGTTGGGCTGTCTCGCTTACGCTGCTGTGTCTCAGAACCTGAGGAAGCCTCATAGGAATCCTGAGTGACAGAATGGGATGAGAGAGACCAGCCGGTCAGCATACATATCACTTGCAGGTCTGGAGTCCAGCTAGGCCACAGACAGGCCAGACCTTCCTCAGGTTCCCATGTGGTCCCAGTCCCCTCTACCCAGCTCTTAGAACAGCAGCTTTTCCTTTCTTCTGGTGGCAGGAGAAGCAGAGAAACTCCTCTGAGGGGAGGTAGGGAAAGGTGCCCCATCTCTCAAACACGGACACTGCAGGGTCCTCGGCTCCACCAGAGAGCCAAGGGCCAAGCTAGAGCCCACCCAGTCACCGACACTAGCTTCATCCTTGGCCCCAAGCATAGAAAAGTGGTGCAGAAACAGCAGTACAGGCTTAGCAAATGAGGCCCTATCCCTGCCAAAAACAGCTGCTTTTGCCAACACTGATTTCCTAAGACCTAAGAAGCTGCTGGTCCTGCCTGCTGCCCCCCAAACCCCAGAACTAGAAAGCCAGGCTAGTGCTCTGCTTGCAGTGAGTGAGGGGAAGGCCTGGCCGAGGCCTTAGCCAAGGTAAGGAAGGGCAGGATGGAAGGTGGGACAGCCTATGAGTCTGCTCAGGACTTGGCTGCAAGGTCTTTGGCACAGCTGTGCCCTCTGTTGCACCTCTCTGCCTGGCTCCTTTCCCTAACACCCTACAGTCCCATCCTAACCTAACCAGGGAAGCCCAATCCCACTAATAAAAAACCCCCAACAAAACTCCCCACCCCAAGGGGGATTGGCAGGAGCTCTGGCCCGTGCCCTCAGGCTCCGTAGAAAAGGCTCCTGGGCTCGGAAGAGCCTTTCCTCTGGCCTCTAAGAACCAACCCTCAGCCCAAGTACTGGCTTGCAAGGCCAGGCCTTTCCCCTTCAGACTAAGGTGTGTACTATGTTCCTTCTGTCTTTTTCTTCAGACTATTTTACTCTGTGGAGCTCCCATTTTGTGAGCCTCTACTCTGAGGGCAGGGCTTTCCCCAAAATAGGGGCTGCCTTCCCACACATTGGGAGATTTCCTCTTCTACTCCCACAGGCTCTCCAAGTAGAAGATGAGGAAGTCCATACAGGGCCCACTTTAGGATGAAAGAATGCAAACAGGGGCCCCTGAGGGCAGGGTCAGGACATTCTCTAGTCTAACTAAAAGGCTGTAGACACCTAACCCTAAATTTGAGCCTCCCACACTGCCAATACTCCTGATCACACCCTACTTGGCTCTTTGAGTCTCTAAGAGTCAAAGATGAGTTTGCTGGGTAGGTAGAAAAGGGAGCCTGGGAGGCCCAAAGGGCATACTTCGGGGTCAGGCCAGACTCACCAACTTGCAGCAGTTTTAAGTCCCAGGGCCCTGGTGACAGCCCAGAAGAGAGGCCAGGCCCAGCACTCACCTCTGCACTCTGCTCCTCAGATGAGTCGTCATAATCGTGGCGGGGTTCTTGGCTGTTGAAGTCCCGGGGATAGGAGCGGTAATCCATGTCCCGGTAATCGTGGTCTCTCTGACTGCGGCTGTCCAGTCCATCATCCTGGAGGCTTCGGTCAGTGGCACCGTAGCGGCCAGTTCTGTCTCCACGGCCACCTCTGAGGAGAAGAGACAGTCAGCCCTTGGGCTTCATGGAGGCCTAAGCCTCAGTTCCTCTCTCTATGACACGGTAGGCAGGGAAGTCTGAGGCAGAGCTGAAAAACCCAAGTCTGAGGCCAGTTCGAGCACAAAAGCTGTAAGGGTTCCATAGACATGCCTGCAGGGGCTCCTATCTTTAGGTTCAAGGAAGTGATAGATAGGGTACACAGTTCCTCAGAGGCCAGTCCTGTAGCCAGGGTAGCCAGGTAAGAAGTGGAGGCCAGACAGGGGCTGGAATCATTCAATCTATGCCTATTAGAACCCAATGTTAGGTTGAAATGACCCAAGCAGCTAGAGTGCTGACAAAAACCTTCCTTACAAGGGCACCAGGACAGGGAGACTGCCATGAGTATTAAGGATCCCAAACTTAGACAGACGAAAAAGAGAAAGGCAGTGACTTGCCTAGTCCTGGAGCCTCGAAAAGCCAGAATCAGGTTTCAACCCAAGGCCCTTGCTGAAGCCACTTGAGAGGGAAGAATGCTTGTGGCCCCTGGAGTTGGGAGATCTGCCCTGAATCCTGCCTCCTAATGGTCCTCAAAGCTGGCTGAGGCTTCCACTGTGCCTGCCCAATGGCATGATCCTAGCACTGGCCAACATGAAAGGGCCCACAGTTGGCACTTCAAGGCTGTATCAGGGCAGGGAACTCCTGGACAAGCTGCCCACTGAGGAGTGGCAAACGATTCCACCATGTACAATGGAGGTACAGATTAAGGCCGTGATAAGCAATTTACTTCGCAAATGGCCATCCAACCCCCTTTTGGTCATCCTAGTTCCAGATGGACAACTATGAGATCAGCCAGGAGACAACCTTTGGCAAAGCTGAGCTGCAGGCTCTGGGAGGGCTCAAGGAGGAGTAGCAGTGTCTGCTGTAAACCTGGTGCCTGCCTCTCCCAGAGATTACTGAGTGAAAATACCACGGCCAGTTGTGACCAAGCTGTGAGGCCGAACCAGCTCCAAGAGTTTCTCCTGCCCAGAAAGTTGTGATTGAGGCCAAAGAGGCCAGGAGGGAAAGCAGCCTGGGGCCCCCAGCACAGCAGTACCCTGGCTCCTCTCCCTTCTCTCTGAAGAGAGCCATCATATTCCCATGTGGCCAAAGGCAGTTGAAAAGCCCGTGGGAGGCAGATTTCTAGCTTGGCACAGCCGGAGGGGCCAGGAGGCTGGCCCTCACATACAGCTCCACTGGTTCCTGCCCTATTCTCTCTCTACCTAAATCCTGGTTGAGTTCCATTTCTGCTCTGGAATCCCAGCAGGGTGGTGGTGGTAGTGCTGATGGTGATACAAGGCCCCTCTTGGCCTCTCTTTGTTAGGGGAGAGACCTGGGGCCTGGGCAGAGGATGGCCACTGGCCACCAACACTGCTCCATTCTGAGAAGTCATTGGGAGCCCTGGGCAATGAGTTAAGACTTCACTTCTCCCATGTTCTCTGAATCTTTCCCTTCATTTTGTTTTGGATGTCCCTCCCCTACCCAAAGCAGGCCTCAGAGAAAGAAAGCCAGAAGGCAGCCATTGGTCCTGCTTATTTCTTTTCTCTCTTCCTTTGGCTGTGGGTTTCCCTACTGGAAGTAAGGTGCTTCTCAGTATACTGTGATGACCCTGTGTAGGAGCTCAGTAAAGACCCAGGGTCCAAAGGGTCTTCACTTCAGGATGGCACCCTCCCCATTGGCTCACCGTCTTTCATACTCCATGTCGGGGGGGGGCCTGCTCCTGGGCCGATGGCTCCTCCTCACTTCCCAGCTGCCACCAGCCCTGCTACTGCCACCATGCTCCGCCAGCCTGCACAAGAACTCCCGTGAGGGATCTGGGGGAGACAAAGGAAAAAGAGGGGGTCAGGGGCAGCCTGAGCCCATTCAGGAAGGGCTGGCTGCCCAACTCTTCCTACAGAGGAAGAAAAAATAAAGAGCAGCAGCCAGTCTGGACTCTCTCCAGCATGGGAAAGTTGAGAGAGGCAGAGGCAGAGGGAAGGAGGGGGGAGAAAGGGAGATGGAGAGAGGGGGACTGAGTCAGAAGTAGTGCTCTCACTTTGTCCTGGCTGAGCACATCCAAGTGTCTCCACACCTCCATTCACTCGTATGAAATGGAGACCAGAATGATTCGCACTAAACCCCCTTGGAAAGCTTCTGGAAACTATGGGTATGTGTGAGTGAATTGTAAAGGGCCAGAGAAATGGTGGCTATCATTTTCAATCCCACACCCAGAGAAGAAGGGACAGCTGCCAAGAACAGAGGGACTGGCTCCTAATCAGTGCCAGAGCCCAAGGTCAAGGCCAAGGCTCCTGCAAGCTACTCAGAGCCCTAGAAGCGTTGTGGGCTCCAGAGCCTCAACTCCTGGCCCATCCCATGGAAGCCAGTGCAGTGCCCCCCTCCCTTTGTGGAGGCTGCCCTGGTCCCCAAATGTCCAACACATACCTAGGAATAGCACAAGGTCAAGTTCAAGCCCCCGAGGCACAGATTCTGCCCCAAACTTTTCTCAGCCCCTGTGGTTCCTCCCTTTTGTAATCTGGGGTGAGAGCAGGCTCAATACTGTCTCTCTGAATAGAGGGGGCCCTGCAGAGCACACTGGGCTCTAGCAGCTGTTGCCTCTGGGGCGGGGGTGGGTGGGTGAGACCATGAACTGGAAAGAACCACGTTGTTATTTTCACTGACTGAAACCTAGCTGCTCCTTCAGCGAGAACACACAGGGTATCTAAGGGGATCATGGCCCAAATGAGGTGAAGAAACCCTGATCTAGAACCTGGGCCCAACTGAAGGGATGCCATCCACATGGAACCCAGTTGAGTGCCCGGATGTCCTAGGTGCTTCTCTTTCCTGTCAGAATCCCTGGTCCCAACCCCATCAGGCATGGCACCTCAGGGTTTCCAGGGCAATCACCCAAGTCTTTGCCCACACACACATTTTCCCCTGGTGAGGCCCTGATTCCATCAGGTGATGGGGGGTGGGGGACAGAGCCCTGGGGGTGCTGAGGAGCTGAGCCAGGACACTGACTGCTACAGCCCCCTCCTCCTTGGCCCAGCTGACACCAGGAAAGACACAGGTGAGGTTAATTAGGGCCCTTCTTCTCAAAAGCAGCCAGGTGTGTACAAGGCAGCAGAGAGATACTACCGTCTAAGGATGGGCCTATGGGAAGGGGGTGCTGGGCCACGGACAGTCCCTAGTCCGGACTGGGGCGCTCCAGCTTGTCTCTGCCCTGGCAGGTCTGCCAAGGTAACGAGCTGCCCACTCAAGAAACGTGAGGAAGCCCAGGCGAGGCCCTGGCACATGGGGCCAGAGGAGCCGCCATGCCAGCTGCCTCACCCGATCTGGGCCTGTCCAGGCCGCCTGTTCCCGTCACTCATCCCGCCATTGCCTCCCCAGGCCTGCAGCAGCCTCGAGAGGGGGGAAGCAGAGGGTGGGGGGAAGCGCGCCACCACCTGTCGGGAGCGCGCACGCCGACCGGGCCCGCGCCCGTTCGGCGCCTGGGCCTCCATCCCGCACCCCCACCCCTGGGGGGGTCTCCTGCGCCGCCGCCACAACGGGTCGGCGACCCGGGCCTGACTCCCCCCAACTCCAGCCCTAGCTCCGCCGGGCTTCCCGCTGGACCTCCCGCCAGCTCACCTGCCGGGTCCGGACCGTGAGGCGAGGGCTCGGGCACATCACCCGGCCGCCGCCGCCGCCTCCTCGCGGGCGCGCGGGCGCGCACGCAGCTGGTTCAGACGCGCGGGCTGTCACTGGACTGGGGCAGGGGCCGTGGGCGGCTGTGAGCCCGCGGGGGAGCGCGGCTACGACTCCGGCGAAGCTGATGCAGCCGCCGCCGTCGCCGCCGCCCCCGCCGCCTCCTTCCTTCTCCTTCTCCTTCTCCTTCTCCTTCTCCCCTTTCTCCGCCCCGGGGCACACTGCTGCCGCCCCCTGGCTGGCCTCAAACTGCCAACGGAAGATGGCGGCGGCCGCTCCGCCCACCCTGGTCTCGCCCCGCCTCCTCGCGGCGCGAGCCCGGCCCGAGCCGCTGGGCTCCGTTGGGCTTCGCTAGGCTGGAGCGCCCCCTCCCGAGCGGTCTCCCCGGTGTACTGCCAGGTCCCCCGAGAGTCTCGATCCCGAGGCCCGCCCCTTACCCCCCAGGGGAAGCCCCAATTGGCGCCCCAATTGGCCCAGCGGGCGACCCGGCCATCTAGGCCGGAGGGGGAATCTCAGCTCACGTGATTCCAGATCGAGCCGGGGTGGGGATGGAGACGGCCAGCAGACTCCGCCCCTTTGCCCCTTCAGGCGCAACAGGAGGCCCAAGCCTGGAGCCTGGTGTTTTTTTGGCGCCACTGCGGAGAACGACCAAGGTCGAGCTGCTTAGCTGCGCTTCCGCTTAAACTCCTTAGCTTTCCTAGACACCCTCGGCGGCCCCCACCCCCATCCCATCCCATCCCCGCCCCCAGTCCTCTACGTTTTGGCCTGGCTGCTCTTTACGGGTCTTTTCTTTTTCTGCTTCATTCTTAGGCTGTCTTTGCGTGTTTCGTTAGAATGAACTTAGGGACCTGGGCTGGGTTTTCAGAATGGTGATTTTTGCAAGTCGATCATTTATTTATTCCTATACTACCTACAGGCCAGATGGGCACTGGACCCCCAAGCACAGGGAAAGGAATCGGAATCCGGAGCCTGATCCTGATGGGCCACCTACTGGAGAAGAGTCCCTCTGAATTGTGAAACATTGGTCCTCAGGCAGCTGGGTCAATCTTTTCTGGAGTCCATCGTGGCTGAACCTTCCAAAGTCAGAGCTGTAAGGACCCAAGTACTGAAATATATTTACCCCCCTCGAAATTATATATATTTTTAAAAAGCACAGAGGAAAGCCCCCCAGAACAGTGATCCGTGGAGAGATGATTTTATGGAGGGTAAACGGGAGTCTGAGGGGGCAGAGTCGTGCCAGTCAAAAGACTATGGATTCCAATTATGGTTTTGACACTCCCATCGTGCGCAAGTCATTTAACCTTTTTTGGATCTTACCCTTTTCTCAACTGTTAAAATGGTGGAGTTGGACAAGATGACTTCAAACTTCCCTTCTATTTCTAAATCTATGATTTCCCTTCCAGCAGGTAAATAGGTCAGTGGGTAGAGTGCTGGAGTCTGTCAAGAAAACAAGTTCAAATCCTACTCCTAGACCCTTAAGCTCCCATCTCTAAAATGAGAGGATTGCACTAGTTAGCTTCAAAAATCTTTCTTTCCCTGCTCTAAGACCTTCTCTTTGTTTGACATCTGTATTCTGCACAAATCCACGGAAGTATTCAAATGCAATAAGCTGCCTCTCAGCCTTTTCTTTGCTCTTAGATCTGTCTCCTCTTCCTTCTCCTCCTACCTTCTCTTTTAGAGTTTTAGGTCTCTGGTTCTGCCCCACTGCTGCTCTGTCCCTGGGTCTTTGCTCTCATTTCAGTCTCGATGCCAGTGTCTCTTGATCGTTCCTCTTTCAGACTCTATAGAGTAAATTCTTTAGTTCCCTAGAGTGGACTGTCTCACTTAGGTCCCCCCACTTTACTTTTTCTGTCAGTATCTCTGTAATTTGAGTTCGACAGATGTAAGTCAGCGAATGATTTTCAAAATCCTTCCTGCCCTCTTTTCCAGCTTTCTCTATAGCCAGTGCTCTTGTGGGAAGTGGTTTCCGCCACAGATCCCTTAGCCTCCTCTTCCACACCCAGGCCCCGTTTTAGGGTAATGTTCACCACGTGCTACGGTCAAGCGCCAGCTGAACTACAATTCCCAGCAGACTCCGCAATGGAGACCAGCCTGGGTTGTACCATGTACGCGCGAACAGGGGATTCCCTCGGTACATTTAATGCTGGCTTCTTGCTGACATGGGCCAAAGAGAGATAGGATCTGGTCTGCCTTAGGACCCTGGTAAGGCCTGAGGGGAAAATCAGGACCATTTGGATATAAGAGTGGGCTTTAGACTACGAGAGTTGCATTTAGGAAGAACCTTTCCCCCTTGCCCAAAATGGTACATCCCGCTCCAGGCCTGGGGACCCCAAGTTCCGCGCTCAGCCCATCGCTACGCAAGCCGGGGCTCCTCGGCAGCAGCGAAGTCAGCTCTGGCTCCCGCTCCAGCACCGGCTCCAGCTCTAGGGGAAGGCTAGGCCTCGGCGGCTCCGGGCCGGAGGCGGGGGTGAGTTGAGAGGCGGGGTGTTGGGTGAGGGGGGGGCGGCCCGAGAGAGCTTTTACGGGAGACCACGAATGGGGGGAGGGGGTGAATAGTTTCGTCCTTGTGTGTCGGCCCCGGCGCAGGAGGCGGGACCTTCTTGGCCATTATTCATTAGGGGCGGGGCTCGTGACCCGCTTGGACTTTATTGCTTCTCGGAGGGGGCGGAGCGATCCGGCCCGGGCCATTATGTTGGAGGCGCTTGCGTACCCCCCCTCCGCCCCACCCCTGGGCTTTGCGTGTGTTAGCTGCTCTTCTCTGGCTAGCACAGGGCGAGGCAGGCAGACGCTAGACGGACCGTGGGCATGCGCCTGCGCGCATCCCTGCCTTCGCGTGGGGAGGGGTAGGCTTTGGCCCAACGAATTATCAGGGCGCGCAGGCGCAAGGCGTTTATGCCGGAGGAACTGCGAAGCTGGGCTTGGTAGCTGGCAATGCTCCCTGTCACTCAGTGACGGAAGGGCGGGAGCAGTTTAGGGGTGAGGACGGGGGTGCTCGGTGATTGGCTCGGGCTCTGGGACGATGAGATTGGGGCCAGGTCGTTTGGAGACCTGTTCGTGGCTGTCCTGAGCCACCCCTGAGGAAACGAGGGCCCACACTGGAGGCCTGGCCCAGTTTTGCCAGCTGCAGCCTGGGCTCAGAACTCCGATTTGATAAAGGGGGGCGGGGAGGCTGGGGGGCGGAGCCTGCCGGCCGGCGGAGAGGCGTACCCGGGTAGGGCTGGGAGGTGCCTGCGGCAGGAGGCGGAGCCACCCTCGGGTTTTGTTCCGGCTCTGCGGCGGCGGCCGCCATCTTGTGTCTGGGACCGAAGCAGCCCGTAGAAGGGCTGAGACTCCAGGCGCCGGGGCTGGCCTTAGGCGGCGGCAAGGGCACTTCATTAAGCTCGGAACGGCGACGGAGACTGCAGCGACTGCGGTGATCGGGCCCCGGGGAACAGGCCTTGGTAACGGGCCTGCCTCCAGGGCTGCCGGCCACCCCTTTCCCCCTCCCCGAGATCTTCCTTCTCACTCCCCATCTGCCCCGATCTCCCCTTATTCGCCTCGTCTACCTAGATCTTTCCTCCCCCCCTTCCATTGCTCTGATCTTGCCTTCCTCCCCAGCTGCCTTCTCCCCCCCCTCCACCCCCTGCTGCGATTTCTCCACCCCCCAGAGGGCGGGGCTACCGCTCAGTCAGCCCCACCCGGGATTCTGCCCGAGGGGTGGGGCGGGGCCCTGCCCGAGGGGTGTGTGTGTGTGTGTATGTATGTATTTTGGGGGGCAGGCGGGCTCCTGCCTTCCTTTCTTCATCCGGGGGCTTTGGATCGGTGAGCTGGTGGAGGCTGCTGGAGATTAGGCAAAAGAGCACCTTGGACAGCGCCTCCCTTTCTTCAGTTCCCCTCCCCCAAGCCTTCTTGTTCTCCTTGTGGTTTGGAGCCTCTTTGACCAGCACCAGGGAGTGGTAGAAGAGGCCCAGAGGAAAGATAGGCAGGTCGAAGGCAATCTCGCCCTCCCTCCTTTCCAATTTGGTGTTGTTCTCTCCTGCCCTCTATCGACTTGGCCACTACCACCCAGCTGGGCAGATGGCTGCTTGGGTTTGGGCAGTTACTCCCTTTCCATTATAAATGTCATGTGCCCCCTTGGCCTGATCAGAGCTCCTCCCATCCTCCTCCCACCCAGGGAGGTCTTAGCACTGACTTCATCCCTCGACCTGCTTCAAAATGTCCTCCTATTGGTCATCCCATCGCTCTGTGGAGAGGGCCCCCCTCCTCTCAGTGACTGGCTCTTTACCTTCCCCAACATCCTGCGCTACTTTAGCCCCGATCCTTTTCTTCAGAAGTTGCTCCCATTCCTGGGAGGACTTCTCTTCCCAGGTGTTCTGATTACTGCTAGCTGGTTTTCAGTGAGCCTGTGTAGCCAAGACTCCTTCCTCTGTCCCTTCATGTCTGGTTCACTGTTGCATTTCTTTCCCTGTGTCCTCCCTCGCTCTGGGCCAACTCTGACAACCGTCATTTGTGTGACACTTCCAGATGTCCAGCTCGCCGCTGTCCAAGAAGCGTCGCGTGTCCGGGCCTGATCCAAAACCAGGTTCTAACTGCTCTCCTGCCCACCCTGTTCCCTCTGACGCACCCACTGCACCTGCCAACGTGAGTGTTCAGCACTGAGTCTCAAAGTGCACAGTGGATGCTGGGGCTTGGGTCAGCCTCAGCTCACCCTGTGCATCCCTTGGTCTCTTCCTTCATCCACAGGGAATGGCCAAGAACGGGAATGAGGCAGATATCGACGAGGGCCTGTACTCCAGGCAGCTGTGAGACTGGAGCTGGGGGTGGGGGGGGGGGGTGAGTGTGAGCAGCGGCCCGGGCATCAGACCCTGGACTGGTCTCTAGTCACCTAGCTGAGACCTTTCTCTTATCTCCTTCTCAGGTATGTACTAGGCCATGATGCCATGAAACGACTTCAGACCTCTAGTGTCCTAGTATCTGGTCTCCGGGGCCTGGGAGTTGAGATTGCCAAGAACATCATCCTTGGTGGGGTCAAAGCTGTTACCCTACATGATCAGGGTGCTGCCCAGTGGGCTGATCTCTCTTCCCAGGTAACCTCAACCTATCTCCATGGCACATTTCCTCCCCCTCCCCTCCACCCCCAGATCCTAGTCATTCACCCTTTCCCTTCTTCCAACACTTAGTTCTATCTTCGAGAAGAAGATGTGGGCAAGAACCGGGCAGAGGTTTCACAACCCCGTCTGGCTGAGCTCAATGCCTATGTTCCCGTCTGTTCCTACACAGGGCCTCTCACTGAGGACTTCCTCAGCAGCTTCCAGGTACCTCTGCGCCTTTGTCAGACACGTCCCATTTGAGTTTCTTAAGAACTTCCACAGAGACAGCTTCCCTTGTCTCCGAGTCTTAGTCTTTGCCCTGTTGCCTTTCTTTACCCATTTCCTTGGAGGCATCTGAGCAGGTGTAATGGAAAGGGCTTGAACACCCAGCTTCCTCAGTGACCTTGACCAAGGTGCTGCTTCTCCCTCACTCTTGAAAACAGAAGGGTTTTGGCTAGGTGGTTCCTGACTTTAGGGCCAGGGGTTGTAAGGATTGACTGCCATGAAGCCCAAGGCCAGGGAATTGGGGGGGGGGGGGTTCACTTAGGGAGTAAGTAGCAGAACATTTTTCCTCCTTCATCTGACTTTGAAGTGAAGTCCCTTTCCTCCAGAGATGGATGAGCCTCTCTGATTCCCTTCCCAGTTCCCATTTAGCAGCCCTGAATCCTCCCTTCACAGAAGCCCATGACTTCCCTAAGGCTGCCTTTCCTCATGCACAGGTTGTTGTCCTCACCAACTCTCCCCTGGAGGAGCAGTTGCGTGTAGGCCAGTTCTGCCACGGTCATGGTATCAAGCTGGTGGTGGCAGACACCCGGGGCCTCTTTGGGTAAGTGTGTCCTGGCATCATTGCTCTGTAGCACCCATCCTGTGGTGGCAGAGCCCACTAGGACTGCTCGGGAAAAGGGAAGGAAAGACTGAGAGACATAGTTGGGTCCCTGCTTGGGCGAAGAAGTTGAGGACTGTGTGGGCTCTCTGCTGCTTTTCCCACAGCCAGCTGTTCTGCGACTTTGGGGAGGAGATGATTCTGACAGATGCCAATGGGGAGCAGCCACTTAGTGCCATGGTCTCCATGGTGACCAAGGTGAGGCACTGGTTTCTGAAATCCCCACCTGGGCTGGTTCCAAACCTCTATCTCCCTCCCCGTCACACTCTTGCCTGCTCTGTGGCTCCCTCAGGACAATCCTGGTGTGGTCACCTGCCTGGACGAGGCCCGGCATGGCTTTGAAAGTGGCGACTTTGTCACTTTCACTGAGGTACAAGGCATGAGTGAACTCAATGGCATATCACCCATGGAGATCAAGGTCCTAGGTGAGCAAGATGGCTGCCAGCAGAGGGGTGAACAGAGGGGTTGCTGTGCTGTTTGCCTTTGGGTGACTGGTCTGGCTTTCCAGGTCCATATACCTTCAGCATCTGTGACACGGCCAGATTCTCTGACTACATCCGAGGTGGGATCGTCACCCAGGTCAAAGTACCGAAGAAGATCAGCTTTGTGAGTCTCTAGGGCAAGTGGTGGGCGGGGGATTGGCACCATGAAGAGGTGAGCCAGAGAGACTGGGCATTGGTGTCAGAATCCGATGAGATTATATAATGCCTGGCACATAGGAGGCACTTAAATGCTCATTTCCTTCTTTCCTGGCTTGACCTTTCCTCTTCCTCCAGAAATCACTACCTGTATCCCTGGCTGAGCCAGAATTTGTGATGACAGATTTTGCCAAGTTTTCTCGCCCTGCCCACCTCCATGTGGCCTTTCAGGCCCTGCACCAGTTCTATAGCCAGCGAGGGCGGCTGCCCCACCCTCAGAATCAGGTATGTCGCCCTTTTCCAGTTGGGGGGGGGGTAGGTGTTGACCCCCAGGCCTTCTATCTATCTTTGGGACACCCTGTTTACTGCTCATCCTCCTTCTTGCTAGTTGGATGCAGCTGAGATGGTCAGCCTGGCACAGGGGATTAAGGAAGCCGCCTCATCTGGACTACTGCAGGAAGACCTGGATGAGGAGCTGGTACGGCAGTTGGCCTACATGGCAGCTGGAGACCTGGCCCCTATCAATGCTTTCATTGGGGGCCTGGCTGCCCAAGAAGTCATGAAGGCAAGTTGGGTAAAAGGCTCCAGTGTTGGCCATTGCGGGGGTGGGGATGGGGGGTCCTTTTGCCTCAGTTTCTGGGGATTCGTCCTCATTGAGCTAGACTGAGCAAAGCCCTTAGGCCCAATTCTGAACTTCCCACCAGGCTTGCTCGGGAAAGTTCATGCCCATCATGCAGTGGCTTTACTTCGATGCTCTGGAGTGTCTGCCGGAGGACAGAGAGACCCTGACAGAAGACAATTGTCGTCCGGTAGGTCCTTTTTGGCACCAAGAACAGATTGGGGGGGTCTCTGGGGCCCACCCTCCCTTCTGACCTGTTCTCTCCTGCAGCGGCAGACACGTTATGATGGGCAAGTGGCTGTGTTTGGCTCCCATCTGCAGGAGAAGCTTGGCAAGCAGAGGTACTTCCTGGTGAGTAACCCTGGGCCCATCCCTGCCTTGTGGCTTCAGCGTTCATCTTGTCCACTAGTCTGTAACGTAGCCCAATCCCTGAGAGGCCTTCTTAGCCACGGAGATCTCACCTCTCCTTTAGACTAGTCTTAGTCTTTCCAGTTGTCAAACCCTTCTGTTTGCAGGTCGGGGCAGGGGCCATTGGCTGTGAGCTGCTCAAGAACTTCGCCATGATAGGCCTGGGCTGTGGGGACAGCGGAGAGGTCATTGTAACAGACATGGACACTATTGAGAAGTCCAACCTCAACCGGCAATTCCTCTTCCGACCCTGGGATGTCACGGTGAAGATCCACAGGGCCCTGTGGGTGATGTGTGGGTGGCAGTGGGCCGACTGCTCAAAGATTTGATCTTGTGTGTCTGTCTGTAGAAGCTCAAGTCTGACACGGCAGCTGCCGCCGTTCGCCAAATGAATCCACAGATACATGTGACGAGTCACCAGAACCGTGTGGGGCCTGACACTGAGCGGATTTATGATGATGACTTCTTCCAGGCCCTGGATGGTGTGACCAATGCCTTGGACAATGTTGATGCACGTACGTGCGTGTATCAAGCTGGGAGCTAATGGTGGGGGTCCCTTGTTCCCCCTTCCCCCCTTGAAACCAACATGCTTCTTTCCTTCGTCCAGGCATGTATATGGACCGTCGCTGCGTGTACTACCGGAAGCCTCTGCTGGAGTCAGGAACCCTGGGGACCAAGGGCAACGTCCAGGTGGTGATCCCTTTCCTCACCGAGTCTTATAGTTCAAGCCAAGACCCTCCAGAAAAATCAATCCCCATCTGTACCCTCAAGAACTTCCCCAATGCCATTGAGCACACACTGCAGGTATGAGGCAAGGATCCAGGCTAGGGAGGTGGGGGAGGAATGGCACTCGGTCCCAGTGCTCCCCGAAATAACCAGATTGTACCTTGATCCACACAGTGGGCCCGGGATGAGTTTGAAGGCCTCTTCAAGCAGCCAGCAGAGAGCGTCAATCAGTACCTCACGTAAGTGGCACCATGCCCTTTCCCCACCTCACTGGCCTGTGGCTCTGATGTCCACTTGTAAAGAGCTCTGGAACTGAATCCTTGTGCTAGCTCCCACCCCTAACCCACTGGCCTCCTTCCCCACACCCACAGAGACCCAAAGTTCGTGGAGCGAACACTGCGACTGGCAGGGACACAGCCCCTGGAGGTGCTGGAGGCCGTGCAACGGAGTTTGGTGCTACAGCGCCCCCGTAGCTGGGCTGATTGTGTGGCCTGGGCTTGCCTCCACTGGCATGCTCAATATGCCAACAACATCCGTCAACTCTTGCACAACTTCCCTCCTGAGCAGGTAACTCCCAAAACCAGAGTGGGGATTCTGGGAGGTGGTGTATCATCTCCCAAGACTTCCCAGTGATGCCCTCCCTACCCACTTAATTTCTCTGCCAGCTGACAAGCTCTGGTGCCCCCTTCTGGTCTGGACCCAAAAGATGTCCTCATCCCCTCACCTTCGATGTCCACAATGTGAGTGCCTTCTCCCTATGCCAGAACCAGAGGGGAGAATCTGGGGGAAGAGGGCCCAGCTATAGCGTAGTGTAGTCTCCAGCTGCCACTGGCTGCTTCCATTGGAGAAATGAAGAGGCCCTATAGTAAGTAGGGGGGAAGCCTTGGGATCTCTTCCCTCAATCTGCCTTCTTGCAGCCCCTGCATCTGGATTACATCATGGCGGCTGCCAACCTGTTTGCTCAGACGTATGGGCTGGTGGGCTCTCGGGACAGAGCAGCTGTGGCTACACTTCTCCAAACCGTGCACATCCCAGAATTTACTCCCAAGTCTGGCGTCAAGATCCACGTCTCTGACCAGGAGCTACAGAGTGCCAATACCTCTGTTGGTAAGTGCTGGCTCCCCTCAGGCCCAGGCCCCGGGTCTTCTCCATTCCCTCTACCTGTTCTGCCCTCATTCCCTGGAGGCTTTGTCCTCAACCTGGTCTTCTTCCTTATTTCTGGTGGGGCCACAGATGACAGCCGACTAGAAGAATTGAAGGCCACGCTTCCGAGCCCAGAGAAGCTGTCTGGATTCAAGATGTATCCCATTGATTTTGAGAAGGTGTGTGGCTCTCCCCTCTGCCAGAGGTCGGCCTCTCTTGGGGTAGGTGGCCATGTTTGGGGAAGCTAAGCTCCCCAAGGACTCAAGCCTGTCTTCTTTGCTCTTCTTGCTAGGATGATGACAATAACTTCCACATGGATTTCATTGTGGCAGCCTCCAACCTTAGGGCTGAGAACTATGACATTCCCCCTGCTGACCGGCACAAGGTGAGAGCCCCTACCTATCCTGCCCACAAAACTGCTCCCCCTCCTTCCCAGCCACATGCATGTTGTGACACTGCAGGGGATGGGACTCTTTGTGTCTGCAGAGCAAGCTGATTGCTGGGAAAATCATCCCAGCCATCGCCACGACCACCGCGGCTGTGGTTGGTCTCGTGTGCCTGGAGCTGTACAAGGTGGTGCAGGGCCACCAGCGGCTTGAGGCCTACAAGAACGGCTTTCTCAACCTTGCCCTGCCATTCTTTGGCTTCTCGGAGCCCATTGCGGCACCCCGTCACAAGGTCAGAGGGTTGGCTTCCAGGTGTCTGAGAAGGGGCTGGGGAGACCCTGTGCCAGCCAGGGAACCAGGACTGACAGCGTGCTTTGGCCTCTGTCGTTCACAGTACTATGACCATGAGTGGACACTGTGGGATCGTTTTGAGGTCAAGGGACTGCACCCTGGGGGCGAGGAGATGACCCTCAAGCAATTCTTGGACTACTTCAAGGTGCCAGGGTTGGGGGTAAAAAGGGAAAGGAGAGGCTATGGGATGGGGCAAGGGGGGGGGGGGTTAGTCCCTCTGACCACGGAGTGGTTCCCTCACAGACAGAGCACAAGCTGGAGATCACAATGCTGTCCCAGGGTGTGTCCATGCTCTACTCTTTTTTCATGCCAGCTGCTAAGCTCAAGGAGCGGCTGGACCAACCGTGAGTGTTCCCATGGCCTGCCATGGGAAATGGCAGGGAAGGTTGGGCCCAAGTCTGTGGGTTGGCTTGGCCTTTACCACCCTCTTTCTTACTACCCTCATAGGATGACTGAGATCGTGAGCAGGGTGTCAAAGAGAAAGCTGGGCCGCCATGTGCAAGCTTTGGTACTGGAGCTGTGCTGTAATGACGACAGTGGTGAGGACGTGGAGGTACCCTACGTGCGCTACGCCATCCGCTGACCCCTCTCCTGGGCCTCCCCCTCTGGGGGGCTGGGACCCCCCACCCCACCCCCTTTGCCTAGGGCACTGGAGGGCATGACTTTGTACTGACCCCGGAATAAAGTTATTGACGGAAACCAAAGGCCAGGGGCTGATTCTTACTCCTTGGCTTCCTTTAGTGACAAGAGTACTTCCTGCTAGGATCACTCAGTTGCTGGAGAGTTCACTACCTGAGTGGCAAAGTAGCATGAGAAGCTAGGGCAGGTGCATTTACTACTTGCTTGTAGACTCAATCGGGGATGCCAAGATCTTTCCCCTCTACTCCCTGACAACCTGGGAAGGCCACGTTGAGTTTTTGTGGAGTGGTCTAAGTGGCCCAGCTTAGCAGAGAGGCTGTTCTCTGTTCCGAGCCTGGCCTGGCTGAGGCTTCGTGGTCTCCGCTGCCTATGGGTGCAGTTTCACCAATCACAGAATGATCCAGCAAAGCTGGCACCATACAGGTTTTGGGATGTGACCTACATGGGAGTTTTTTGCTGGAAGGGTTTGGCTTTTTCTACTGAAGCTAGTTGGGGAGGCAGGAAGGAGAGAAAGTGGATTGTTGTCAACTTTTGGAACTACTGCCGTCTAATGTCACAGGGACCGAGAATGGGAAGGTCCTAGCTTGGAGTCCTCTCCCAAGTGGTGGACACAAGTGGTCATAGGGTGGCACAGGCCCTCCTCGGGGATCTCCAGGACAGCCTGGCATCCTGAGCCCATCTCATCCCCTTTCTGGCTAGGGTCATCTGGCCCAGGTGGGTGGGAAGGTGACTTCCATCACTAGCTATGCTGAACCCCAGTTGAGGGGACAATGAGAGGGACCTAAAAGAACATAAGGCGGGGAACCAAATTGGAGAAAGGAAGTCAAAGTCAAGAAGTGGTCCAGCAGGGGAATGGAAAGGGTCTGGTGAAGGGCTGGCCCCATTGCTAGGCAGCAGCAGAAGCTGACTTAGGATTCTCAGGCCAGCCACCCTCTCTGTCCAGTGGAAAGCAGAGGTGGCAAGAGCCAGGCCTGACCTCTGCCTCAGTCACCCCCATCTCAAAGCAGTTTCCTCCAGCGCAATGATGGCCAGCTTTCTTTCCGACTCATATGCAGCTCACATAAAGAGCATCCGCCGCCTCTTCTACTGTCTGAGAATCAGAAGGCTGAAAATAAAGCCTACCAGTGAGGCCTGAGGCCACCCAGGGACTCTGACTGGAGAATGCAAAATGAGGGTTTGAGGCAGAAAGCAGGAGGATGCTAAACACATATGAAGGACACCAGGTTGCCAGGCCTGATGAGGGCAGACCTGAGTTCAAATCCAGCCACAGACACACTGGGGTTGGGTGACCTTTGAGCTCTGCCCAGCTCATCTGCTGGCATGGGAAGAGTAATAGTACTAGTTGGGCCAATGTATGTGCGTGGGAGTCAAAAACTGCTGGTGGAGGGAGGGTCTTGGGAGAGAATGAGCTTGGGTGGGCCTAGCAGTCTAGGGACAGGAAGAGAGCTCCCTTCCTGGGGCAGTAGGAGAGTTGGAGGTGCCAGGGGCTTTGAGAACTGCTGCAGTGCTCAGACTACCTGAGGGGGCAAAGGAGTTGGACAACAGATGGAATCTCCAAGCCTCCTCCAGGTTCTGCCACCTCCTGAGCCCCTTCCACCTTGCCAGGCCTCCATTTTCTTAACTCAAAGAAACAAGCTGAAGTGCCGCCTACACTTTGGTTCCCAGAATTCCAAGGAGCAGTGGAGCTGCCCAGTTTGAAAAGTGTCTCCCAAGGGTGAATGCTGTTCTTCCCTCCCTCCTTCCCATTGCAAACAGTGTCCTTCCCCATGAGCTCAATGAAGGTTCTCTTCACCTGTGCCCGGCGCCCCACAGAAACGTGCCACAAGAATGAACTGCTCCAGGTGAAACATGGGCTTTTATGTACAACGGGTACCAGACAGCAGGGGGAGGGCTTCAATAATAAAATACAATCTGTATTCACTGGCTTAGACCTTCTCCCCCACCCCGAAGTCCTAGCCCTGGCTGCCCCCAGTGGGCAGTGAACCATAAATTACAAAAAAGAGAAACACCTCAAAGGGCGGCGGGGGGGGGGGGGGGGGGGACGACGGTGGAGGGAGGCCAGGACTTATTGCTCTGACTAGGAGTGGGGCAGGCACTTGAGTGGCTGCCCATGGAGGAAGGGGTGAGCCCAGGGACGGGACGGGGCAGCGGCCATGGCTGGGGGTCCCCGGGGCCAGGGAAGGAGGGCTGGAGGGAAGCCCTGGGGAGCAGTACCTGAGATGGTCCAGGGCAGTGGGTGCTGGTGATCTGTGGGAATGAGGAGGGGGACAGGATGGGGTCCCCCCCTCAGTTCCCCCACCCCCTTCAGTCCATGTCCATGGGCTCGACCCGGGGACAAGGGCCTGGGCCATCGCTAGGGGGTGTGGAGACCGTGCTGGCCAGGCCAGGCCGGGTTGGAGACCGCTGCACCTTGTCCTGCCGCTGATAGAATAGAACATAGGCCGCCTTGGACTGTGAGGGGTGAATGAGAAAAGGGAGCGAATCATGGGGTCAGAGAGAGTGAGCGAGCAAGCACACCACCCAGACAAGACCTGCCCTGATGCTGATGGCCGACACAAATGCAAACACGCACACACGCACACACACACGCACATGACGATGGGCTGGAGTACACAGGCCTTGCCACAGCTGCCCACCTCAATCTGGCTCTCAGACACAGGGGAGACGCTGCTGTCATCAAAGTAATGCCACTGACCACTGTCCTTGTTCCGGGCAAATGTTGTATCTGAAAGCAACAGTTTCTTTGCTGAGCCTGGGGTGTGCCCTTATGGAGCCCCTTTGTGCCCCCGCCCCAGGGTCCCTCATACAATGCCCATCTCGCAGGCCCCCGTAGTGGTTCGAGACAGCGATGAGGTCATATTTGCAGGGAGCTGGGTCAGCCTCGCTCCTTGGTTTGATGAGAAACTCTGAGAAATCAAGGTCCCTGGCAGGGGGAGGGCAGGAAGTAAGACTGGGTGAGCTCTCTGCCCCCGAGCACCTCACCTCACCCACCCTTCTCCATGGCCTTGCCACTGACCGGATAGGGAACTCGACTAGTGTGTCCAGCTTCTCACGGGAGAACTTGGTGTAGGAGAAACGTTTCAGGTGAATGATGAGGGCCTCAGGGAGAGCCCACAAGTCCAACTTCTTGGTGGCAAGCTGGTGCCGCTTACAGGTTGGGCAGTACCTGGGGGCAGGGGGCAAAGAGACCTCATCTTCACCCCCTTGGAAGGCCTCCCTGATCTGCCTCAATGCCCTCTGGCTGCCCACCCTTCCCACTCCCACTTTTCCTCTTCCCTTTCCCCCCTCTGACCTCATCTGCCTGCCATTGTGACCCACAGAACAGAAGCTCTCACCAGGGGTTCTCCTCCTCCAAGGTCTCCACGGTGGTAAAGAGCTCAATGCACTCCTGGAGGCGGACTGGGGCCTTCCTCAGCACGTAGCCCATGCAGTCATGTTTCACATAGCCCTGGGCAGGGAAGGAAAGGGAGTGACGTTTGGAGCAGGGGGCCAAAGGGAGGGAGGGGTGAAAGAGGGGGCAGCCAAGGGGCTGGGGGCACGAACCTCAGCTTCTACCTCGTTGTAGTAACGCTTCTTCATATCAGGTTCCCAGTCAATGGCAATATATGGCTGGGCTGTGAGGGGTGACAAAGAGCAGGGTGTCAGTGCCGGCTCCCCAGGACACCCCTGGCACCCCCTCCTCCACGCCCCCTCTCACAGTTAAAAGAGACTCCGTTGGCATCCTCAGCAAAACCTCTGCGGTCACTGGTTCCATTAGAGTTGACAGTGTGGAGGCTGAAGAGGACCTTCTGCCGGGGCCGCCTCCGCCGCCGCCGCCTCCGCCGCCTTCGTGGCCTCTTCGCGGGGCCAGGAGGGGGACTGGGAGGGGGACTGGGAGGAGGGCCCTCCCCCTCCCCCACCTGATCCCCGATGGCTGCCCCTGAGCCCTCTGCAGTGACCTGAACATCCAAGGCACTCCCCCCCCTCTCCTCTTCCTCCTCTTCCTCGCCTGGCAGGGAGTGAGCATGGGCGGGGAGGAGAGGGAGAGTATTAGAGGAGGTGGAGTCCAGGAAGATCGAGCCACTGAGCCCCTAACCCGTGCCCAGTCCCCTGGCCCTCCAGCCCAGGTGGCCTGGCCCCTCGAAAGACCCTCACCCTCACTCAGCCTGCTTGGCCGCTTGTAGAGGTGGTCCTCTTCCTCCTCCTCCTCTTCTTCCTCCTCCTCCTCCTCTTCTTCCTCTTCTTCCTCATCCTCTTCCTCTTCCTCCTCTTCCTCCTCCTCCTCCTCCTCCTCCTCCTCCTCCTCGCTATTCTCATCCTCTTCGTCCTCGTCCTCATCTTCGTCGTCTTCATCCTCGTCTGAGTCCTCCTCGTCGTCTGAGTCCGAGTCAGGTCGAGTAACGTATCGCCTGGGTTTAGGGAAAAGAGGCTCTGAGCCAAGGGCCAAGCCTCCTGGTGTATCCTTCAAAGACACTGGCTGCTGAGGCTCAGCCAGGATGAGCAGTTCCCAGAAAGAAAGGCCTCGATCCCTTCCAGAGAGGCCCTCTTCTCTTGCCTGAATTGGACTCTCACCAAAGTCGCTATTTCTACAATGGGGTTTCGCGCCCTTGGGTCACAACAAAGCTGGGCTGGAAATGCAGTCAGTCACATTCCTCTTGGCTCGTCCCAGGTAGTCTAAGGAAACTAGGGGCTGGGATGGGGACAGGGGTGGTTCCTTGAATTCCCGAAGCAGGGTGACAAGGCAGGGCAGTGGACTTCACTTACGAAAGGCGATGCAGCAGGATATGGTACAGGGCATCCCAGGAGAGCCGGTCACGGGGCACAGATACCAGCAGGGGGTGTCCAAAAAGCATGAGACCATAGTAAGAGTCACTGTAGTCCCGGGCTGGGGTCCGCTCCCGAAGGTACACAGGAAGCACCACATCCTCTCCTGTGCCCTCCCCACCTCCAGCTCCACCAGACACCTCGTACCTGCAGCACCAGGAAGGCCAGTTGGGACAGCCTGTGGGCTGAGGGCTCCTCACTGTCCCCTTCCCTTCCCCAGAGACCCTTAATCACAACTCACACAAAGATGTCATCACGGTCCAGGATACAGCTCAGAGACTCCTCCAGTTGGTAAATCTTGTAGAAACGATGGCTAAACACATCAGCCACCATCATCTGGATAGGGTGTGAGATGTAGCTCTCAGCCCTCTGGTGCCAGCTACTCCTGCTCTTCCCCCCTCTCCCCCCCAAGGACTTACCCTGTCTGGAGAGACACCTGTGTGCTTAGCCAGTGCCACACAGAGGTCCAGCACCTTCCCTGCCTTCGGCACAACCAGACGGTGCTGTGAGGGAGAAGCCAGACCAGCTCATGTCCAGCAGGGCCCTTGGGAGGAGCCTGGAAGGCGCTCTCCCATCTGTCTCTGGGCAGTGTTTCTCACCAGCTATCTGCCTTTCTGCGATATCTGTCCCTCTGCCCAATGCTCTGGCTTCGAGCCTTGGCCTCTTTTCCCGTTATCTGTCTGTCGCCATGGCTGTGGGTGTCCCTCTAGTCCATTCTGCTCACATCTTCATTCCCTATCTGCTATGTCTACTTTGCTCTGTCTCTTGGGTTCTGGATCATGAGTTGGGCCTCAACAACAGCCGCAGAGGGGTCAGGCAGGTCATGGGATGTCTTGGAGAACCACGAATTCCCATTTTCTATGTTGCTTCCCACTGACCTTTGACTATGGTTTGGGTGGGAGCCTGAGAGCTCTGCTCTGGCCCAAGGCTGGGCAGACCCTCTCCGGTAGGAGACAATGAGGTCCTCACCTAGGACACCTACTTCTCTTTCTGGCTCTGGGCAGTGTTATGCTGATGCCTTCACCGGGCAGGATCCAGAGTCTATGTCCTCCTGTCCGGCCATGTCTTCCTTCTGCTGCCTGTCCCTTTCCAATTCCCTGTAGCTGGCCTTCCCCCCCAGCTCCCCTCCCCTTCGCAGTCTGTCATGCAGCAGACCCCACTCTCCCCGTGACTCACTTATCCCCACCCCCTCTCCTCTCTCCCTCACTGTCCCACCCCCAGGGTCACCTGCTCAGGCTTTCGCCGAGGGTCCATAGAAACAAAGAAGACCTCCATGCCACGCTCTTTGCTCACAGGCAGAGGGACACTCAGGTAGCAGAAGGGGTCAAAGGTTACAGACACCTTTCCACATTCGGGGCACACCAGTGTCGACTTGAAGAGTCCATGAAATGTGTCCACAATGACGGAGTCATTCCGACGCTTGTGGTTCCGCCACGCTTCATCTGCCACCTCCTGCCAAGGAGGCCCTAGCAGTCAGAGGATGAATGGGGGTGGGGGTGGGGGTGGGGGTGGCACTGGGAGACTTCAGAAAGAACCCTGGCTCTACCTGGTCAGGCCGGCCGGCAGCATCACGAAGCTCCACATACTCCTTCTTCTTGACCCGGTTTAGGTCCTCATGCAGCCCATCAAGCAGGAAGGATAGCAGCTCTTGGGAGTCGTGCTGCTGGTACCCAAGAAATTGGGAGGCAAAATGGCCAACCTTGGTCTGTGGGCAAAAACCACAGGGGCTCAGTGGAGGGAGGAATAAAAAAGGCTGTAGGGCCAGGAAGGGGCTTGGGTATATTGGAGAACACACAGGAGAGGCATTACCAGCCCAAGACAGGACTCTATGGCATGGCAGCTGGGGAGACCACATGGGCAATCAGTGAGACACAAAGTGGTTCCAGGGTCACAGAAAAGGACAGGGAGTGAGAGGGGCACAGGGAACACAAAAAGGCAGCAAGGCCAGGGAGGGACTCAGGAGTGTTGGACAACACCCAGAGAGTCATCAAGGAGCTCAATGACCCTTCCAAGAGAGGGCTGTGGCACTGATAGCTGAATCACAGAAATGGGCTGTGAGGCTAACAAGGCAGGGATCAGAATCAGAGATAAGGTTATAGGACAGTTCTTGCTTTATGTAAATTTTGCATGGCACAAATGTGACTTTCAGGAAAGAATTCTGAAAGGCGTGAAAAGAAACATGTATGAAGAGTCTGGGGAAAAGTGTGCCTATAGCTCATTCCCAATTTTCCAGGATTTGAGAAAGATGAAAAATTGAAGGGACTAAGTACCAAAATTACATGCAAAATTAGCTCAAGAATTGCAGCTGGAAGGGAATGAGAATGACATAGAAGAGTTCAGTAAGTCTCCCAGAGAGGAACTGTCCAATGGAGATCTGATCCAGTAGCTGGCTACAAGGATTGCCAAAAAAGAAAGGGAAACTGTGGAAACTAAGGTCCAACCAGAAAAGTTCATAACCAAATAGGAGGCAAAAGCATTTCATCATGTGTAAATCTTTTTCTCATATTGAAAAGATCCAGGGGCAGCTGGAATGCCAGGCCTAGAGTCAGGAGGACCAGCGTTCAAACCTGGCCTCAGACACCTCCTAACAAGTCACTTAACTCACATGGCCTAGTCCTTACCACCCTTCTGCCTTGAGAACTGATGCTAAGCCAGAAAACAAGGGTTTAAGGAAAAAAGATGCAAATGCTTTAGGACTTTCAAAAGTTCAAAAACTAGTTGAGGACAATATTACCTGCTATCAAAAGGTAACTGAGGAAAAAGGAGAGCCTATGCCCAAACAGCTCTCAATAGCTTCATTAAAAAGGTGCAGGCCACCCCAGTGTAGCAGATAGGGGAGTACTGGGCACACCACCTCTCAGTTTCATAATTCTGGCTGTTATTATGGCCCAGTTGTCAATGCGTCTGCAATTTAGTCAACTTTCTGCCTTGTGTAAAGGTACACAAGGTTCATTACATAGGCTAAGGGAAATGGGAGGGTAGGCATAAATCTGCATTATGGGAAAAATCACTTTCTGTAGAGGTCTGCAACATTGGTCCACTTACGTCAAGTGAGAACTATCTATATAGACACTTACAGGGCCACCTTAGAGACAATTAGATAGTAGAGGGGCTGGGGGGAGGGGATGGGACAGGGCAGGGTAGCACGAAGGAAAGGCACAGAAAAGCTCAGTGACCTTGAACATCCTGGGGACCACAGAGCGGTGGTGGCCAGACCAGGCCTGTTTGACCAGATCAGCATAGGCCTCGGCAATCTCGCCCTTCATGCCTAGTGGGTTGCAGAAGTTCAACTCCTTCAAGTAGTGGTTGTGTAGGAAGTATTCCGTCAGTGGGGGGACATTGCTCAGGCACTGGAGATGTAGAGGAAGCCAGGGTGCTATGCTTAAGACTCAGGGAGTTCCACACCCCCAACCCCCAAATCCCTGCCCAAGTCTCCTCTCCCCCAACTCCAATGCCAAACCTGCAGGGCTGAATTCATGAAGCATGTGTTCCCCAGGTTGGTGAGGCCACAGACACCTGGCTGGCCTCGGAAACTGTCCTCGTCATCTCCCACGCTCTTCCTAGAGTCCAAAGATGAGTCAACACCTGCTTCATGAATTTCCAGAAGACCCTGGGGCACCTCTGTTCACCATCAGGCTTCCAACACCCTAAAGACCCCTATTCTCAACCTCACAGAACACATTTGTTCATCCTCTTAATGCTCCTATGCCCCCTTTTACCTAACATCCTAGAGAATACCCAAAGGATACGCTTTCCTCAACTGATTTCAGGCCCCCCCCCCCCCGACATCCCCAGGGCTCTTTCCTTCATCTTCAAGGCTCTATCAACAACCCCTTTCTTCATAGGCCCTCAGAAAACACTGTCTGGGCCTCCCAAACCACCTTTGGCTTGCCCCTGAGCCTCTCCAGGCTCTATCTATACTCACATGATGTGAGGCCGGGAACTAGGCCATGTGCCGTCTTTGTTCCGAGTCTCCATGATGACAACCTGTGGGTAGTGGCAGGGCCTGAGCAAGAGCAAGCTGTATTTTGAGAATCTCTCAGGAAGTTCCTTTGTAACCCTTACCCTTTAGAAGGAAGTATGGGATTCTGGGGAATGAATATCCTGAGGCCTCACCTGACCAGGCCCAAGGCAGGCATCTAACACAGACATATGTACGTTCCTCAATCTCTCACAGGAGCCATCTGCATTCTTCACCCACAGGCGGGTCTCCTCCTCTGGCCCCACTAAGAACTGCTCTCTGGCTGTCTGAAGGACCAACTCTGCAAGTGGAAATAGAGCCAGAAGGCCCAGTAAGGAAGGTCCACTGCCTAGACTTTAGTCAATCTCTACTCAGGATACTAGGCTCCTGCTTATTCCTCAGTGGGGACTGAAACACCAGGCAATAATAGCTAAATTTCACTTGTGGAAACCAGGCTGGGGGTGTGGTTCTATCCCATCAAAACTCCCCCCAGTGAAGGAATTGGACCCCAATCCCTCACTCAGGGCACCCGGCTTACAAACCCCAACGAAGTACTCATCATTCATGAGGAATCCCTAGTAGATCTGGGGCATGGGCTGCATTCCTGCTCAGAACATCAGGCCCCTAGTTCTCACCGACAGGGTCTGCTCGGCTGAATTGGGCAGGCCGGGATATTTCCATGTCATTGTGCTGACATAGGAGCAGTTCAACCAGATAGACCTCTACCTTGTGGGTGCTGGGCAGCTCCACTACCTGAAAGGAGGGAGAAGAGACCATCTAATTAGGGACTTCATAGCCTCCAATAGGAACCTTCTCTAGGTCCCTGAAAAAAGCTGTTCTCACACTCCTGGTGTGAATCCAATTTGTCTGAAGATGATTGCTTTGCATAGATTGATGTGGTCTTTTTGCAAGGATTTTGCAAGAAAGTTTTGGATCTCTATTCCCCAACATTAACCTATGGTCCTGCCTTTGCTCTGTCCTTCTTTGGTTAAGTATTAGGCCTCTATCTGGGGCTCACTAAGGAGTTTGGAAGATTGTTTTTCTTCTCAATTTTTTGAGAATACTTTGCAGAGTCATCAATTTTTCTTTCCTTAAAGGTTTGATAAAATTTGCCTATGAATTCATTTGGTGCAGAGTATTTTTCCTGTGGTCACTCAGACTCCAGCTCTGGACACTTTTCAGGGTCTCTGGAAAGGAGAGGAATAGACTGGGCCCTCACCTTCCGCTCAATGGGTGGCTGCCCGGGCTCCAGCCCATACCAGGTAACCAGAAGATGCCAGGCCATGGCTGGCAGCAGTACGTAGTCCTCGCCTTCCACCAGCCGTTCCTTCAGGCGCCATGTTTCTTGGTCTGTGTGCAAGGAAAGAGGGAAGATCCAGAAACAGAACATGTGGGAGGGGAAAGGTTATAGGAGGGATGGACTTGGGGAAAAAAAAGGAAAGTGTTATGGAATTGAAAGGGATTCTCAGGGAACCAAGAAGGCTCCAAACATGGAAAAAGGGAAAGATCTGAGGAGATGGCTAGACCCCAAAGATACATAAGGAGAACCCAAGAATGGAAGACTAGGGAGGATGACAGGGTGGGAGAAAGAAGGGATTGTTGAGTGGAGAGAAGTCCTCTGTGGTCAGCTCACTATTTGGATGCTCCAATTTGTCCTCTTCCTCACTAAACACATGCCTCTTCTCAAGTTTTTGATTATTATTGTGGGCATTCCCATGCTTCCAGTTGCCCTTCTGGGTT
Organism: Monodelphis domestica; assembly: GCF_027887165.1. Taxonomy (NCBI): domain Eukaryota; kingdom Metazoa; phylum Chordata; class Mammalia; order Didelphimorphia; family Didelphidae; genus Monodelphis; species Monodelphis domestica. The sequence goes on from NC_077235.1 coordinate 889,158, forward strand.
CATAACCCTCCCTGCCATGCATTTAGCTGCCACATCTCAAGGATTCTACTTGCCATATCTTCTCTCATATCCATCCCCTGCCCGCTCTGGCTGAAGTCCTTCTGCCCTTTCCTAGGTTGAATTCTGAGTAGGCAAAAAAAGGATGGTGGTCCTCTAGAGAACACATGATGAACTACTTGGGTCTTCCAAGGAAAGGGACAGAAACCTATGGTTGTGCCAGCTCTTTGGTTCTTTTGTTAACTGGTACTGCTTTGGGCTCCCCTGAGGGATGGGAGGGAGAGGTGCAGATGGATAACTAAGATGGAAGAGTGAAAAACACCAACACACTTACTTTCCAAAACACAACAGTGGCCAGAGCACTTTATGGATGTTGGCTCTTCTGCTCTTCACAACCACCCTGTGAATATAGGCAGGGACGATCCCCCCCCCATTTTACAGAGAAGGGGCTCAGGGATGATGAGGCTACCAAATGGCTACCGAGGGGTCTGAAAACTGCTCTTTCTGCCTCCTAGGCATACAGCTCTCAGGCTGTAACTCATTCTGGTGTTAGAAAACATTCCCTGTTTTGAGGAGAAACTCTAGAGCTCCTCAGCCTGGGACTGAAAGCCTTTCAGCAAGCTTCCACCTCTCTTTCTTGACTACTTCCACAGTTCTGTCTCAGGCTTCCCAGGATCAAATGCTTGAGCATTCCAACCCATGGCGGGGAGGGGGTAGCTCCACCTACCCCTTTTAGCATCTTTGACTTCCTTGAAGGCTCAATGCAGGTATACCCTCCTACATAAAGGTTACAGTTCTAATATAATGCTTACAAGAACAGCTAACATTTATAAAACACTAAGTGCCAGGTTCTGAGCTAAGCACTTTACAAATATTATCTCATATCATCTCAAAAACCTTGGAATGGAGATGCTGTTGTTATTCCCATTTTACAGATGAGGAAACTGAGGCAGCCAGAGTGACCTGCCAGGCAGGGATCATGAAGCTTAAGCAGCTTCAGCCAGATCTGAAGTCTTCCCAGCATTCTTATCTACTTCATCATCTAGAGCCTCCCTGATGTGCCACAGCCTAAGTGTTCTTTACCAGCTCAAACAATACATGGAAAAATTAAAACTGGAGGGGCTAGATTCCCCCAGTCTCTGGGACATGGGGAATTGTCTTTGTGACTTTCCACCAGGAATCGGAGAAAAGGGCTGAAGAAGGAGACAGACTGAAGGGAAGAGGTGAGGGCCCTGTGTAGAGTGGATACTGGGTTTGGAGCTAGGAAGATCTGAATTTAAATCAAGCCTCAGACCTTACCTAGCTGTATGACCCTGAGCAAGTCCCTTTCTCCACCTGTTTGTCCCCATTTCCTCATCTGTAAAATGAGGACAGTAACACCACCTGTGTCCCAGGGTTGTTGTGAGGATCAAACGAGATGAGAATTGGAAAGGGCTCCCTGGGAAAGGCCCTGGCCTGACCAACCACAGAAGGGAGCACGATGGGTGGAGATCACAGGAAGGTAAAGATGAGAAACAACATCGAGGAGTCTGGGCCCTGGGTACCTTCGAAGAGCTCCGAGTTGTTGACAGGCCCAGGGAAAGCACTGGAGTCCTGATCTCCAGCTCGGACGTAGGCTTCCCACTGCTGGTACCAGTGATGTTCCACCAGGAACCTGGGAAGATCGGGAGAAAGAGAAAGGAAAGAAGGGGGGGGGGAAGATGGGGGGGTGTCACAGCTCGTCGAGGAGGCCCAGATCGCTCTTCAGCCGGCTTGGCCTGGCTCCCTCCCCTTCTCCCCTCCCCCAGCGCTTTATCCTGCTCCTCCCAGCCTTCTGCCCCGCCCCTTCCCCATCGGCCCCATCCCTTTCTCCGGCTCTCCCCTCAGCTCTACTTCGCACTCCCCCCCCCCCAGCCCGGCCTGGGCCTGGGCCTCCGCCTAGGCCTAGGCTTGGGCCTGGGCCTGGGCCTGGGCCACTCACTCACCAACTCTCCCCTGGCCGCAGGGGCCGCTCCCGGCCGCCCTCCCCGTCCTCCACCAGCCGCCGCTGGCTCTCCAAGCTCGGCACCGACCCCGCCCCCGGGCCCGGCTCCGCCCCCGGCGCCGTCGCGGCCGCCATCGCAGCCCGAGCACCCTCAGACTCGGCCTCAGCGGCGGGAGACCGGAAGCGGCCTCGGCCTCGGTGCCGCTTCCGGCTTCCGGCTACCGCGTGCCCGCCCCGGCGGCCGGAAGCGGCGCGGCCTCGGCCCGCCCTCCGCGGGGCGGGCACCCTGGCGGGGCGGGCGCGTGGGCGGCGCGCGCGCGGCGCCGAGACCGCGCCGGGCCCGCAGTAACGGCTGCCGGTAGGAGCGGTGGGAGCCGTGCGCTCGCGTGGGCTCAGCGGAGCCGAGCGGGGCGCGGCAGCGGCAGTGGAGGTCGCGACCGGGCCCAGGGCCCGTTTGGGGGCGGGGCCCGTAGGGGGCCGGGCCGGCGGCCTCTTGGCTCCGGGGCGCTCCGCGGGGGGCTTCCCCATGCACGGCGGGGCGTGCGGGCCCGGGGTGGGGCCGGACGGCTGAGGCTCGCTTCTTCGCTGCTGCTGCTGCTGTTACTATTACTGTTGCTGCCGCTGCCGCTGCCACCACCACCGCCACTCTCTCCACTGTCGGTACTGTTGCCGTCGCCCCGCTCTGCTCCTTTTCACCTGCCTTGGGCCCACACAAGGCTGTGCACCGTTTCGCAGCCCTCCAGGCGCCCAGCCGCCTAGTGAGTGTCCGCTAGCCCGCCCGCCAGGCGCCCCACCCCCGACGTCAGAATCCCGCCGAGGGGACGACCGGCCGGCGCCGCTCAACGTTGGTAGTCGATGCGCCCCGAGGGTTCGGTTTGGGGCTGCTGCTGCGGCGGCCGCCGCCTTGTTTCGCTTCTGTGCACCCTCTCCGGTCCCCTCCCCCTACGCACCCAGCTGGCGCCTAATAAGTGCTGGCCGAGCTGCCCGTCGCGCGCCTCGTGGTGTGCTGAAGGGGGCCACCGGTCCGAGCGCCAGCCGTCGCCGCGCAAACCGGCGGGCAGACAGACAAACGGACAGAGGCAGGCAGGCACGCACGCTCGCTAGCTCGCCTTCACTTGAGTCTTTAATAGTTCATACAGAGACCAGGGTGTACAGGGGAGCCGAGCCCCCCTTCCCCCGCCCCCCGCGCGGGAGCCAACGCCCCGCCCCGCACGGGACAGGGCGGCGCGGGCCGAGGCGACGGAGGGGAGGAAGGAACTGTCCTGGAGCCCTGGGTTAGCTCCCCACTCTGGGAGGGCCTCCCCCACTCCTTCCCCTCCCTCCCTCCGGATCCCGGGGCTCTCGGTCTCTGCCTTTCGGCACCGGGGCAGTGAGGAGAGGCGAGCTAGGGCGGAGCGTCGATTCGGGACACCGAGAAGGGGGCCGGGGAGGGGGAAAGGCGGAGCCAGGCAGGCGGGATCCCAGACCTGGCCCTCTGGCACCTCTCGGGCCCCTAGCGGAGAACTGCGGGAACGAACCCCACCCCTCCCCTTGGCCCCTGGGTCCTCAGATGTGCCTTGGGTGGGTGAGGGGGAGGAGCTGGAGCCAGGCCAAGGGCCCAGCCTCCTGATTGGCCAGTGGCTAGGGAGGTGGGGGACATTCATTGCACAGAATACTGGGGACCTCCAGAGGGGGCGGGGCTTCTCCGTGGCTCTAGGTGTCCCCGCTAGTACATTTAAAAAATAAAATCCTCCCTTAAAATAATAAACATTTTTTTTTAAAAAGGGATGCAGGAGGAAGCCGGGCTGGAACGGGGTGGGGTCAGCCCTCCCAGATGTCGGGGCCCCGGGACTGCCCCAGGCGTGCTGTCCGGTGACTGCGCACAAACCCACAAACAGAGAGCCAGACAGCAAAGGGAGGGAGGGAAGAGCTTTGTTCGCACCCTTCCACAAGTCAGTCAGTGGGGAGAGGAATGGGGGAGGGCAGAAGGAAGGCAGCTGAGCCAGGAACAGGCAGGTGAGTGGAGTGGAGGGGAGCTGCGGCGGCGGCCGTGGTGGTGGTGGTGGTGGTGGTGATGGTGGTGACGACGGTGACGACGACGACGACGGTGACGGTGACGGTGGCGGTGAGGCTGCGGAGGCTGGGTGCTGGCTGAGCTGGGGAGGGTGGTGGGGGTGGGGAGAGCAAGATTGGCTTCACAGCGGCCCCGGAGGGTCTCCATCGGGTCCGCAGCACCGTCTCCCAGCCAGCCGCCCCTAGGACCTAGAACTCCGTGTCCACCACCCGGAAGGCTGGCCTGCCTGTGGGGGGAAGCAGAGAGCTATTGGGAAGAGCCAGCCGGCCCAGAGCTAGCAGAGCAGAGGGGGTGGGGGCCACACCCACCCGAGTCTGTGAGGGAGGCTGAGCGCAGGCCCGTCTCCTTCTGTAACTGGATCTCCTTTAGTGCAAATATGGAAGTAGCTGCGGGAGAGAGGAGAGAGTCCCAGGGGCATGATGGGAGGCCCGAGCAGCCAGTGCTCCAGGCCCCTCCCGAGCAGCCCCGAGCCACTCACTGTCAGGGAGTTTATGGATTCGTGACCCCAGACTCTGGAAGAAGGGGTGTCTCATGGCATCATCTGCAGAGATCCGATTCCGACCCTCGAACTGACAGGGAAGAAGCCCCGAGCCAGTCAGCCAGGGCCTTGCTTCCCCCCCTTCCTCTCCCGCCCCCATCCACCACCAGCATGGCTGCCCGGTCTTGAGGACCCTTCCTCACCTGCAGCAGTTTAGCCAAGAGGTCTGCCCCATCCGTGTCCAGCCTACAATGGGCACAGAAAGCAGCCTTGGTCTCAGGCCCCCCTCCCCCCTCAGCCCCTGGCTCCCCAGCCCTGCCCCACCAGGCTCTCACCGAGGTGCATGGCTCAGCAGGGCCTCTGCCCGGTATTTGGGGTAGTCGTAGTTCTTGAACTCCTCGTTGGAAGAAATTCCTGGCCAAGTCTCTTCAGTGGGTGTCCCTGAAAGGGGTGGCCGAGAAAGAGGAAACGGTCAGTTGGGGAGCCTGCCAGGGGGGTTGCTCCCCCTCCCAAGCCAATATCGCCCTCACCCAGGATCCGAAAGATGAAATGCAGCTGCTCCTCCACCGTGGAGCCCGGGAAGAGGGGCCTGCCTGTGGCCATCTCGTAAAAAATGCAGCCCACACCCCTAGGGTACAGAGAGGGGTCTTGGCTGAGGGCCCAGGGTCCCAAAGAAGGGGCTGCTCCCACCTCTCCCCTTCAGCCCCAAGCCTTACCACATGTCGATCTGAGTGGAGTAGTCTGTGGAGCCCAGCAGGATGTCGGGAGGCCGGTACCACAGTGTCACCACCTCATTGGAGTAGGTTTTGGTTGGGATAGATTTGGCCCTGGCCAGGCCTAAGAAATATTGGGATTCGGGTTAGTCTAGCATTTGGGAGCAGGATCTGGGAGATCTGGCTGGGGAGGGGAAGAGAGGCCAAAGTGGAAACCGGAAAACTTGGAAGGGGCAGGGCACCTCCACAGTAGGCCATACCAAAGTCGGCCAGCTTGAGCTCCCCACGCTCATTGATCAGCAAGTTCTGGGGTTTGAGGTCTCGGTGTAGCACCTTCTGCCGGTGACAGTAGGCCAGGCCCCTGAGCAACTGGAACAGAAAGAGCTGGGGAGGAAGCAGAGGCAGGGAGAGGGCTTAGCTTCCCTGGGTCTAGGAACTACCTGGAGAAGTTAGCCCTGGCTAGGAGAGGCTGGGCAGGGTGCAGGGGGTAAGCCGCTCCCTCTCACCAACCTTGACATTATACATGTTGATGATGTTCCCACAATCCTCCAGGTACTGCTTTAGGTCCTTGTCCTGAGGGGGAGAAGGAGAGGAGAATCACCCTGCATTGCCCTGAGCTCCCATTGGATTCTCCCAAGCCCTGGGATCTCCACCATCTTACCAGATACTCAAACACTAGAGTCAGGGATTTGTCTGTGTGAATAATGTCGTGTAGGGTGACAATGTTGGCATGTTTCAAGTCCTTCAGCAGTGACACTGCAGGGGCGAAATGAGGGGAGTGTGGGGTTCAAGGTCCTCAGGACTGCAACACAACCACCCATGGCCCCCCACCCCCAGCTTGGCCCTCCCCAGCACCTTCTCGAATGGCGGTGCAGGGGGCGCCCTCTTCATGCTCCAGCCGGATCTCCTTCAGGGCCACCAGGTTATCCGTTAACTTGCTCTTCCCCTTATATACAGTGGCATAGGTCCCCTAGGGACCCAGGGAGGGAGCAGTCAGGACATGGGTTCATAGTCCCCAGGTTCCCCTATTCCCCACCCCACCCCATCTCCTCACCTCCCCCAGCTTGTCCAGTTTCACATATGTCTCCAGCTTGCCAAAGCCGATTTCAGACTATGGAGAAAAGGTGAGGAGGAGTCAGAAAGAAGCAGTGCTAAGGAGCCCAGGGACTGAGGAAAGGGAAGGTGGCGATGATGATAACCGAGATGGGGCTGGCCCCAACAGAGGCCAAGGGTTCCTAGTGAGTGAGCAAGTGGGTGAGTCTCCTCACCAGGGAGACCCGGCGGAGACGCCTGCTCAAGGGCTTGTCAAAGAGTGGACTATTGAGGGTCAGCTTCTCCAGGTAGCCCTCGGGCAGCCGGATGTCCGCAGGGAGGGAAAGGCGCTTGTTGATGTCCTGAGATTCAAGAGGCAGAAAAGACAGGGGGTCAGTCTCTGCTGGAGAGAGACGGGGCAAACAAAACACATGGAACTGAGGATGCTGCCAAGTTCCAGAAATTTTCAGGATCAAGCAAAGAACGCAACCACAAGTTTGTCATAAACCCTAATGCCATCAGGAAAAGGCAAGAGGTCCCATCTTGCCCCATTATTCTCCCCCAGTGACTAGAGGTTTTCTTGGTCAGGTACAGGTTGACTTAACCAACCTCCAGAGGCCCTCCCAGAAATCCCTAGGAGAATCTGCTCAAACTAGAAGGAAGTAACAGGGAAGTAGCTTCTTCATTAAGGCTTAGGGAAAGTGAGGAGGCCCCAGAATAGCTGCAAGTTGAAGGTTCCAGGGGATGGGGACACTCAGTGAAAGCCTGCAGGGGCCTAGTCTGAGATAAGTCTCTAGAGCAGTGATGGTGAACCTATGGCACAGGTGCCAAAGGTGGCACACAGAGTATTCTCTGTGGGCATACAGCCATCCTCTCCCCTCCCCCTCCTCAGAGTTCATTACTAGAAAGACAGAGGGACCAGGGCAGAACTGCTCCCCTTCTCCTCTCCACTGTACCTACAGACATTGTTTCACATCCCTCGCCCCTCTACTGAGCAGCCAATGGGGAAAATGAAGGGGGGGAGGGGGAAGGTGGGTGGCCCCCACACAGGAGAGGGGAGTGAAGTGCTGGGCCCCTCCCCCCTCTCTACACTCAACTGAGGACATTCCTCACTCCAGCAGCGCAATGGGAACACTTCCTCCCTCCCCTGTGTGGGGGTAAGGGTGGGGCCAGGCTCTCCATCTCTAAAAGGTTTGCCATCACTGCTCTAGAGAATTTGACCGATCACATGATAGACCTTGAGTTCAGAGCCCCAAAGCCCCACAGGGTCAAAGGCTTGAGCCCATATTCCACCTCTGGTTAGATACAACAAGCTCATCTACTTGCTCTGCTGGGTCTTCCCAATTCAGTCCAGTGACTTGTCCCAAAGTAAAGGGAGGGGGAAAGGCAAAAGGGTAGTGGCAGGTCAGCCTCAGGAGGGAAGGGCTCAGCTGCCCTGGTTAGGATGGGGACAAAGGAATGAGACCAAAGCCCAGGCAGACAGAGGCCTCTCAGCTGGTGAGATGAAGCCAGGCTAATTGGACAGGGCTGCCCCTGCTAATCAGCTAGCTAATCTCCGGCCCAGCTTACCTCAGTAGAGATCTTGCGGGCTGGATGGTTTCGCATTCGGACTCTCACAGGTGACTGTACTTCATCAGAGGACGTGGCTGAGGCCTGGTCACTCTCCCCATCTGAACCGATCTTCAGGTCCTCATGCACAATCTCTGGGGTGGAGTAGGGGTCGGCTCAGGAGCCACAGGGATAACTCCTTCTCCTTCCCCTCTCCCTCCCTCTTCCTCTTCCCCTCCCCCCTGTTCTCCTTCGGTCTACATCACACAATGGCCTCAGACAATCAGGGCCTTGAGACCACTCCGGAAGGCTGGACCTTTGTAGAAGGCGGAGGCCACAGACAGGATAAGCCAGGCCTCAGCAGGCCAAGCTGGAGGGGCATATAGTCACCTAGTCTGGTGCCATGATCCAGTGGGGAGCTCAGACTGCGACTGGCCCGGGGCCGGCGGGCTGGTGGTGGAGGAGGCTGCCGGGCTCCCCGGGGGGTTGGGCCCAGGGTGGGCAGGCTCCTGGAGGCTCGGGGGGGCAGGCGAACCGTGGGTAGCAGGCTATGGGATGAGGGCAAGGAGCCCTTCCTCCCACAGGGGCTAGGGCCTGGGCCAGGGAGCAAAGCCAAAGAGAGGATAGGGAATGGACAGAGGAGGACAAATGGGAATAGCAGGAAGAAGCACACAGAAGGGAAGAAAATGGAAAAAACAAAAAAATCACCCAAATCCGAAGGGAGGAAGGGAGTGGCCCAGTGAGAGGGAACCCCCCCTTGGTCGTACCCTCACCGTTATCACTGCAGTTGTTCTCCTCAATGCTGAGCTGCTCAGAGCCACTGCTCTTGTCCGCAGGCCGGCTCCCCCTGAGTGTCATGGAAAGCTGTCGCTTGATCTTCTTCATGCGGTCCATGGTGACCTGGGGGATGAGACAAGCCAGGGCAGACTGAGCTCCTGCTCCCCAGGGGTTCCCAAGGGCTGGATTTCAGAGGGCAGCAGGCCCACCTGGGTGGTGAGAGTTGGGTGGCTGGCTGAGGGGATGAGGCCTCCTGGTGGTCCGCCCTGCCCAGTGGACTCACTGTAGGAGCACAGGCCCCCACAACACAAGTCATCAGCTGGAGGGGCAGGCTGGGCAGGGGGCTCAGCTTCTCCCACATGTCCCGCAAGACGGCCCCGGACTCGGCCATAGAATGGTATGTTCCGTTGGCACCAGCCCCACATCCCCCCTAACTGCCAGGGGACGGAATGTTCCCACTGCCCTAGGGAATCACATGACCCCTGGCAACGGTTGCCACGGGGACTAAATTGGACAGTCCCACAGGCCAGCTAAGGGGGGGAAGGGGGGAATAGATAGAGGCCTAGTCCATGGGCCCATTAGTCTTGGGTGCTAAGCTCAGGGCCCCCTCCCCTCTCCTTTATTCAAATGGGAAGGCTCCCAGAATGACCTGTGTGCCCTCTGAGCTGGTAAGAAGAGACTCCATAGTGACCACATAAGCCCCAACCCCACCCCCTAACCCCAACAAAAGCAGGCGGAGTGGGACAAGGTACAGTCTCCCTAGTTCTGTGCCAAGGTCTAAACCTGGGTCCCTCCAAAGGAATGGCAGAGGGGACTCAGGTTTAGGCTTCCTTCCGCAGGGTACCTAGCGCAGGGAGAGAAAAGGGGTGTTCTCCTTCTCTAGCCTAGCCCTAGTTGCAGGGAGAGGCCCTGGCTGACTCAGCAGCTATAAATATCTCAGTTACGGCTGGCAGGGGGGCCACCACGGCCAGGGCCTGAGCCTTGGCGGGGAAGGGAAGGAGAGAGGGGCTCACAAGAAGGAAAAGGAAAGGGAATTCAGGAGGTCTTCAGGGTTATTATGTACAACGTATCCCCGGCTTTCCCAGTCTTAGTCCCAGATGGTCCTGCACCCCTGATAGAAAGTGGTACCTTATCAGCTGCTATCAGGGAAGCAGAGGGAAGAGAGGCCAGAAGGCTAGGCTAGGCACCTCCACCATTCCTGAGAAACCCGGGCCAGCTGAGGCCTTGGGGCAAGTGCAGCAGGACAGCCAGCAGAGCTACACTGACTGTTCAGGGCCAGCTTTGCCTCCCCTGATGGGAGCTTTTATGGATCACACAGAGTTCATTTCAACTCCACAACAACTGATATTCCCCTCATTTTACAGTCTAGGGGACTGGGATTCCAGGGGGTCACACAGCTAGTGTCTGGCATAAATGGAACGAGAATCAAGGCCGAGGCCCTTGGGCTTTGGAGTCAGCCACACTATCTATTGCTTCAAGAGCTGCACAACCTGGAGAAACATTTGCCTGCCCCTTGGCCCAGGGGCCGGGTTCCCCAAAGGAGTAACTCCTACAGGGTCCAGCTATCCCCATTCCCTGCTTCCCCCCAAGCTTCCTGAGAAATAAGTCAAGATCCAGGTTAGGAACCCACCAACTCCTGCTGAGGAGTAGTCAATAGCCTGCTTTGCTTGCTGGGAGGGATGGGCCATGGCATATCTAGAGACAGAAAGGGCCTTATTACTTTGCAGAGGAAGAAACTGATTCTCAGAAACATCCAATAATGTAGGCAAGGTCATATACAGTGGCCTAGTGGGAGGGTGGAGACTTGAATCTAGGGCTCCTGACTGCATGTTCACTTTACCCTTGAATTTCCCAAATTTCCCAATTCTGCTGGGGGAAAACGTTGAAGAACTTCGAACCCTAACCCTATTCTTGTGTAGAAGGAAGCTCACGGGACCAGGGGGCTGCCTGGAGACTTTCCAGCAGCAAGGTGGCCCAGGCATTCCTTAGTTGTGTCACTGGCCAGGATGCAACCTCCATTTGATTCAGTCTTCTCATCTAGAAGATGGGAATGGTAGCACCTACTTCCCAGGGTTGTTGGGCACAAAGCTCTTGAGATACTAGCTCTAATGATGAAGATTTCTGTGCAGTCTTAAAGGGACCTGGAGGGCAGCGAGTGGGGGAAATACCTGGGAATCACCCAGAAATCTCATTCCAGGAGGAGGGAGAGGAAACTTCAAGAATGCCTTACTGAGGAGGGGCTCTCTTCCTGGGGGCAAGCAGGCAGAGAACCCTTCCACATAGGGAGAGAAAGGACGGAGTCCTCGAAGAATGAGGGATCATAGAATTAGGGTTGGAAGGGAACTGTGGCATCACCTAGTTCAATCTGTCATTTCACAGAAGAGACAACCCGAAGCTCCAAGAGGCCAATTGACTGGCCCAAGGTCACACAGTAGGAAACCGCAAAAGGCAGCATTTAAAGCAATGTCATCGGAATGGGAACAAGCCCTGCATACACCAAACTGTCTCTTATTCTTGGGGAGCCTGCCAAACACTGAGGAACCAAGTGCCAGAGGGCTGGAGAACACCGATTACCTCCCCCCATCCTCATTCTCACTGGATATCGGGGTGGTAGGTCGGCAGGCACGAGGGCTGTCGTGGGGGGGGGGGGGTAAAGAAGGAAGGGCTTGGGTGGGATGAACGCAGGGCAGTCACAAGGTGGCCACACCCCGCCCCCTTTCTCCCCAGGCCCCGGTGCATTGTAGGAAACTCCCAGCCCCGCATCCTCTAGCTTGGGCCCCCTCCCCTCGGGGAAAGAGGGAGAGGGTTGGGAAGGGTAGACGCTTACCGGCGGCGACGGCGGCGGGATGGGGGGAAGGGAAGGGGCAGGCGCTTACCGGCGGCGGGGCTGGGGAGGACGCGCGCTGGGGGGCCTCAGTGCTGCGGACCCGGCGCGGCGGCGGCTGCGGCTGCGACGACTCCCTGGGCCCCGTGGGCGGAAGCTCCGGGCAGGCCCCGGCGGCGGCGGCGGCGGCCCCGGCAGCGGCGGCGGCGGCGGCGGCGGCGGCGGCGCGGGAGGTCCCAGTAGTCGTCGGCCATGGCGGCTGGGCTCGACCCGCCCGCGTCGTCCCGCTCAGCCGCCCATGGGCCTGGCCGCCGCCGCGGAGCCCCAGGAGCGAGATCCCGATCGCGCCGCGCCCTGTGCCCCGGCCCTGGGCCACTCGCTGTCCCTGCGCGGTCCGGGTCCCGGATCCTAACCCGGCTCCCGCTGCGCCCTAGCCGCGGAGACTCCGGCACCTGCGCACAAGGCCCCGCCTCAGGGCCGGGGGTGGGGTGGGGGGAGGAGGAGCCTGGAATGTATCACACTCTCGGCCTTCGGGAGGGGGGACCTGGGAGAGGACGTGGCTAGTTCGGTGCAGAAGCCCCGCCTCGCCAAGGCGAGATACCCGAGGACCCCTCCAAGCGAACTTGGTGTAATCCCAGGTGTCGGTGGGGGCGGCTCGGGTCGGGCCACAGCCCGAGGCTGCTGGGGAGGGAGTATTGAGGGAGCTGGGTCCGGGATTGACTTGGAGGCGGTGTCAGCCGACCCCTAATCTCTCAGACAGCCCGGGAGAGGACTGGAAAGTCATGCGACAGCAATGGCCCATTCCCAGGCGTTCCTGTGACCCGAACTAGACATGCAGGGCCCCAGCTGACAGCTCCTCCCCGCTTCCCCAAATTGGTACGTCTTCCCTCCAGGCTCTCTTCACTCTGGCTCCGCCCCGAAAGAAGGACTCGTCCGCTAGCGGGAGCTAATTGGCCGGAGACTCCGGTTTCCCACCTCCTGCGGCCTCGCCCCCTAGGTGCGCTTGGCTGCTCCCGGTTTGTCCCCGCCCCCTTCGGTCCTGGGCAGGTTCCGTGTGCCGGCCCCTCCCCCGAGTCCCGACTGGCCCAGCCTCGAGAGTGCCCGATTCTTCGCACCGTTCGGCTGCCGGCCGGTGGTGGGTGCGGCTTTCGTTTTTATTCTTTATCCCCGGGTGGGGGGGGGCGGCGCTGCCTGGAGGGCTCCAGTCCTTCCAGGGCGCTTTTCTCGACCTCAGTGCCTAAAAGTCTTCCTTGCAGCTGGCTCTGAAACTTTCCATTGCCTCATTTCCTGGGGCCCGCTCCCATTGCCCGCCACTCCCTTCACTAGCAGGAGACCGGCCCCTTAGTTTCCTTGGCCGTCTGGGCTCCTCCGAGAAAAAAAGACGCTCCAGACGGTTCTTTTAGGGGCTTCGGCCTAGGAGTGGCCTGGCTCGGGCAAAGAGCATGCGCACACATAGAAGAAAACGTTTCCTGCCGATCTCGGCTTGAGGCGGCCACAGTGGGACCGGAGGGCAATTGTGGCCGGGAGAGACGGGTGTCCTCTGACATGGCTGCTCCGAGTTCCGAGGTGGCATCCCGAGTCACCTTGAACGGAGAATGTGTGCACACAGAGTTGAGGGCTCGACGGTCCAAAGGAGCACCAGAGTGGCTCCTTCCTGCGGCCCGGGAATCTCCTCAGGTGTGTGTGTGGGGCGGGGGGGGGGGGGGGGGGGGGCGGCTGGCACCAACCAATCCCCACGGGGCCTTCCCTCTAACCCAGAGCTTGTTACTCCACCTCCGAAAAAGGCCCCGAGCTTCATGCTTCCCCGTTTCCTACAGGAAAGAGTCTGGGAAGAGTTTGAGGCTGCAGAAGCAAAGAAAGGAGCTTTACAGATAGCTGTGCTCTGCACCTCCCTTTTTGATTTGCCCACTTCCATGGAATCATTTCTCCGAAGTTCCAAGATCCAAATCGTGTCTCTCTTTCCCTTCGCTCCTCGAGCTGGTAAGCACTTAGATCTGGGTTGTCCGCGAGACCCACTTCCATATTGTTCATTATTGCAAGAGTGCTCAGATGGAACCAGAACCCCAATAAACAAGCTGAACCCCGGGATGCTTGGGTCTGCATTCTTTCTCTGGAAGGGGGGAGTATTCTTTGCCACAAGACCCTTAGCATTGTCCTGGATTGCTGTTGCTGGCACTGTGGAGGATGCCCCTCTGGCTGTGCTCTTTCGGAGGCCAGCCTGTTCCTCACCTTTCAGCCATTCTCCAACTGACCTTTGTCCAAGTGGGTCCTTTCCCCTTTTCCGGGTATGGACTTAGCAGCAGTATTCCTAGGTCAAAGGGCACACATTGTTTTATAGCCCCAAAGGGGATTTGAAACAGGATTTGGGGAGCCCAGCTCCAAATTGCTTTCCAGAGTGGTGAAAGGAGTTCACAGCTATGCCAACGGTGTTTCCTGAGGCCCTCCCTCCAACGGTTGTCATTTTCTAGGTCCAGCAGGCTCTTGTTTGCTTGTTTCTATCCTAGGGAGGGACCCCTTCTTCTTTAATCAGGTTTTCAAGCAGCTTCCCCCCCCCCCCCCCCAATCTTGCTCTTTTCTTTAAGAGGAATTTGACTCAGAATGTGTAAGGAATGAATGTTGTATTTTATTCAAAGCTTTTTCTGCATCTATTGAGATAATCATAGGATTCCTATTGGTTAATGATACTGATAGTTTTCCTGACTATGAACCAGCCCTGCATTCCACATATAAATCCCACCTGGTCATAGTGTATGGTCTTTGGGGCAAATTACCCCTGTCTCCTTGCTAGTTTTTGTTTGTTTTTATTGAAAATGTTTGCATCAATATTCATTAGGGAATGGCTCTACAGTTTTCTTTCTCTGTTTTTGCTCTTCCTGGTTTAGGTATCAGCACCCTAGTTGTATAGAAAAAGGAATTCCATAGGCCCATTCAATTTCTCTTTCTAAGATAGGGTTAAGTATTCTATTAGTTCTGGTTAATCTGGGCAGTTTATGTTTTTGTAAATACTCATCCATTTCACTTAGTCAGATTTATTGGCATATAATTGGGCAAAATAGCTCCTAATGATGGGTCTAATTTCCTCTTCATTAGTGGTGAATTCAGCCTTTTCATTTTTGAAACTGGTAATTAAGTTTTCTTCTTTTTAAAATCAGTGGTTTATCTATTTTCTTGGTATTTTCATGAAACCATCTCCTTGTATTTATTATTTAAATGATTTTCTTTCCATTTTATTAACCTTTCATTTTCAGAATCTCTAATTTGGTGTTTAATTGAGGATTTAAACTTTGTTCTTTTTCTAGTTTGTTTAGTTACATGCCCAATTCATTGATTTGTTCTTCCTCTGTTGTAATGATGTAAGCATTTAGAGATAGTCTTTCCCCCATAAGGATTCCTTTGGCTACATCCCATATTTTGGTGTGTTGTCTCATTGTTGTCATTGACTTTAATGGTAGTATCAATTGTTCCTATAATTTGTTCTTTGACCCACTCGTTCTTTAAGATTTGATGATTTCTTTTCCATTTAATTTTTAATCTATGTTTCCATGGCCCTTTATCGAATATAATTTTTATCACATTATGATCAGAACAGGATGTATTTAACATTTCTGCTTTTCTGCATTTGGTTGTAAGGTTCTGACACTCTAATAAATGTTCAGTTTTGTGTAGGTTCCATGTACCACTGAGAAAAAGGTAGATTCCTTTCTATTCTCATTCAGTTTTCTCCAGAGATCTATCATATCTAAGTTTTCTAAAATTCTATTCATGGATGAACAGGAGGATTTCAGAAAGAGCTGGAAAGATCTACATGAAGTGATGCAGAGTGCAATAAGCAGAACCAGGAAAACATAGTATACAGTGACAGCAATATTGTGGAATGTTCAACTGTAACAGACAGCTATTATTAGCAATACAATAATCCAGAATGTCCATTTTTTTCCCCTTGAAGGGACTATACTCAGTTTTGCTGGGAAGGTTATTCTTGGTTGTAATTCTAGTTCCTTTGCCTTCCAGAATACCATATTCTGGGCCCTCCACTCCTTTAAGGTAGGAGCTGCTAAATCTTGTGTGATTCTGACTGTGGCTCCATAATATTTAAGTTAGTTCTTTCTGGCTGCTTACAGCCTTGACTTGGGAACTCTGGAATTTGGCTATAATGTTCTCGAGAGTTTCCATTTGGGGATCTCTTTCAGGAGGTGATTGGTGCATTCTTTCCATTTCTATTTTACCCTCCAGTCCTAGGATATCAGGGAAGTCTTCTTTGATAATTTCTCCCCTTCTACTTTAGCCAGTTCAGATCTGAGCTCTGCTTCCTCTGCCTCTATTAAGTCTTTGGGAATGAAGGCTTTTACCAGTTGATGTATCTACTGAGACATGTCATGATGTCTGACAGCAGACTGTTGTTTAGAGAATTAAGGTGGATATCTTGGGGGCTCGGGGTTCTACCAAGGGGCAAAGGCAGAAGTCAAGCCTGCTGCCTGTAGTTCCCACTCTGGTTGCCTGAAGACTAGAACCACTGCTGTATGTATTCCATTTACATTTTTTCCAAAGCTATCACAAGGCCCAAGTATCAGGTCAATTAAGTAGATTTAATGCAAAATGCATGCAGATTGGTTGATTGACACAATGTTGATGAGACACAGGACAAATAACGACATTTTTCATCTTCCATTGGAATGGCTGGCGTTTTGTGGGCATGGACCAGAATGGTGTAGCAGCAAACACATTAGGTTGGAAAGCAGAAGGCCTGTCTGAGTTCTAATCCTTACTCTGCCACTTATAGCTGGGTGACATGGGGTGAGCCACTTCATCTCTTTGAGTTTTTAGTAAGAGAAGGTTGGACTCAATCACCTCTCCCAGGCATTGAGAAGCTAGTCAAGCAAGCAGTGTGGACTAATTGTGGTATTGATTCATGAGGACACTTTCCTCATCATCTCCACTGGCCCTAGATTGCCAGAGAAGTGGAGAAGGAGACAGAACCTTCTGGTGGGAGGTGGCAGACTTGCACAAAGTGGGACTTTGCACTTGCACTCAGCTGGGCCTCTGTTGGACCCCATGGGTTTGGGGTCATGGCTTTTTCTGGAGTCGCTCATCCTAAAAGAGTATTCTCAGGCCTTGATGTCTTTGTGGCATATTTGTAATTCCTCCTCTCTTTCCTGCCCTTGATTCTATCCCCTAGAAAGGCTTTCAAAAGCCTTGCTTTGGTACAAAGTTCCCTGTGTCCACATTGGTCTCTTTAGAGAACTCCCCCCTTTTCCTCTTTGAGACATTTTATTCACATCTTCTTACCTTCCTGCTTTAACTTTTGGTGAAGTCTAGTTAATGGGATTCTACATATCCTTTCTCTGGAACTTTTGAAATCTCTCCCCAAGTCTCAGCTGTATATCATACTCTGCCCTTTATTACAAACTAGGTAGTGCAGTGGATAGAATGTGGGCCTGGAATTGGGAAGACTCATCCTCCTGAGTGTTGTGTGACCCTGGGCAAGTCACTTTCCCCGTGTGCCTCAGTTTCCTCATCTATAAAATGACCTGGGGCAGGAAATGGCAGACTGCTCAGATATCTTTGTCAAGAAAATCCCAAAGGGGGTCAAAGAACCTGAAATGACTGAATGACAACAATGAATTACAAACTGGAAAGGCTGGGTGTGGGTGTGATTCTTGCTCCAGCTGGAGCATCTGAACTAAGCCAGGCACTGATATGGTCAGCCGCTGAAAGCAGGAGGCCATAAGACTGCCTCAAGAGGACTGAACTTGCTCAGGTCAAAGCACCTGGGTCAAGCAGGTGAATCAGCAGTGAGTGGCAGGTGCACTTCCAGCCTGGGGGAGATGGGGAGACCAAAAAGCCAAAAGTAAAAGTGGTCACTTCAGCCCATGCTTCTCATCATCTTAGTCACTACTCCACTCCTTCCTTGTTGGTAAGAATCAGGTCTAGAGCAGAAGTCCTCTGGCTATGAGGTTTGGCAAGCAAGTGCTCCCTCTTTCCTTCAAAGAATGATTTCTGATGCAAAACCAAAGCCCAGCACCTTGGACAACAACTGCAAGTCTATATGTATCACTCACCAGCTTCCCCTGGGCATCTCTCTCTCCCTCTCTCCCTCTCCCTCTGCCTCTCTCTCTCTCTCTCTCTCTCTCTCTCTCTCTCTCTCTCTCTCTCTCTCTCTCTCTCTCTCTCTCTCTCTCTCTCTCTCTCTCTCACACACACACACACACACACACACTGGAGCATCTAGAGGAGGGAGGTGAGTTCCTTCATTCCAAAGGTGTTCAGAGGTCTTTCAATGCTGCCTTCATTTGCATTATGCTTGTCATTCTGTGGAATATTCTCTCAGTTCTGCTTTCTCTTTGAGCCATAAAGATGGTACAATAACAGTCCATTACATCCAACTACCACAATTTCTTTAGCCATTCCCTAATGGATGGGGAATATCCACTTTGTGTCTGATTTTTGGCTTAGACAAAAAGTGCTGCTGCTATAAATCCTGTTGCATAGGAGGCCCCTTTGTTTCTGCCACTGACCTCCTTGGGGTGTCCATGTGCCTCTTCACTTCCTGGATTCTCGACCTTGAGATCTTGTACATGCTTATTATGTTTATGGCGCAAGTGTTCTATTTCAATTAGATGAGGTGCTGAGGTTGTTTCTGGTTACTGTAATGCCAACGCCGTGGTCCCCTTGGTACATTTGTTAAAGTGACATTTCTAGACCTGGCAGGCAAGTTTTTGGAGGTGGGGGAGGCGGGATGGGAGAAGATGAAAGTTTTCCCAGGGTCAAAAGTGAAAGAAAACTGATTCATTCTACCTTGATTATTCAAGAAAATGTGGTTTGAAGGTGCTAAAAATGTCCTAGAGGGATTGGGGAACAAAGGGAACTTTGGTCCCATTCTTTATTCCCTGGAATATCCCACTAGGGGACTTTCCAGAGAAAAGAAAGACAGAAATAAAGGAGTGTTTGTGTGTTTTCTATGTGGTGAAGAATCTCTTTCTTCTTTACTCCAAGGGAAGGTGATTTCACCAACTGGATGATGCTCAGTCCTAAACTGAAAATTTTTACCTCTAGTAATTCTAAAAGTCCAAGGGAGCAAGTGCATTGCAATTGCAGGTTGGCAGCCTTGCCTGGCACTTGGGAATGGCCGGCGGACCAGCAGTATTAAGAGGTCTTGACCTTTGGTGCCTGTTTTAAGTCAGAGGCAAAGTTAGAAAAATGTAAACTCTTTCAAAAACGGACAGTTGTTGTCTTATGGGAATGATTTGGAAATCACTGAAATGTAAATGGGCCTTCCCTTTGTAATCCTCTAAATAAGAAAGCAACTGAAGCCTTCTTGACCAAGCGAGCCAGTGATCATCTGTAAACCTTGATGTTCACTTTGGATGAGGAAAAGAGGAAAAGGGTTCACAATTGATTTCAGTGATGAGAAAACTAGTTCTGCATTTGACTTGAGATATGCTTGGACAAGAAAGATGCAAGAGATCAAGAAAGTAGCAAGGAAAAAAGATGTGCTGTACAATCCATGGAGGGAGACACGCATCTGGAAAGGGTCTACAGAAAGGAACGGAAGGAAAGTCAGAGTTGGAGCCCCATTTACACTGACCCTGTTAGTGGGCTATATGAAGTAAGAGCTTGATTTTCCCAGAGGACTGGCAGATAGAACTGGTGGTTTTTAGGGTTAAATTTGTGCAGACTGGGACAATAGAAAGTCCTCTGTTTACTAGTCCTTGCCCTCAGAGTCCTTCATATAGGCCAAAAGAAAAGCTGAAGAATTTCGCAAAAGGTTTAAAAGGTTTTTAGAGCTCAGGTAGGCAAGAGGAGAAGGGGAACATATCCAGGTTTGCACATTTATTGGCTTCATTTAGAGGAGTGTTTGTTTCCTCCTCAAATGGTTAAAATTAGTTTTGAAATTCCTCTTGATTCCTAGGAGCTTTTTTCCCCTAATGGGGGGAGGTGTCATATATTTCTTCCAAATACCTGTACATTTTTTTCACATTCTTTTTGTAGATCTTGAGTTCCAGATTCTTTTCCTCTGTCGCCTCCTTCCTCCTTGAGAAGGTAAACAATCTATATAGATTATATGTGTGCAGTCATGCAAAACATATTTTCATATTAGCCGTGTTGTGAAAGAACACCTCCCCCACACCCTAAAAACGTTTTTTTTTAATGTCATATTTGATGTGCACTTAGACTCCACCGGCTCTTTCTCTGGATGTGGAGAGTATTTTTCACCCTAAGTCCTTCAGAATTGTCTTTTCCCACTCATTTTTCTATTCTTTTTTGATGGAGAAAAATAGTTGAAATCTTCCAGCAACATTGACTTGAGCCATTGAAAATGTGTTTTGACTTGGCTTTACTGAATTGGAATCCCCAGCAGAGTTGATCTGTCCTCTGACTGAGGCCTTTCTCGGAACTCTACAGGCCGGCTCCGATTACGATTTCCTCGTCTGTGAAACAGGGATAGTAACTACAGCTATCTGGAAGGCTTTGGGGGCTGGGGATCAAATGAAATAGTACAGTCCCTGGTTCAGTGCCTTCCCTTCCCTTGTAGCCCATTGAATGCCAGCAACCAGGAGATGAATTCAATGATTTCCATAGCTTCTCTAGAGGCATTCATTCAACTAGAGGAGGAATGCATTTCCTTACAGGTTGCATGTTTGAAATCTGTGATTCATTCCAAAAATGCGGTTAGTACCCTATGAGTTTCTTCATTTGATAAACATTGACCAAGCATCTACTATGGGCCAGGCATTTGTGCTAAGGACCAGGGATACAGAAAGAGGCAAAGGCCAGTCCCTGCCCTCAAGAAGCTCCCACTCTAATGGGGGAGAAGACATGCCAACAACTAGGTACAAACAAGCTGTTGGCAGAATAAATCCAAAATGGTTAACAGAGGGAAGAAGCACTGGAATAAAGAGAAGAGCTGGGAGGGGAGGGGGGAGAGTAGAGTGTGCCAGGCCTGCAGGATAGCCAGCCCTAAAAAAATGCCAGGGGCTGAGAGAAAGAGAGTCTTGTTCATGAAACAGTCAGGAGTCCAGGTTCACTGGATGGAAGAGAACATGGCATCAAGTAAGGTATAGAAGACTGCAGATGTCAGAGGGGAGCTAGGTGATGAAGGGCTTTAGATCCCAGACAGAGCATTTTGCATTGAATTCTGGAGACATTGAGAACCTTGCCTCATATTTTACAGAAAAGATTGAGGCCATTTCCCCAGGAGCTCCCTCTTCTCCCTTCATCCTCATCTCCCATCACTGAGGTGCCTTCTGCCCCTCTCTTCTCATTTCCCTCTGTCTGCACAAGCCAGCCTCTTCCATTCTGGCTCCTCTAAACAGACTACCCCCTCACTCTGTCATTCCCAAGCTCTCTCTTCTTGTCTCTCCTGACTTCTTCCCTGCTGCCTACAAACAGGTCCATGTCTCCTCTATCCTAAAAAATCATTCATGTGGTTCTTCCATTCCCACCAACTCTGTCTTTTCGCTCTTCTGTCCTCTTCAAAAAGGCCTTCCACAAAGTTGCTGGAGTCCACCCTCTCTTCTCAACTCCTTACAATGTGGCCTGATCATTCCACCCAAACTGTCCTGGTTCTCCTCTTATCTCTCCGACCACTCCTCTGTCTCCTTTGCTGGGTCTTGGACTTTAAAACTTATGCATGTGAAATACTTAATACAGTCTTGAACCAAAAGAATACTCTGCCATATTTTCTGGTTTGGCAAGATTTAGTTCCTTGGAAAAAGTCATTGCCATTAAGAAGCTTTGTGAAACTCTGCCAGACTCTCTAAATAGATACCCTCTAGATAGAGAAGGAGTCTTATAAATTCTATTGCAAGAATAGAGATCATTTTAAAACTTAAATTTGGCTTGCAGAGGAACTAAGATCCCCCCCCCCCCAACAAATGCTTCACCTAAGGGGAGGGGAACAGCTTAAAGTTTGCTCAGATGGCATAAGGTTGAATTATATGGTGATTGTGAAATCTATGAAACCTCACTGGATAAACTGTAATTTTGTATTTTTGATCAACATATATCTGCATGAGGTCTGAGGTAACTTTGGATAGCCAGACCATGGGGTTGGTGTGCAGTCCACGAAGATAGATATCCAGGCCAAAGGCAGCTAGTTTCTTTAGATTTTGAATAAACTCATGAATTTACTTTGTGTGTAAAGTTCCCAAATCTTATGATTTTATTCATTTCCATGGCTTGGTTTTGCCTAAGGGGATGTTGAACTGGAAAACACAGTATTTTTAAATTTATGGATTCATTTGTTTGTTAGTTACATTAAAATTCCAAGGTACCTCTCTCCTCTCCCCATACTAGAGAAGACATCATTTGACCCTCCCCCCCAAAGTCTATATAAAACTCTGTCTTCTTTTTTCCATTTCTCAGTTCTTTCTCTGGAGGTGTTTTGCTTTAGGTCTGTTGCTGTATATACATAATGTTCTCATTTTGTTTCTCATAATTTCATATAGATCGTTCCATTAAACAAACGAACAACTAACCTGCTCATCATTTCTCATGGAAACTGAAAACACTTGGAAAGACAGTTGGGAAATGAGGATGAATATTATTTCGAAATTTTTCGTTATCAGGAATATACTGATATTACCTTGGGAAATAATGGTACCCTTCTTGAAAGTTGTGAGCAGTGAAGCTTACTGTGGGAGATGGAACGTGTAATTTGATTCACTCACATTTTGAATCCAGTTTTAACTGTTTGAATTATTTAAAGGTTTGAAGTTGTCCACTGTTCAAAGGAAACTGTTGACAGCCACTCAAAGGGAGTGATGCTATCAGTAAACGTGGATACCTGGAACAGTGGAGAAGAAGGTAATGGACTCAGTTTCTCCACTATGCTATTTCGTTTCTGAAGAGGAGTTTCCCACCAGGTAGATCATAAGCCTGGCTATGAGACATCGTGAGTAATGTGGAACTGCTGTATGGAGGCCGCTGTTCTCAAAGGTATTTCTGATTTTACCTGAAATCGTACAGACTTGATCTTTTTACAAGCAGAAAGCCTCTTTTCCTAGAGGCTTTCTCTGACTGTGGCAGAGAAATGACAAACCCCACAGAATGGGTCTCAGTGCTTGCTTCAGCAGCACAGAGACTAAAATTGAAACAATAGAGAAAACATTAGCTTGGCCCCTGCACAAGAATGACACACCAATTCCTGAAGTGTTCCATATGTTTAAAAAATTTAAATTAAAGATCAATGTGTAAATGACCTTATTGCTTTGTTGTCTTTTTTCCCCTGTTCTGGCTTTGTGACTGTGGCTTCTATCCCTTCCTATGTCAGATGAAGTCCAGAGTATTCTCTTTTCCAGATAATGTAATGATTCAAAAGTGTATGTGTGTGCGCGCGCGTCCACGCATGAGCAGGCATGTGCAAACCTGGATGCAGGATAGGATAAAAATGGAGAATGTGAAGATCCCTTTACTTAGGGGAAAGCAACAAGATTATACTGTGTGCACATGAGAACTTGGAAGTAGGTGATTGGCTTTGAAATGTTTCATCAAATAAAGGAACAGCCTGGAAACTGCTTGTGTTGGCTGGAATGGTGTTTGTTAGTAGCCTTGAAACTTCTGTTGTTATCCCAGTGAAAAATAATGGAAAAGGCCAAGTTAGAACCAAATGATGGTTCTAAATGATCACTTTTCAATTTCACCTTAGAGATAATAAGAACCACCGAATCCCTTTCAGGCCCCTTTGAATATATGTTTTAGCAATGGGTTTTGGATGTGGTGTTGGCAACTTGTATGCTTGGATATATTCTCGTAAACATTGATAAAAATCTCAATTTGGATAGGGGCTTTCTCTCCTAAAGACAACTGGTGTGAATTGTCAGAATCCTTTCTCTCTTCCTACCCTGGGTATTCAATTCGAAAGCACTTAGCTTTCCAAAAAGAAAAAAAAGAGACATTTCTCAATTTCTTGAAACTCATAAATGAAATGGACTGATTGTTCCTAGCATTTCAGTAAAAAGTAAAATAGAAGTAGATGGTTCCATCTATTTGCTTACTTTAAAGGCCAATTTGCAAATGAGGATCAATACTGGGGAGTTCTGGGTTTTGATATGGTCGTTAATTTTTTCTTTTACTAAAACTTTGACTCGTCTAGACAATGTATAAACTTGTCTCATCTTATCTTCTAAACCGTCACTAAATGGAAAAGTCATTTTTGTTCAGTTGTCACTTTTTCTGTTCCTATCAAGAGACAAAAGGACTCTATTTTACAGAATCTTGATTCTTCCTCTGGCTTGTGGATGGGAACACCCATATCATGGATTGAAGGATTCAGGTCAAGACAGTAGGTGGTTTGAGAAGTCTAAAGTTCTCTGGTCTTTCAGATGACCTTTAGGTAGCCTAATGGAATGTTCTTCTGCCATTTAGAAGGTCTGCTCCATAACGTCTGAACTGGTTTTCATCACGTAAACAAATTCCTAGGAGGCCAGGGTGATTAGCTTCTATTAGGTTGTACTAAATTATTCTAGGTCTTCTAGCTCACTGATTTGAGCAGCATTACCTAGGGAACCTTTGCAAGTGACTCGGAACCGGGGAAGTAGTTCTACTGGGAGGAACACCTCTTTGCAACTGGCTACCTGCCCACAAATGAGTTAACAAGGACCACGGAACATTTGGACTGCTCTGAACACTTTGTGACACTGGTCTAGGCCAGAACATTTGGACACAGAATTGCCAAGGGAAACCGTTTCCCAGAATTGGAGGGCAGAATAAGAACTATGTTGCTTAAGTGGACATTTGTGGTTGGCTGTCAGGAACAGACCGGCCTAAGGAAATGGTGGGCCCCTCCATTAGGGTATCGTTTTGGCTCTGCTGTTCAATACTTTTATCTGGCTGTCCAAGTGTTTGCTGCTGTTGTGGCATCCAGAGAGGAGGATGACAGAATGTGGAAGGAAGTCTTCCCTTTCTGTCTCTGCCCTCAGAGGTTGTACCTGTTTCAAGTTCTTTCTCTCCATTATCATTTGGGGCCCAGCCTGGCCACTTTCTTTAATTATGAGGAAAGCCACTTTTCCCCACCACAGGGGGACAAAAGAATCCATGAACCCCACCCACCTGGTTCAGACTCCACCTTGTGCTTACCATGAAAACTACATGTGCCACCATACCATGTGAGCTCAGAGAGGGCAGGTATGCACTGTTGTGTCATCAGCCTTCTCTGCAGCTGGCAGGGGGAGGCTGACCTCAGGCAAGGCTCTTTGTCCAAGAAGTTGCCATTGGGTCAGAGAATTCTGTTCCAAACTGTGGTGATGTAGTGACTGCCTAAGATCTTCCACTTAAGTGGCCCAGGCAGCAAAGCCCAGCAGGGGAGAGACCTCCCTCTCTCTCCCTGGAGGGGAGAGGGCACACTAGTCTACTGAACTGTAAACAGAACGTAACAGAGCGGCAGGGGTGGCAGGGCACCGCACGGCACGAGACTATTCCAGCCCATTGGGGCGACAACAACTAAATGCTCAGCCATACACATCTCCCAGCTTGGGCCAAATACAAGACTTAGAGCAGGGGGGCCCTGCTTCTCACTGTCCAGCTCCATCACTAGGGCTTCACCTTCTCTTTCTTCTCCAAGCTAGTGGGATCTGAAGCCTTGTTAATGAACCCACTGATAAAGAAGATGGGGCTGACTTTGCTCTGGTGCTATGCTAAAGGCCCTGGTGGGTCAGTGAATACAGCCAGCACCAGACCCAGAGGCAGGAAGCCCCGAGTTCCAGTGTGGCTCCACACACTACCTAGCAGGGATACTGAGGGCAAGCCACTCCACCCTGTTGGCCTCCGTTGGTTCCTTCTCTGTAAAACGATCTTTGCCAAGAACCCCCCCCCCACACACACACACACACACCCGTGTCCCCTATGCCCCGACAGGAGGGCCCGCCTTCCCGAGTGGCCGAATAGATAAACGGCACACAGTGGCCGGGAGAGGGGAGGAAAGAATTCACCAGAGATCCAACCTTCTTCACCCCGGGGGAAAAAAAGGCTGCTTTGGGAACCCTGGCTAGCTGGGGCCGCGAGGGGGCCTTACAGACCTTACAACGGTCCCCAGAGGCGGAAGCCTGGCAACAGGCCTTTTGGAAGCCCCTTTCGGGGCCGGGCAGACACGCGGGGCAAAAAAAAGATCCCAATCGGTTGGGAGAAATGAATTGCAAATAACCAGGTACCTGCGAACTATAGCCAGTGGGAGGCAATGTCAGCGAGAAAGGCAGGAGAGGCGGGGCGCCTGGGAAGGACCTGCTGCTGGCAGGGGGATTGAACTGAGACTTGAAGGCTGTGAGGGAAGCCATAGGGCCCCATTCACACTGCCTGGCACATAGTAGGCGCTTCATGAATGCTAGCTGACCCATTGAGTGACTGCGGGCTGGGGCACAGCAGCTTGGTTATGGGGCCCAAGGCCACGCCGAGGGTCGAAGGGAGGAGGTCAGCTCTCCGGGCCAGCAGCAACTGCGGCTTCTTTTAGGCTTCAGCGCATGCTCCCAGCCCGGAGCCTGGAGCCGCGCACCCAAGTGCAAAGCCGAACTGGGCGGGGCGAGGGAGAAGCGCGCGCAACAGGAAGTGTCGCAAACACGAGCCGGAAGTGAGGCATTCTGCTTGTGGCCCGCCTCCGGAAATCAGAGGTGGCCCTTCGCAGGAGCTGGTGGCTGAACTGAAGCGACGGGCGAGCGGCCTGTCTTAGACGGGCGGCCAGCATGGCGGCGGACCCACGGGGGACTCTTGAAAAGGTCCTGCAGTATGAAGCCTTCCTCAGCGACGTCCTGCAGCGAGACCTGAGGTTACTGCGAGTGGGCTCGGGGCCGGGCCGGGCAGGGGCGGGGCGGGGCCGGGCTGGGCACCGAGATCAGCCCTCCGCCTCCACCCAGGCAGGTGCTGGCGCAGCGGGAAGAGGTCTACGGCCAGCTGGCGAATTATCTGCAGCTGAAGAACGTCCTGGAGCGGCTCCAGGTGAGTGAGGCAGGGAGGGGACTCTGAGGGACCCGCTCTAGGCACGAATGGAAGGGCTGGCTAAGCACTCTTGTCCCCCCCAGGAATCGGGGGATCAGAAGCTGCGCACACAGGTGGATTTGGGGTGTAACTTCTACGTGAACGCCGAAGTGTGAGTGGCCACCCGTTTCCCCTCCCCTCCCCATTTGCCTTTGCCTGGGCCCTTGAGCAACTTCGGGGGAAGCCTCTGGGTCCCTGCTCCCAACCAGTGTCCCAAATGCATGAACTAGACTGCATGTCTGGACTCCAATCCGCTGCAGAGAGCAAGATTTCCTTGCGAAAGGTTCACATGCTCAGGCGGAAGGGCCCAGAGCGCAGAGGACCACCAGGGCCCCTTGAGCAGTGCCTCTGTCCTCCAGGCCAGACCCTTCCAGGATCTTCGTGGCACTCGGTTATGGCTTTTTTCTGGAACTGACATTGATGGA
The DNA here is from genome assembly GCF_027887165.1 of Monodelphis domestica. Lineage (NCBI taxonomy): Eukaryota > Metazoa > Chordata > Mammalia > Didelphimorphia > Didelphidae > Monodelphis > Monodelphis domestica. The sequence continues at coordinate 915,932 of NC_077235.1, forward strand.
GGCCTTGAAGTTCATCGACCGGAAGAGCCGCCTGCTCACCTCGTAGGTTTTCCAAGGTTGGGGGGGGGGGGCGGGGGAAGGGGACCCGAACCGAGCAGAGCCGGAATGGTGGAGGGAAGAGAAGAGGAGGGGACTGACAAGCTCTGGGCTCCTTCTCCAGGCTCAGTGACAGCCTCACCCGAGATTCTGCTCGGATCAAAGCTCACATCCGACTGGTGTTAGAGGTAAGGAGGAAAGAAGGGTGCCAGGACTGCCCAGGCCAAAGCTCTCAGCCTTCTTTTCCTAACGCTAACGCTCACATATGTTCTTTTGCCTGCCAGGGCCTTCGCGAGTTGCAGGGGCTACAGGAGCTGCCAGAGGTTCCAAGACAATGATTAGGATGCCGAGAATTTCCTCTCCATGATAACACTACTCTGGAGACTCTAACACTTGTTACTTGAAATCAGAAATCCCTTTAATAAAAGCTGGGAATGAGGCTGGGGGGGAAAAAAACTCTTTGTTGCCATGGAGATGGGGTATCCTCTCCCCCTTCTATGACCTCTGCAGTTGCAGAGCTACCGAATCGCCATTCCTTTAGCGGCTTTCCTTTCTTCCTTATCGGATTTGGTTACGACCGAGCTAGCTCACCCCGCCTGTGGGCGGAGACACTTTTGGTGAAGACTTCCTCCTTGCTACGTGAAGTCGTTCAGGCTGTCTGCGCAGTCGCACAACACTTCACTTTAGTGGCTTTAGACTTGCCACTACAGTTAGTCCCGCCCCTTGGCGGCTGCTTAGTTGCTCCGGCTTTGGGAGCCCGCCCCTTCGGCCTTCCCTTAGCACGTGACTGAAAACGTCAGCGGGGCAGCGGCTCTCCTATCTCCGTGGTGCTCTGGGCCGGCTCCGGGCTCCTCTGGAACGGGGCAGGCTTAGGTCGTAGTGGGAGGGAGGGTGGGTAAGGGTGTAAACTAGGCCGGGTTCGGATTAGAGGCTACCGAGTGGACAGGGACCAGGGGTCCCTGTCAACAGAAGAAGGAGGAGCTAGGGGCGGGAGGGTGGCTGCTACCGGGCTGGGACTCCCCCATGGAGCCCCCGCTCCCCGGAGCTGCCATCGGGTTGCTCACAGGTGAGGCAGGGACAGTCTGGGAATCGGGGAGGGTATCCCCTGCAAGGGAAGGGCCAACCTTCTCGGGGTGGGGGGTGGGGAGGCTAGTAATTTACGTGGGGAGGGAGACATGGCCTGAGGCCCCCAAGCAACTCAAGGCTGAGAATGGGCCTGTCTGTGGCCTTCCATGTGACCCGTAGGCAGCGACGGCCCTGGCAGTGGCTTTCCTTCCCTAGTAGTCATGGACCAGCCTCTCTCTGTCCCTGTTCTGTAGTCCCTCTGCATGGTGCCTGCCCCTGTATGCTAGCTAATAGGCCACCCCAGACATCCTGTCCTTCATGTTGCCCTTTCTGTAGTCATGGTGCCATCCACCCCACCCCCTCTCCCAGTGATGGACCAGGTTATGTGGTCCTCCGCTGTTGTAGTTTCACTCATTGACTTCTGTCCTCCAAGTCTTAATTTCCAATTGTATGTCGTTCCCTCCCCCCAGTAATAAGCTAAACTGGGGACTGTACCTTCATCCTACTCCTCAAATTAAGGAATCCATCTGTGGCAACCCCTGATTCTGTACCCATTCTCCAAATCTCCCTACCAGAGCAGGCCTAGTTTTGGCCCCATGCCCCAGGCTTAGTACTGTGTCTTCATGCCCCTCCTTCCTCTGGAATCCTGGGATGGCTAGTGACCCAGAACTCCCCCTACACTTTGCCTCATTGCTGTGATGGAGCCACCCAAAGCCCCCTCTCTTTTCCCACTTTTGTGGTAACCAGCTGCCTGGCCCATGACCCTGTGTCTGTAGTGATGGATCCCTCTGTGACCCTGTGGCAGTTCCTGCTCCAGCTGTTGAAGGAGCAGAGTAATGGGCACCTCATAGCCTGGACATCCAGTGACGGGGAATTCAAGCTGGTGGACGCTGAAGAGGTGGCCCGGCTCTGGGGGCTTCGAAAGAACAAGACCAACATGAACTACGACAAGCTGAGCAGGGCCCTTCGTTACTACTATGACAAGGTGTGCTTCACCCAGCCTGACCTGGCTTGGCTCAGGGGGCCCCCCCCCCAATACCGGGGGGAGGTACCACTGGGAGAGGGGTTTTGTGGGGGCATGGGAGGAGGGGGCTGGGCCTACCCCTGAACACTCCTGCCCCCCAAATTCCCACTTTCCCCAGAATATCATCCGTAAGGTGAGTGGGCAGAAGTTCGTCTACAAATTCGTGTCCTTCCCGGAGGGGCCAGGCCACGATGGGGAGGAGGGCCAGGTCCGGGCAGAGGTGCCTCCAGAGCCCCTCCGGCCGATGAAGGCCTCTCTAGGGGGCATTGGGTCTTCTGCCCCAACCCCTGTGCGCAGCAGCCGGAATGAGTATATGCGTTCTGGGCTCTACTCCACCTTCACCATCCAGTCCCTGCAGCAGCTAACCCCGGTACGCCCTGCCCGGCCTATCCCCGAGACCCTTAGCCCAGCCAGCCTCGAGGCCCCAGAGGCCCGACTTCCGCTGCAGGTTAGCATGCATGTGTGCTTGGGTGTCCACGTGGCCGTGCTGCTCTGTGTCCTGATATCGGGTGGGAGAATGACCTCGGCCGAGCCGACCCTCCTCTCCTTCCCGGATGCCAGGTCATCTTGATGGCCCCAGCCGAAGGCCTGGCGGAGGCCGGGGAGGCCGAGGCTTCGGCCGCAACCACATCCCGACTGCTTTCCACTGAGCTTTCCAAGGAAGAGCAGCCTCCAGAAGAGGGGGCTGCTGTTGCCCTGGAGACCAGCGCGGGGAGCGCCGAGGCGTCGGCCCCCGCCCCACCCCCTGCCTCCGACGCCCGCCCCGCCCTCAACTCCAGGGCCCGCAAACCCAGAGATCTGGAGCTCCCGCTAGGGCCGAACCCCGAGGTGGCGTCGGCTTCGGGCCTGGGCCCCGCCCTCACGCCCTCCTTTCTCACCTCCCACACGCTGGTAAGCCGGGGGCGGGGTGGGGTGGGGTGGAGGTCGGGGGCGGAGCTGGGGGTGGGGCCGGGCTTTTGCGGGCTTGCTCGAGTGTCCCTTGCCCTCCTCCCCTCCACCGCAGACCCCGGTGCTTCTGACGCCCAGTGCGCTGCCCCCCAGTATCCACTTCTGGAGCACTCTGAGCCCCATCGCGCCCCGCAGCCCTGCCCGCCTCTCCTTCCAGGTGCGGCCCCTGGAGGGGCGTGTCAAGCCTTGTATCTTCACTTCTCCTTGCCCAGGTCCATGTGTGTCTCTGTCCCTGTCCTCGGTGCTTCCTCCGTGTGCGGGTGTGTGTGCGCGTGCGGGTGTGTGTGTGCACGCGCGCGGTCCTCATTCTCATTTCCTCGCTCTCTCCATTCTGTCCCACTCACTCTTTCACTCTCCTCTCTCTGTCTCTGTCTCTCTCCGTCTCTCCTCCCAGTTCCCGACCAGCGGCGGCGGCGGCGGCAGCTCCTCCCAGGCTCCCGTCTCTCTCCCCTCACTCAGCATGGACGGCCTCTCCACCCCCGTGGTCCTCTCCCCAGGTCCCCAGAAGCCATGACTCTCTTTCCCAGGAGGATTGCTGGTTCCTGGAGGGGTCCGGGTGGGGGCTGGGAGGGCGAGACCTGGATTAAGCACCTACTATGCCCCAGGCACTGTGCTAAGCCCTTTTACCAATATGATCCTCCCAACAACCTGAGAGGAGGCGTTGTTCTTGTCCCCATTTTACAGTTGAGGAAACGTCAGGCCGGCCGAGATGAAGTGACAGGTCTTGGGTCCATTTGAATTGGGCCCTTTCTGCCCTCTCTGTGGCGCCCCCTGGCGCCCAGCCCCACTTGCTTCTGGAGCGCCATTGCTTTTCCTCCGCCCCATTTTAGTGCCGCAGTTGAAGGGTGGGAGAGGGACGTTTCTTGATTTTCAGGTGCCCCACATTACCCAGGAGTAAGAAAGGAAGATCCAGGCCAGATCAGCAGGGAGCTGCCTCTGCTTTTTCCTCCTAAGCAGCCAGCCAGACCCCGAGCTGGGGGAACTGGGAGGAGACGCTGTCTGCCTAGGAGGGGGGAGGGCCCAGTGCTGCTTCGACCATGGAAAGGGCAAGGCCTCCCTTTGTAGTCCAGGAGCCACTTTAGAGGAGATGGCTGGCTCTGAAGGCTGCTGCTGCCCTAGGGGAGAGGCCAGCTGGGGCCAGGCACATGCATGCATGCATGCATACAGTACACACAGACACTGTGTCTGGCCACTTCTCATCACCACTGACAGACAGGCATGGTAGCCTTGGGGAATAGGAAGGGAGAGGTGACATGACTTGCCCAGGGTCACACACACACACACACACACACACACACACACACACACATCTGTATATGGGTCTTCTACTTCACCCTGGTACTTTCAATATGAAAGGAGATACAGCTCTGAACTTGGCTTCATCCAGAGGCCTCAAGAACTTACACTTGGCCCTCAACCCAGACCATGCTCTGACCCATGACTGCCAGCCAGACCTGGACCAAGAATGAGGAGGCCTGGACCAGGCCCAGCCCCAGCCAAAGTCCTGACCCCACCCTGGGAGCATGACACCAGGGTCCCCACAAAGTCCTGGTCTCCAGCCCCAGCTGGTGCCCTGACCCTGGCTCCAGCCCTTACCTGCCTCCTCAGATTAAGGCCTCACCCAATCCCTTCACTTCACTGAATTCTCTGAGAACCTCTACAAGGAAGCTGACCAGTGCTGGAGCCCCCCCCTACCTGAAGACTCCCAGGGAGGGGCCATCCACAGGCCTTGGACCAGCTCCCCCTCCCCTGCTCCTCACAGACAACCTTGAAGGCAGGTAGCCAATTTCCTCCAGGCCAAAGCATGGACCTCACCTGACCTGACCTTCCACGGGTCCTCGTGGCAGGATCTTGGGGCCCTTCACCCTCCTGGCTGCCCCCTCTGCACTCCCACCAGCTTCTTGATGGCTGGCCCAAACAGGGTGCCCAAAACTGCACCAATCCCTCCCCCAGGGCCTGCTATGCCCTTCCCTTTCCAAACTCAGCCGGTGACTGGATTTCCTTTTTAGGTCATGTCTCACACTATTGACTCCTATTGACCTTGGCAGTGGCCAGAAGGGGCTTGTGTTACAGAAGTCAAATCTGTCATGCCGAGTGTAAGGTTCTCACCACACCAGATGAAGCGTGGTTTGGACCCAGATTCAGACCCCGAAGCGGCATAACCCCCTCCAGACTTTCCTTGACCTTTGTCCTGGACTGAGCCAGCTTCTGGATTCAGCCCTGGCCCTGGATTAATGGTGCTGGCTCTGACAGACCCCTCATTCCATCTTCAGATGGAGCCCTATACCTAGATTCAACTAGAGATCTACCCTCTAGCTTCCCACCGGGTCCTCGAGGTCACCTCACTGCTTAAACCCTCATAATGCTCTTCTCTGACTATAACCTTCTGGATTGCCACCTTCTTGCTATCTACCTTGGGCCTAACTCTGTCTTCCTTGTTCCTAAAACCCCATTTCCCTTTCTTTGTCTCTCCCCATCTCCTTCTCTGTCCCTCTCTTTGAGGGCATCATGCCAGCCTTGGCTTCCCTTCCCATTAGCTTCTTCATTGTCTTTCTTCCTTTGACCACTGGCAGTTCATGCCCCAGCATGCCTCACCTCGGGATCACCCTGGCTCCCACACTCCTACTGTCCAACTGCCCAGCACTGGAGGAAATTGGTTACACAATGGTTTGGACTCTAGGGCTCCTACGAATTCCTGTTTCCTCATCTCCATGAGATCGGGCCTGCACTGACTGCGATCCACCCGCTCCTCCTTCTCAGCAGAGATCTAGTCTTACTTCATGGAGGAAATTCATCTCCATTTCTTTCCCTACTGCCAGAGCCAGGGTGAGCATTTCCTGAGACTGGGCAGCTACTGGCCCAGGACAGCCCAGCATGTCATTGCCATGTGTCTGCAGAATTGCAGTGGCTCCAAAGAAACATGAAATGTGCACATTTAGAGACCTGTCCATCCCAGATATTCATGGGGCTGGGCTATGCTATGCTGAGGTAGAAGCTTCTGAGCTTTCTCTCTGTGTCTCTCTCCTTCTCTCTGTCTCTCTCTCCCCCTATCTTTCCCCTTCCCCCCCCTTCTCCTCTCTGTCTCTCTCCCCCTCTCTGTGTCTCTGTCTCTCCCTCCCCCTCCCCTTTCTGTCTCCCTCTCTGTCTCTCTCCCTCTTTTCCCCTTTCTTCTTTGTCTCTCTCTTCCTCCCCCTCTCTGTCTCTTTCCTCCTCTCTTGTCTCTCTCCCTCCTCTCTCCTCTCTGTCTCTGTCTCTCTCCCTCTCCCCCCCCTCTGGTTTCTCTTTCTCCCTTTCTCTCTCCCTCTCCCTCTCCCTCCCTCCTCTCCCTCTCTCTCTCTCTCTCTCTCTCTCTCTCTCTCTCTCTCCATCCCTCCCTCCCTCCCTCCCTCTCTCTCTCACACACACACAGACACACACACAAAATCAACCAAGTGCTGGGGGAAAGAGGTGGCCTGTCCCTTTCCCAAGGCTGGCCCCCCTACTAACGGCTTCAGTGGCTCTTCTTCCTCTAGTGGGCAGCACCTCTCTCTGTCCCCCATCTTCTCTATCTCCCTGTGCCCCCCAAAGCCTATGAAGTGTCAGTGTCTCCCTTCCCTTGATCCTGCCATGCCCTTGAGCTTCTCCTTCCCAGCCCAAAGCCTGGAAAAAGTCAGGTGCATTTACTGTTGGCAGCAGGATGGCCCAGTGGCCAGGGTGTGGGCTGGAGTCAGAAAGACCCTTCCAGCTGGACGAGTGGCCCCAGAGACCACCTGGTTGGGTGGCAGAATGCAGGAGGGCCGGTGGGGATGGGTGGCCATGCCAATTTTATTGAGGTAGGGGATGATATGGTGCAGGCTGAGGAATGTCATCTTCAGAGAAGCAGTGATAGGCGGCAAAGCACAAGGCAAGCACGGTGGTCACAAGCCACTTCGGAGCACACAGACAAAGGTTTTCCAGATGGAACAGATCGATATGTCAATGTGTGACTGCTCGACCAGGCTCGGGGCTTCAGAGGGTGACTCCCTGGCAAGGCTCCTGATGGAGTGCTTTCTGGCAGGCCACCTGATCACTTCCGGAAGAACGGGTTGGGTTCAAGCTGAGGGGAAAGACTGGGCATCTGCTGCTTCTAAGTTAATGGCTTTGCCAGAGGCCTTGCTTGCATTCTGGGCTGCACTCTCGCTGCTGGGGGCTACATAGCCCTGCCTGCCTGGACTCCTCAGCTGGAGAAGGACCTGGCCAAGCACCCTGCTGCCTCTGGCGAGGAAATCCCCTGGGGGGTCACAGAGAGTGGGACATGTGCAAAGGACAACATTCACTGCTTCCTCCGACAGACAGCCTCATGGCAGCTTGGGATGCTTGGTTCCTCTTTTCTTCCTGGACTCTGGGGGTGCTGCTCTCTCCCCTCCTGTGTCATGTCTAAATGCTGGTTCTGTGCTGGCTCGTCTCCTCTCCCACAGAGGACTCCCAGGCCTTTAGATCCAACCTCATCCTCTCTCTCGACCTTCAGGCCTGCATCACTCATGAGCTACTGGATCTCCCCTGGCCATCGTCCCCTCCCCTTGTCTCCACTTGCCCCATCATGCACTGCCTCTTCCTCTAGGGTCCCCTCTCCACTGTGTCTTGTCTCCAGTTGCCAAAAGCATTTCCCAGAGGCCCAGGTCTGTGTCTATTCCCTCTGGGATCAACCCTAAAGGCCTGGGCCTAGTTTCTCAGGCCCCCCAGCCCCTAGCCCTTCCTGCTTCCTGTCCCCTTCCTCCTCTTCATGGCAGGCTGTCCCCCATGCCCCTGCCCCAGAAGTCCTCCTTGCTTGGACTGCTACTGCTCCCTCACCAGCTGTGGCTTGCTGAAGCTTTCTCTCTCCAAGGCCCAGTGCAATTCCTCCAGGGAACCTTCCCTGACCCCTCCAGTTGCTGGTGCTCTCAGGCCCCCCTCAGCTGAACTGGACTTTAGCCAGTGGTCTACTGGTTTTGCCATCGTGACACTGTCAGCAGCTAGCCCAGGGCCTCGAACCTAGTGACTGCCATTGTTCCTGGTCCCCAGTTTTTGTCAGGAGAGACAGGGGGGTTAGAGGGGCTGCAAGGGAGGATCTGACTCTGGGCCACCCTTGACTAGCATCTCCTTCCTCCCATCCCCCAAGAGCCCTTTCCCCCCTTTCCTGGCAGAAAGCTTCCCTTGTGGCTGAGGTGATTGACCTGGCCACTCTCGGGGCCTGAAGAAGGCAGACAATGCAGCTACCATCCCAGGGAGTATTGACTCTCCTAGGTAGAAGGGAGACACAGAGAGACACTGAGAGAGCCAATGCAGAGGAAGGAACAGGCCTGGGGGAGCCCAGGCTAGCTGGGGGCTCAGGGCCCCAGTGGGGAAAGGGCCAATTCTAGCCTTCTTCCTCTAGTTCCTTCCTCCTTGAGGCTTGGCTTCCTCTTTGCCTGCTGAGTCAGGGGGCCGACCCAGAGATGGGGGCAAAGGGGATGGAGGCAGTGGCTTTAAAACCTGGAAGTTCCCACCTTCCTTTTCAACTGGTCGCCATAGCCTTCGGCCCCAGCTGTCCCTGGCTCCCCACAATGCTGCTGTCGCTGCTATTTGTGCTCCTGGTTCTCCTTTCATCCCGGGGGACAGGTAACCTGGACTCTCTCTGTCCCTCATGCAGGCCCTGGATGCGTCTGTCCCCCTTCCAACAGCTTCTGCTTCCTCCCTGACTGGCACCCCCTTCCCAGACCCCTTTCCAGGACAGGCTCTTCCCTAGCTGCCCAGCACCCTGGGTGACATACATTCTACGGTCTCTGGCGTAGGCAAGGAGGCCGTGCGCTGCTTCTCCAACTTTGAGGAGGCTTCCAACCAATGCATGGGGTTCCTGGGAGAAGGGATCAGCAAGCATGCCTGCTGCCTCAATGCTGCCTACAGTTTCCAGATCCCAGGAAGCCAAACTTGCCAAGCCTGCGGGTGAGGGGGTGTCTGGGTTAGGCCTCACCAGCTTCTTAGGGGGAGCATCTGGACAGTGCAAAGGGAGGGGCAGGAGGGTGGGAAGAGGGGCAGAGCCCCAGAGGGAGAACAAAGACGACCCCCCAAGAGAAAAGAAGACCTAGGCAGCTGGATGGGAGAGGCTACCCAGCCAGCTGTAGCATTTGATGGATCTCAAGGGACAGGGGTTCCCATGGGAGAGGCTCGACATGAAGCCTCAGGCGTCCTCTCTGGGTCTAGGCAGCTTCTGTGGTATCCGAGCTCTTTCAGGGTCAGCGTCTCCCCTTGCCCCACTGACCTCACTTTTGCTTTCAAACTGTAGGGCCCCTCGATGGTCGATGTGGTCTGCCTGGTCCCCGTGTTCCGTGTCCTGTATGGAGGGCTCCCAACTGCGTCATCAGCGATGCCTTGGCCAGGGAGGCCTGTGCTCTGGTGAGGGACAGCCTGGGAGCCTTCGCTGGGAATTGCAGGCATGCCAGGACAAGGACTGTTGCCCAGGTGGGTGAGGCCCAGCCAGAGCTGGGGAGGGATGGGGGATAAGGAGCCTGGCCACTGATCCCAGATCCCCCTGTTTGTTTGTTCATCCCACAGAGGCTGGTGGTTGGTCTGCCTGGGGGCCATGGAGCTCGTGCTCTGTGACCTGTGCCCAGGGTTTGCGGAGCCGCCAAAGGGCCTGTGACCAGCCAATCCCAAAGTGTGGGGGCAGCTGCCCTGGCAGGGAAACCGAGACTGAGCCATGTGATACAGAGGTCCCGTGTCCCAGTGAGTGCTCTGCCCTGCCCTGGCCCACCCCAGCTAGCCATGTACCTGGGAGGGACAGGCTATAAGTGACATGCGTGCTCTCTTTTTGTTGCAGCCCATGGGGTCTGGGCAGCCTGGGGACCTTGGGGGCCTTGTTCAGCCTCCTGTCTCGGGGGGCCCCAGGCCCCTGTCCAACACAGAATGAGGACATGCTCTTCTCCAGCCCCTTCGGTCCAACCCCCAGGAAGGCCCTGTTCTGGCCAGGCCTATGAAAAGCAGGGCTGTGAGGGCCTTCCACCATGCCCTGGTACGTACTGAGGGGAATTAGGGGCAGCTGGGGTTGGGGCCAGCTTCCCTTCCTGCTCACACCTCCTCCTCTTTTCCATCGTCCCCTCCCTCAGCCCATTTGCCTCTTCCCTCTTGGTTTACCTCCCTTCTCCCTGGGCCCAGGTTTCTATTCTCTGCTCCTGTCCCTACAGTGGATGGTGGCTGGGGTCCCTGGGGGTCTACCAGCCCCTGCTCGGTGACCTGTGGCCTGGGGAGGATCCGGCAGCAGCGGCTGTGCAGTCAGCCCCCACCTCAGCACGGAGGTGCGGCCTGTGCTGGAGACGCTACCCAGGATGGCCTGTGCGATACGGGAAAGCCCTGCCCGGTCGATGGTCACTGGGGTCCTTGGGAGCCCTGGGAGCCCTGTGCCCGACTCCCTAACTTCCAGATTGCATGTGAGAATGTGCCAGGCCAGCAGCAGCGCTTTCGCAAGTGTGAGGGCCGCCTCCACCAAGGCCAACGCTGCCCGGGCCACTTCCAGGAGTCCCGCCATTGTTACAACATCCATCGGTGCCTCTGTGAGTGACCCCTTCCTGGATGGGCTGGGTGGGCCTCTCTTGGGAGGGCCTAACCTTGCCTTGTTCTCCTATCCCTCCCACAGTGGATGGCTACTGGACAGCCTGGGGGCCCTGGAGTCTCTGCCAGCCCCCCTGTGGGCCCTCTCCCACCCGCTCCCGACACCGTCATTGTACTGCCAAGTTGCCTGCTTACTCGTGAGTGGGGGCCCACCTCAAGAAGAAGGAATGGGACTTCCTGGGGGGCCTCAGGGCTCAAGGAGAGGCTAGGGTGAGGGGGGCCTTCTGCAGGCCACGTGGCCAGGAAGCTGGAGCTGGCCTGGGCTCCCCTGGGAACCTCAGTGCACTGACTGGCCTGCAGGTGTGGCTGAGCCACCCAGGAATGACATTCAGTCAGGCCTTGGGCCAGTGGAGCTCAGAGTCACTGAGTGTTGCCTCACTATACCTACCTGCTGCAGGCCCACGGTGACCACGGTGGAAGGCCAGGGGGAGAAGAATGTGACGTTCTGGGGGAGCCCGAGGCCCCGCTGCTCTGAGCTGCAAGGCCAGAAGGAGAAGGTGGAGGAGAAGAGGCCATGTCTGCACCCTCCACCCTGCAAGGACCCCCTGCTGGCCAGAACTTGAGCCAGCTCTGTTCTCCCATTCATCCTGGGGGAGATGGGGGTTGGGGGGCTGAGGGGAGGAAGAGAGGAGGTGCTGCCCTTTCCTCATATAGCCTCACCCTGAATAAACAGCTTTCTCAGCTTGCAAGTTGTGACTTTTGAGGGAATGTCAAAAAGGTGGGAGCCAGCTGGGGTGGGAGTGATGGTGGAGAGGTGTTTCAAGGAATGTTTGTGTGTGTGTGTTGGTGGGATGGGGGGGGCAGAGAGGACAGATTGCCACACCCCTCCACAGCTCAGACCCAAACTGTTGGCTTCCTGAGGGGAGCTGGGTTTCGGCCTCAATCAGTAAAGAGCATTTTTGGACCCCTGCTACATGCTGCTTAGAGCTCTGGGCCTGGAGTTAGGAAGACCCATGTCCAAATCAAGCCTCAGCTATTTCCTAGCTGACCAAGTCATTTCACTTTGTTTGCCTCAGTTTCCTTCTCTGTAAAATGAGCTGGAAAAAGAACAAACCACTCTGGTATCTTTGCCAAGAACCCTCTCCCCCAGGGGCCATGGAGGGTTGTAAAGGCTGAACCAACTGAATAAGCAAGCATACCCCAATTAAGTGCTAGGACCCAGGGACCTGGAGGCAAGAAGGGAACCCTTTCTCCCTCCCCTCGAGGTACTTGCAACAGAGAGTGCTCTGTAACTCTGCTAGTAGATAGCTAGTCACTATGGGGCAGTTAGAAGAGGATGCTTCACATAGGAGGGAGCTTTGGCCTAGGAAGAAGCCAGACCCTTCCAAAGGCCCAGCAGGCACTCGGTGAGGCTTAGGATGGAGGCTGGAGCTGGATATAGAAATGATAGACACCTGTGGAGGAAGAGAAGAAGAGGTCCCAGGACCACGTTTTGGCTCATAGCCACACTTCAGGCCAGGACACAGATGGATGAAGCAGCAGAGGTCAGAGGGAAGAGGTTGGAAAGAGCTGGGCCACAAAGCTGCAGTGAGAAGAGAATATCTAGGAGGAGAAGGCTCTCACCAATGTCCATTGCTCCAGGGATTGAGAAAAGGCCATTTGAATGTGCTCATTAAGATTAAGACACTAATGCATTGCTGGTGGAGTTGTGAATTGATCCACCATTGTGGAAGGCGATTTGACATGATGTCGAAAGGACATAAAAGGACACATTTACTTTGATCCAGCTATATGGCTACTGGGCCTCTATGCCAGTGAGATTTAAAGAAGGGGGGCACCCGCTTGGACAGAAATCTTTCTAAGCAGCTCTTTTGGTGGTGGCAGAGAACTGGACATTGAGGGGGCGTCCCTCAACTGGGGAGTGGCTGAACTGACTGTGCTATGTGATGGGCTGTAAGGAATGGTTCCAAGAGAGCTGGGAAGACCTGTGGGCACTGATGCCGAGCGAAACGAGCAGAACCGGGAGGATGGCGTCCCTGGTGGCAGCCATATTGCCGAAAGCTCAGCCAGGCTCCTCTCAACAGCACGGCGATCCAGGACAGTTCTGAGGGCCGCAGGACCAAGCATGCTCTCTCCACCCCCCCCCCCCCCCAGGAAGAACTGTTGGAGGGACGGAGGAGTCGGGCTGGAGACGGAAGCGGAAGCGAACGATTTTTCAATGGATCATTTGTGTTTCTGTGTGTGTGTGTGGTTCGTTCTAGAAGATCGGTCGCTTACGAAAACGAACACGTTTTGTGCAATAATCCATGGAGAACCCAGATCGATTCGGCTGCCAGCGCCAAGGTGGGGGAGGGAGGCAATATGGTATGGATTATGTAACTTTGGAAAACTTTGTTAGTAAAATGTTAAAGAGAAGTGCCTGACATCAACCTGTGGGAATGGACGCCAGACTCAGAGAGGTTGAGGAGCGTGTGACTGCAGAGGAAGTGAAGGCAAAGCTCTTCCTTGAAATTTGTCTGTCAAAGGAGGCTAGGCAGAGGATGAGAATTTGTGGGGAAACTAAGGCCTAGTGAGTTGGTATGTTTTGAAAGAGAAGCAGAGAAAGTGCCAGCAGATAAGTTGAAGATTAAAGAGAGAAAAGAGAAGATCCCCTGGAGCTTCTTGAAGTGATAGAAAGGAACAGGAACAAAAGCCCAAGCAGGGTGGGCCTGGGCAAGGAGGAGGGGGCATTTCTTCACTAGAATCCAAAGGAGAGGAGGGAAGATTTGGTGGCGTTTGGGGGGAGGCTGGTGTTGAGGCCCACAGAGGGAACTCAAGTCAAGCGCCTTGGCTGGTCTCTATTTTCTGAAGAAAGTAGGAGCTTCCAGGTTCTTGGTGACAGGGTAGGAGGAGTGTTGCATCAGGCTTTGGGAGAGAAGAGAAGGCCTGGAACAACTAATGGATCTACTGGAGAGGAATGCAAGTACGACCTTGATATGGGGGGTCCTAGCTGGGGTTGGACATAGCAAGTGTGTTGCCCCCAGTTACTTCCTCCTCACTCCTGTCTCCCTCTCCCTCCACTCCCTTGGGCACCCCTACATGCCTCCATGGGCCACTCCTACCTTCACACTCCTCTCTGCCATCACACACAGTTCATGTTTCACAAACATACACTCTGCCAGTGCTAAAAACCCGAGAGTCAGAGTAGCTGTCCCTTTCAGGCCTTAAAGAAAAAAGGAGCCCAGATGAGACAACCTGGGAGCACCAGCCCCAGCAGAAGCGGCCATGAAAAGTGGGATTCAGGACAGGACAGCTTTCTGGAGAGAGTGAGAGGGAAAGCCTAGGGATGGGGACAACCTTTGGGGTCTTTAATCCTGAGTGAAAGGGTCACATGGTTCAGTGATAAGGCCCTGCTTTGGGAGTTGTGATTTGGTGACCCCAGGACCTTGACTAAGTCCAGTTCCTTTCTGAGCCTCACTCTCCCCCACTGTCAGATGAAATAATTGAGTCCCATGACCTCTGCAGCCCTGTGCCATTCTGCTCTTCTTCAGGACTTGGGCCAAGTAGACTGAGCTTCCTTTCTCAGGCTTGTCCAGGAGAGTAAGCGGTGCGGTTCTCGAGTGAGTATCTGCAGGCAGGGGGAGGTGCTGGGAAGGGATGAAAGGATCCAATTTTGAAGTGGAAAAGACTTTAGTTTGAAACTATCTAGTCCAAGCCCCTCATTGAGCAAAGGAGAAGGAGGTGCCCTACGTGGTCGCCATGGTTATTCTCCTCATTTTACAGGTGAGGAGACTGAGAGAGAAATGACATCCCCAGGGTACCCCAGCTCCAAAGGCCTAGAGCCTTTTGCCTTCAAGTCATTGTCTTGGTAAGCCTGTCTCCAACCTGGAGGAGCACACTAGAGAGGGGGGAAATAAGTGATTGCCCAGAAGGGGGGTTTGGGGGGGATGGAAACACAGGGCAACTAAAGAGGAGTTATGGAGCTGTGAGTGGACAGAGTTAAACAGCAGGGTCAAGTGGGGAAGAGTTGGGGCCTGGGAGGCAGTCAGAGAACCCATGGTAGAATGTTGACTTTTTCCACCAAGGTGTTGACAGACAAGCAGGCAAGCTCCCTTCCTCTGGACTTCTTCAGTTTCCTCATTAATGAAGTGATGGCGCTGCCTTCAATCTCTTGAGGGCCTTTCCAGGCCTGAACAGTTGGATCCTGTGAGCCCACCTGGAGAAAATGTATGCTGGGATGACAGCAGGACTGTATTTGGGGAGTGGGAGAGCCGTAGGCCAGAGGTTTATATGTGTGAATATTGGTGCCTTCCCATTCCCAGGGAGTTCTGGGAAATGTACTTTCCTCCTGAATCCCTGGTCCCTCTATTTTGTCACTACTCGGGCCTTATCAAGCTCCAGTAAATGGCCCCAAAATGTGAACCAACAGTTCCCTCTCAACAACCGTAGCAAAGAATGCTCCTAGGAGTCATGCCCAGCAAGTTGGGGGTTGTGGGAACCAGGGTGGCACACTAGTGCATGGGTGGTGGAGCCACCCTTTAGGGCAAGTGACTGAGAGTGACTAAAATGTGCACTGCCTTATCCAAGGAGGCCCCAGATAAGTGAGTCCTTTTTGTGACTCCATGAATCACAGCTCTGCTCAGCTGGTGCTTTCAAGGACTCTAAACAGGCTCTAAGAGTGATGTGGGTGGGTGAGGGACAGAGAGAAGCGTGAGGAACACAAGCTACACCACCATCATGCCAATGTCGAGCAGAGAACAAGCACAAGAAACGCTGCAGCAGAGCTACAAAGACCAAGGGTGCTCGTCATCGATGGGCAAGAAGAACTGGGAGGGAGGGGACGTCACATGTGTTGTCAGGCACTTTGGCTCATTTTTCTTTTTCTTTCAAAAGGTGTGTTTATTCTATGGGGTGCTTCTCTGAGGGGGAGGACACTGGGTGAAATTCTAGTGAGGTCGAAAACGAAAGGTAGCAATAAAACCATTTTTAAGAATGAAACTCATTATGGAGGAGTGCCTACGGTTGGGAGATGGAGCAAACAAGGAGGTTCGAGGTGGCTGTTAGGGAGCAGAGATGCCAGGGCACACTGTGAGACTGGAGACCTAGAACCTGGGTTTAGACTTAGACACTCATTACTGCCTATAAGAAGTCTGGGCAGCAGCCCCTTCCCCTCCCTGACCTTTGCTTTTGTCCTCTGTAAAATGAAGGGATTGGCCTCGAGGACCCTGGTCTTTTAGGAGCCTCAGGATTCTGACCTTCTAGGATCCGAAGTCCCTTCCTCTTCTCTAGACATCAGTTTTCTTTTGCGAAAAGGGCCCTGTACTACCTCTGTGACTTTGGACAAGCCATTGATTTAGTTCACTTGCCATCCCAAAGCTAGTAAGTTTGTCTGAGGCTGGATTTGAACTCAGGCGTTCCTGATTCCAGGCCCAGTGCTCTCTTCATCTCCACACCTGGCTGCCTTGCTAAGCTAAATGCTGATGGCACAAATAGCAACCAGAAAGATAATCCCTGCCCTCCCAGAGCTTCCATTCAGACAGGAGAAAACAACCCAGAGAGGGGAGTAGTGGGCACTGAGAGATGGTGATGGGAAGTGGCCTGGTGGCTGGAGATCAGACAAGAGAAGGTAAAATGCTTGCTGACCAGGGCCATTCGATGAGTGACCGTCCTTCAGGAGATGTGGATGGAAGAATGTTCCAAAGTTGCAACCATCAGAAAAATGCCAAGCAAGGCAACCCTAGGGTTTCACCCTCCAGCCTTCCAATCGGTAAAGATGTGGCTAGTCAGTGTTGCAGGGCCTGCTGACCCATTCTGGAAAGCAGCCTGGAATTTAGCTCCAACAAAACTGAGAGGAGGGGAAAGCAGAAAGCAGTCACTAGACACAGAGGCCAAGTGCAAAGAGAAAGGCCCCTGAAGCACCAAAACATTAAGAGCCAAGAACTGGGGAGGGGAATAAAGTAGGGGCCCCTTGACTGAAGGATGATGGGACACAAAGATAGTGCTGCTCAAGAATTCCCAGACACAGAGATGGGCCACAATTGGAGCGGAACATCCTGGAAAGCAGTCGACTGGGAAGTGCCTACCAAAATGAAAGAGATGGGAAGCACAAGAAACTAGAGCTCTTTCTCCATCCTGTATGGTTGGTGGGAGTGGATGGAGATTGGGGAAGACTTGAATTCGAATCCTGATGCCCATGCTTCTGTGCTGTGCGACCCAAGCAAGCTGCTCTTTCCTCATTTGTAAAATGGATAAAAGGGATCCAAACTGACTTCACTGGACTGTTGTGAGGGTCAAGCAGGACTATTACTCTTAGCATCACCTCCAAGCCTCTTGGCATCCTCTTCTGGTTTCTCCTCTGCACTAGTCTCCCATGAAGGGGTGGCCCAGCCAGCTCTTCCACTTGCCTACTGTTTTCCCTGCTTTCTCATTTGTAACCAACGTGGCTGGACTTCTGCCAGCTCCTTCCATGCCACTGCTCTCTCCTGCCCATAGAATCCTTGGCCTCCATCCTTCCTGCTGTCCCCTCAAGATGGGCAGACTCCCTCTGCCCAGGTTCTAGCAGAAGCTCTCTCTCCTCCCCCCCTGCCCTCATTTCTTCTGGGACTTACTTCTCAGCCTTTGCAGTCTTACCTACAACAAGGCTGAGGCTGAGGGCACTCAAAAGAAACTGCTGTCACCCTCCTTCTGTCTCTCTGTCCACCCCCCCCCCCCCATCCCTTCCCTTCCATTTTAGAAGCATTCTCCAAGGAGGAAGAGTGATCAGGGCTGGTCACTGGGGGCTAAGTGACTTGCCCAGGATTGACCAGCTTGGCCTGTCCCTCAAACCACGGAGCCCCACATCGGCCCCTTGATTTAGAATCTCTTTAGCCCCTCAGCCTCTCCGTGGTGTTGGACTCGGTGGACCAGGCATTTGTCCTGAGCCTTTGGGTACAGCTCCTGACAGTTGGATTTGCTGGAGCAGTATCAGGGTTGTCCCTTCTGGAGGTGGCCCAGGCAGGGTTCTGTCTGGGCCCTCATCTCTCTTTGCTTGGCCGTTTCCCGGGGCCCAATGGCCAGCCCCCCCTCCCAAGTCACTGCCTTGCAACCCCCCTCCCCCCCCCACCATCTCTCCTGGCTGTCACTCACGCTGACCGAGTCTTCTCTCGAGCCAGCCCCCCCCCTACGGCTGACTGATTCTAGATTTCATCCATCCCCTGCCAGACCCCTCGTATAGACCCGCTGATGTCTTTCCGCGACCTTCAGCGCTCCTCTTTTCCTCACCCTTGGGTGCTCTTCTCTCCTCCCCACTCACAACCGCCTCACTAGGCGAGGGCCCCTTTGCCAAGCTCTTTCCTCCCAGCTGCCAAAGGCTTCTTCCTAAAGGACAGCCTCGACCATGTCACTCCGCTGCTCAAGAAGCTTCAGGGACTCCCTCTTGCCCCTCGGCTGGAATCCCGACTCCCCCCTGCCCCGTTGGGGTGCTTTTGTCGGGCTGATTTAGCTGACTCTTTCGGAGGCTCAGCTCAACGGTGCGCCCCCTCCCCCCACATTCTGGGCCCGGCTTTATCAGGGAACCGGGTTTGCCCCATTACAGAGAATCCAAATGGGCGACCACACACAGGGAGGCTGAGGCCGAGACAAAGAGAGAGAGCGACAGCCGCAGACACGCACACAGGCGACGGGAGACCGCCGTCACCATCGGGGAGCTGGCGGGGGTGGGGGCTTGAGGCTGGGGGCTGCGGCACTGGGCGGCCTGGGCGGGGCCGCGCCCTCCTCCCTGGCCCCCAGTGAGGCCCTGCGAGAGCTGTCGGCGCCCGCATCAGCACCAGGGCCAGCGCCACCCCCACAGCCCCAACCCGTGCGCATCCTCGCCCGCGCTCGCAACCCCAACCCTTCCGCTACTCCCCCACTCCCAACCCGAATGGGCCGCTCCGAGCCGCCTGGGGCCGTGCTGGCTCGAGCCACGCGCTACGAAAAAGGGGGAGCCGGGGCTGGGCTGAGCTGGGCGGAACCACACGCGCGCGGCGGCGGCGGCGGCGGCGGCGGGGGCAGGGGTGCGGCGACGACGGCGGCGGAGGGGGGGACGTCTGGAGGGAGCGGGCAGTGCGTCGATGCTGCGGCGTTGCGCTCAGTCTGCTCCTGGGCTCGGCAGGAGCGAGTGTGCTGGCTGCAGCGTTGGAGCCCCCGACTCTGGCTTCGTGGCTTTCGCGCTAGGAAGAGAGTCGGGGAGCCTCTAGCCGCAGCCGGCGGGCGGGAAGTCGCGGGCTGCGCTTTCCGACCTGCCCGCCTCCATCCGTCCATCCTCGCCGCGTCCCTCTCCGCCTCCCGCTGTCGGTCACTGAGGCGGGCGCTGCTGTCTCCGACGGCCGTCGGACCCGCGACCGGCGCCATGAATTACCTCCGGCGGCGCCTGTCCGACAGCAACTTCATGGCCAACCTGCCCAACGGCTACATGACGGATCTGCAGCGGCCTCAGCCGCCCCCACCCCCGCCCGGCGGCCCCGCACCCCCCTCGGGAGGCTCGGGCAGCGTGTCACCCGCCGAACGGCCCCTGCCTGCGGCCGCGCCCAGCCCCGGCCCCGGCCCCGGCCCCAGCCCCGGCCCCGGCCCCGGCCCGGGCCCCGGCTCCGGCTCGGGGCTGGGCGGGGGCGGCGCAGGAGGCTTCTTCTCGTCGCTGTCCAACGCAGTCAAGCAGACCACCGCGGCGGCGGCGGCCACCTTCAGCGAGCAAGTGGGGGGCGTGGCCGGGGGCTCCGGGGGCTCCGGCCGGGGCAGCAAGACCCTGCTGGTGATCGACGAGGGCCCCACGGACTGGTGAGGCGCTTTTCCAGCCCACTCCCCGCCCCACCCCCATCCGGACCCTGACCTCCCTGGGGCCTCCCTCTCCCTGTCTCCCGGGGTCACCCCCCCCCCCGACAGCTGGAAGGTTCTGGCTTCACATGGACACCGAATCACTGAAGGATGAGTGGGCGGGCCGGAGGGTTCAGTGGTTAGAGCGTACCGCAGCCGCAGCCTCCCCTGCCCCTCCCCCTCCTCTCCCCGCTTCGCGGAGCGGACCCGTAGACCTAGTGTGTGTGTCGCGTGTGCGTCGGGGACATTTAGCTCGGGCCACAGAGCCCGAACCTAGAGGCTGCACAGGGTGCCCCGCAGTGTCTGTCAGGCCTGCGCGTGTCTGGGGAGGGGGGAGGGGGGAGGCAGAATGGCCGCCGAGAGGAAAGTGCTTCGTCATCGACTTGCAGCCCTCCCCCGCCGGAGCTGGGGTCTCTGGGCCAGCCTGCAGGCCCATCCTCCTAAATGCTGGCTCACTGCAAAGGCACACCCAAAGGCGGCCGCGGCGGGGGCGGGGGCGGAGGAGGGGGGAAACCCCGTCTGTTCATGGCGCAGCACTCCGTGGAGGGGAGGGCAGGCCTGGGCTGGGCTGGGCTGGGCTAGGAGGCTCCTTTTTCCTGCCTGACGCCCCCCGCCCCCATCCTCAGGGCCAAGTACTTCAAGGGGAAGAAGATCCACGGGGAGATTGACATCAAGGTGGAGCAGGTGAGCGCGGCAGGGCGGGAGGCTGGCTGAGGAAAGCTCTGTGCTTGGGGAGGGGGCGCAGGCCGCCGGGGCTCCCCGCCTGAGCTTGCGCCCCTGCCCCCAGGCGGAGTTCTCGCACCTGAACCTGGTGGCCCACGCTAACGGCAGCTTCTCTGTGGACATGGAGGTCATCCGCAATGGGGTGAAGGTGGTTCGGTGAGTGGCGCCGGCCTTCAGCTTCAGCAGGGAGCGGGATCTCCCTCCTGGAGCGCCCGTTCAGCCCCCCCCCCCCCCTCCTCCTGCAGGTCCCTGAAGCCCGACTTTGTGCTCATCCGCCAGCACGCCTTCAGCATGGCCCGGAACGGGGACTACCGCAGCCTGGTCATTGGGCTGCAGTACGCTGGCATCCCCAGCGTCAACTCCCTGCACTCCGTCTACAACTTCTGCGACAAGCCCTGGGTGGTAAGTGCCCCCCTGCTGGCGGGGGGGGGGGCCCACTGGGCACCCACCACTGACCTGCTCCCCTTTCCTAGTTTGCCCAGATGGTTCGGCTGCACAAGAAACTGGGGGCTGATGAGTTTCCGCTCATTGACCAGACCTACTACCCCAACCACAAGGAGATGGTGAGTGCCGGCTGGGCATCTCTGCGTGCCCTTGGATGTCCAGGCTACCCCCCCATCTCAATTGGCTTCAAAAGGCCTTTATTAGACATTCATGGCCTGGGGGGGGGCTCCAAAGGCAAGAATGGGGCAGCAATGGCCAGAGGAAGCCAGGGACCAA
Organism: Monodelphis domestica; assembly: GCF_027887165.1. NCBI lineage: Eukaryota > Metazoa > Chordata > Mammalia > Didelphimorphia > Didelphidae > Monodelphis > Monodelphis domestica. The sequence continues at coordinate 936,777 of NC_077235.1, forward strand.
GGAGGGGTAGCCAGCTGAGCTGGAGTGTGGGGAAGAAGGTAGCTGATTGACTTTGACTGGATCTTAGAAGCAACAGAGAGGTCCTGAGGGTTGGCCAGCTGGGGCTGGCAATGGTGATATGGCCCGTTGTGTGGTTGGAAGCAGGTTTGCCATGGATAACCTTGGGCAGGACTCAGTTTCCCCAGCTTTCAAATGGCAGTGTTGCACTAGAGGACCTCAAAGGGCCCACCGGGGTCAGGGGAGGCTTGGCTAGCCAGAGACAAACCCTCATCTTTCAAAGAAGAATAACACAGTGCTCCAATGGCAGCAGCACTGTGGGGAGACACACTTGCTCTCCCCCCTTTCCCCCCCCCCCCCCACTCAGCCACAGGTGACACAGCCGAACAGGACCACTGGCTTGGTTTCTATGGATTTTACTGGCCATGACTTGTTAGGGGACAAAAACAGAGAGAAGGGGGGCAGGGGCCAGCTCAGGTCGTTGGCTGTGGGGCCTCCATGTTCAGGGAGTGCCAGGAGCAGAAGCCACTCTTCTTTGGCAGGCAGGCCAGGTGGAGGCTCTGGGAACCCTCGGCCAAGGGGGAAATCAGTGAGTCTGTCCACAGGCAGTGGGTGTCGCTCTCCACACCACATGGGACACTGAGGCAGGGCTGCACCTGAGGTACAAAGTGAGGGCTCAGCAGGGACGCCAGCCTGCCACTTCCCTGCCCAGTCTCCCAGAGCATTGCATTCGCTTACATGGCAGCCACAGCCACTGGCATAGATCTGCTTGAAGCCCAGTCTCTGGGCTGGGCTCAGGCTACTCCAGGGCTTCACGAAGCTGCAGCTGGTGACGTAGAGCTGGTCCTCCCGTAGGAGTCCTGGGGAGAAGGTGGGGGGGATACGGGGAAGAGTGCCCCCTGATTGGCTGGGCTCAGCTGCAGTGCATTTAATTCCCCCCTCCCAGTCCAGGTCCCTCCTTGTCGCTAGGCAACCAAGCAGCCTGGATGGAGCTAGCCAGGGAGATGATTGGATCCCTCCATCTCTCTTCAGCCACCCCTTACCCTGTTGCCAAGCAACCAGAAGGGGCTGCTGGGGATGGGGCAAGAGAAGGTGGAGGGGGGCTGGTATTTTCTGTAGCTCAGATAAGCCAAGGGAAAGCTGGGGTGGGCCCCCCTTTCTCCTGGGTTCCATTAGGAGAATGGGCTGTGTCTTCCTCTGGGGAAGAGCACTGCCTTTGGAGTGAGAGTGCTGCTGAGTGTGCCCTGTGCTGTGTGGCTCCTTTGCAGGACTCTGGACTGAGGGCCCAGATCTGACTTTGCCAGTCTAGGCGTCTAGGGCCCTTCTCTTCCCTGGGATCGCTGGCCTACCCTTTCAAGTGAGGAGGTCAGTCTGGACCCAGTGGCCTCTCCAGGCCTCCATTTCCTGCTTTGCAATAGAATAATACCTATGCCAGGCTCTAGAGAGATTCCAGCAAATATGAACCTAGGGCTATGGAAGAGGGAGCCGTTACTGGGCCTGGGTTCAATGCTGAGCTGGGTGACCTTTGAGGAGTCACTGCATATCCACCTTCCCCACTTGCCTCAAGTCAAAAATGGTGTCCTTGATGAACAGCCAAGCATGATTCTCACCTGCAACCAGATACTCCTGGCCCTTGGCCAGGGCCTTGAATCGGTAGCTACAGAGGCTCTCCTGGGCTGGGGTGGTCAGAAACTTCGGGACTGGGGTAATGCCTCCCAGAATGTCAAAGCCTTTCAACTTCTGCATGGAATGACAGAAGGAGGGGGAGGAATCTCAGTGGAGGGTGCCAGGCTTGGGCTGGTATGGCTTTGGGGAGGGCAGGATGGTAATACCTTGATAATCTCCATCTTATACTGCAGATAAGAGAGGGTGTGGTTGAGCTGGGGGCCTGACAGGAATCTGGCTGTGACAACTGGCAGGGGAAAGGAAAGGGCTGATGAGTGTAGGCACCACCCCACTCTCTCCTCCCTCCCTCTGCCCATCCCAGCGCAGGGGAAAGGGAAGTGTGTAGGTGGCCATCTGGCCAGGGGGTCTGGAGTGCCCTACTTACCCATATCTGAGCTACAAAAGTCCTCTTGAGGATGCCGGGGGCCACAGCTGCATGCCTTCCCAGGCTGCACTGTGGTAGCCAGGAGCAGGAGCATCAAGGCCAGAAAGAGGCCAGACATACCCATTTTCAGGATGTTCAGGAAATCTATGTATGGAGGAAGGGGATGGAATGGGTTGCTGCAGCTCTCATGCTTCCACCCTTTGGGGAAATGGCTGCTGTGCCCCTTGCCCCTTCCCTGGCTCCTGGCCTTGGTCTGGGTCTCAGGCCAGTTCTGCCTGCTTCTCTGTGGGGCTCAACCAGGGCCGACTCCCTGGCCAGCTATCACTGGCCCTGCCAGCCTGGCAGGCCTAGTTTCCCTTACCTGGACTTGGAGGCAGTAGCAGGAAGCACAACAGGAGCTGGAGTCCAACCCTGGGAATGGAGAGCTGTGGCTGCCCAGCCTTGGGGCTGCTATTTAAGTCAGCTGAGAGGGAGGGAGGGGTGGGGCAGCAGGCAGGCAGGCTGGGGGCTGGGAAACCACAGGCAGAGGGCGTCCCCCCCCCATTTCCGCTTACTCACACCCCTGTGGCAGCCCGTCAGGGCTGGTCTAGACTGCAATTGGGGGCTTGTGATGCCCCACCCCCTGCCCTAGCTCAGCCTGATGGTCTGGGACAGTCTGAAGGTGGCCCTTAGTGCCACAGCCCTGCTGGCAAAGAGGGAAGGATGTTGGGAGCTCTGGGTGTTTTAAGGGGAAGATGAGGCGGGCACAGGGGCACGGAAGGCTGTGCCTCTGCTCAGTGACCCCTGAATGGCCTCTCACTGTGTGGCAATGCCTGATTCTCTGACGTCTCTGGTGGCTGAATCAGTCCTAGGACTTTCCCTCTATTTCCCCTTGGAGTTGTGGCGTTGGTTCCCCTGACCCCAGGGCCCCCCTCAGCCTTAGGGTCATAGCTAGCACCTAGGGAGCCTGTGTGGTAACCTGGGCCTGAGGAGTGGGCCAAGGTTGGTACAGACCTCTGATGAAGCCACCATGTGTGTCAGTGGGCTTGTGTGCAAGTGGTGCTCATGCAATCTGATCTCGATCTCCCTTGCCTGTTGGGGAGGTCCTCCAGGCCTGGACCCAGGCCATATGCCCCAGAAAGTTCTTTGTTCTTGAAGAGCTGGGGAGTGGCAGAGGACCTGGGTCCTTACCAGATGGGCTGCTTCTCCAGGAACCATTCCCATCTGCAGGCCAGCCTTCCAGGCCTTACTGGGCCTTGGGCTGACCTCTGAACTCTGCTATTGGATGGGCTGTGCTCAGAGACTAGCTCTCCTGGAGGATCATGGCAGGGCCTGGAGGCCTGACTCCTGCGTTCTGGGCAGCCCCTGGAGAAGAGAAGCTAGGAGGGCTGGGAGAGCAGGGCTGGCCTGGGGGTACATGGGGGGGGGAGCAGTTCTGTTCTGCTTGGCCCCCAGCACAGAATGTCTGGATTCTGGGTTTGAAGGGCCAGCTTCGAAGGCCCATCCCTCAGGCCTCTCCCATCCTAGGCAAGAATGTAGGCCTTGGCAAAGGGGTCTCCCCAGATGGTAGGCAGGAAGAGCAGCAAGGGTCCCGGGAGGGCCTCTCTGAGTACCCCCAGGCTCCAAGGGCCATTCCTTCCCTCCAGCTCCAGCTGCGCGAAGATGTAAGGAAGGCACTGTAAGTATGGAAGGAACCCCCGAGGCAGATGGCTTGTGGGGCATCTCAGAGGAGCAGCCTCAGGAGAGCAAGAGGCAAGGCTGGAGAGACCAGGGTTTCTGCCTACCATATGGCTGGGGATGCACATGCAGGAGGTGCCTGCCATTGACAGAACTTTGTCTGCTCTCAAGGAGCTTCCGTTCTGTTGGGGAGCGGTTAGGAAGGGCCTCCTGGAGGCAGAGGTGAGGAGAGAGACAGACCTAGACAAGGGATCCAGTCCAGCCTGGGACACACTCCAGCGTAAGATCTGAGAAGGTGGATTTAGAGTAAGGCCCCTCCAGGCCACATTTAGAACAAGTAGCTCTGTCCTGAGCATCCCCAACACAGGGCACCTGTGAGGGCCAGCCTTGGAACGTGTTGAGATGTGCCCAGAGTGGAGTAAGACCCGCCCTTGGTCAAGGCCTTTGGCAGCTTGAAGACATTATAGAGATGCTGGTTGTTGGGGGGAGGGAATAAGTAAGCAGGCATTGAGTTCTGTGCTAGGTGGGTGTTTCTGATCACTGTTATCATCTGGCTAGAGACAAGGGTGTGTCTGAGGGCCTTGGGGGTTCAGGGTCAGAAGCAGCAGGACTCAAGGAGCCCCCCAAATGGGGCCTCAGATTCCCATTGTAGTCTTGAAGGATCCCTGGCAAGTCACTTGGCATCCTGGGCCTGGGGACCAAAAGGGTTGGTTACCTGTGACAGCCACCCAATCTGGTTCAGACCTCAGAGCATCATGGGAGTACGGTCAGAGACAGAGAGAGACCAGGCCCAGAAGGACTACAGGGGATCTGGAGATCATTTGACCCAACCCCTCCGTTTGTCAGAAGATGAAACTGAGGTCCAAAGAGAAACAGAGTGTGGGGTGGGGGAGAGTGCTCCCCCCTCCCATCAGCTGGAGCTTAAAAGCCAGCTCTGAGGATGGCTGGCAGGCTATCGTTCCTTTCAAGGTCACAGCCCAGGAGGGATGCAAAGTGAGAGACAGAGATTCCAGGGAAAGAGTCTCCAATGGCTGCTGAGGAGAGGAAAGGGGCGGGAGGTTTCCAGACAGCCAGAAAGCTGCATCACATTGACGCAGTGGCGGGCACAACTTCCTGCAGATGGAGCCTCCCCGCCCCCGCCTTTCCCTTTCCCTTTCCCCGAGGCTAGGCTGCTGAGGGCGTGCCAGGTTCCTCTGCCACTGGGTCCCTTCCGGTCTTCTCTAGCTCCTCTGGGAGGGATTTGCACTCCCCTTCTCTGACCCTCAACCCAGCCTGGCTCTTCAAATAAAGAGATACCCAAGAGCAGGGTCAATGGCCATTCTGAGAGGCCTAGGCTGGTAGGGCTGGGGGGGGGGGTCCTCTTCTCCCGGGATTTGGGGATAGATTTCCCAGGGTTCGGGCAGGAACTTTCGGGGAACCATCTGTGATACAAGCCTGGGTGTGGCAAGCCCTGGCCTCAGCTCCTGGCTGCTGCTGCCTGCATTTTTCTCTGTGGCCAGAGCCAGGATGTAGGCAGCTACTCAGTCACTCACTGGCTTCCTCAATGGGAAAATCAACTTTCTCTTTTCTGGAAGTGGCTACTCATCAGTTGTTACCAGCACCCCCTACTTGGAGAGTGGGGAAGCTCCGTGTGGGTGGCAGCCAGATGGATGGCTGAGGGCCACAGAGAGCAGCATCTGGTAGTTAGTGGCGGTGATCTTGGGCAAGGCCCAACTTTCTTAGAGGCAGAGGCTCTGCTGCTCGATAGCCTCCCCACTTGTCAATGTTAAGGTCACTTTGTGTCCCTGGAGCTGTCTAGGATGTGAAAGTCCCTTTCACCTCTGCTTCCCCCCCCCCAGTCTGCCTGGTGGACTCCCCTTGACCATTGAGCCTCCTCCAAAGTCTGGCCTACAGGGTCCTGGGGCAGGGGGTTATCTTCAGCAAGCCAGGTACAAGGGGAGAGGGAGGAGCCAGAGCCAGAGCTGCAGCCTGGGATGAATCCAGAAAGGACCATGAATGAAATCCACCTTCTTAGAGTACCCATCGGGAAGCTGGAGGCCCAAGACCACAAAAGTGACAAGTTGTGGAACAGATTCCAAATTCCTTATGGACTGAGCTGGAGCTGTCGGGGGGGGGGGGGGGGGGGAGGGAGGAGCAGAACAGGTCTTGACTTTGGACCAGGACAAGACTAACTGTACCATTGTCCTTTTTTGTCAGCTTACCACAGCCAGATACCCTGTAGTGGTGAAGATGGGCCATGCTCATTCGGGCATGGGCAAGGTGAGTCTGCCTCTTCCCTGAACTGCAGCCCCTGAAAGTGAGTGGGTGCCAAGTGTGTCGGGATTCCTGGAAAGGTCGACTCCTTTTCAGGGATATCCCAGCTTGAGGGCATTCTGGAACATGTTTATCTCCACCTGGACTCAGATCTCTGAGTCCTCTGCCATCCTAGCACCAACAGGCCCCATGCCCACATAGGCCACAGAACCCTGACTATAGCCTCTCAACCTTGGCCCCCCCAGGTGAAAGTAGAGAATCAGTACGACTTCCAGGACATCGCCAGTGTGGTGGCACTGACCAAGACCTATGCCACAGCGGAGCCCTTCATTGATGCCAAGTATGACGTCCGGGTGCAGAAGATCGGCCACAGCTATAAGGCTTACATGTGAGCCTTGAGAAGTCACCTTGGTGGGGTGGGCTTCAGACCCCATCAGCTGGGGAGGGAGGCAGGCTATATAGTGCAATGGGTTTCTCCAATGGACTCCTCATCCCAGGTTGGTCTCACTACTACCTTGACTGCAGGCCCCAGTAAGCCTGGCCCTTTACTTTTCTCCATGGTCCTAACTCCAATGGGAGCTTTCCACCCTCTTCCCTGTCCCCCCCCCCCTCCCCACTGGGTTAAGAGAATGGTTCCTGAACTGTTTTTTTGCTCTCCTCCCAGGAGGACCTCAGTGTCTGGCAACTGGAAAACCAACACAGGCTCAGCCATGCTGGAGCAAATTGCCATGTCTGACAGGTGGGGCCTGAGGGGGAAGAGCCACAAGGCTGGGGATATTAGGAAAGCCCTTGATCCAGAGTGGGCTGCCTGGGCCATAGAGAAACCATACTTAGAGGGCTTGGGGATGGCTAAAATTTAGGAAGATATGGCAGCCCTGCCAAGCTGCCCCCCACCCCCACCCCCGTATGTTGAACCCAATTACTATATGGAAGAGACTGGATCTGCTTGGCAGTGCTTCAACTGTGTGTGGAGGGAGTGGGGATGGCAGAGTGGAAGGGGCAGACCTTCCTGACCCTGGGAGCTGATCCTAAATGGAGAGAGCTGCTTCAGGTGGCCAGCTGTCTATTTTTGGAGATGTTGCTGGGAAGGTTTCTGGTCAGACTGGATGTCCTCCACCCACAGGTACAAGCTGTGGGTGGACACATGTTCTGAAATATTTGGAGGCCTAGACATCTGTGCAGTGGAAGCCCTGCATGGCAAGGATGGGCGGGACCACATCATTGAGGTCAGTACATCTCCCAATTCCCCCTTGAAGACCTTGGTCTGCCTTCCTGTCTTCAAAGCAGGTCTTCTGAGCCTTCTCTGCCTTCCCTCCAGGTGGTTGGCTCCTCCATGCCCCTCATTGGAGATCACCAGGATGAGGACAAGCAGCTCATTGTGGAGCTGGTAGTTAACAAGATGGGCTTGGCCCTGCCCAGACCCCGGGCAGCATCTCCTGGCAGGGGCCCCCACTCTCAGGTTAGGCTCGAGGAGCAAATCTACCACGGGATAGGGCTGGGGGGCTTGTTGTCGGACTTTGAAGACCAGGTTCATGCCACTGTCTCCCCAGGCTGCATCACCAGGGGCACAAGCTGTGGGTCGACAGGTGGGGCCTCCAGCTCAGCAGCGCCCTCCGCCTCAGGGTAAGCAAGGGCCTGGGGGAGGGGGTCGGGCGTCTTTATTGAGGAGATCCCGGGTGAGGTACCTGAATGGATATCCCCAGCTGCAGATGCCCGATTCGAGGGCTGGTTTGGGTGGTGGAGGTGAGGGGGACGGTGCCAGGTTCAGGCAGAGATAAACCGCACGCATGTGTGTTTATGTCACAGGCGGACCTCAACAGCCAGGGCCAGGACCTCAGCGCCAAGGCGCCCCCTCCCAGCAGCGCCCCCCGCCCCAGGGCCAGCCGCTCCAGGGCCTAGGACCCCAGGCATCCGTGGCCGCGCAGCCACGCCTCCCCAGCCCCAGCGGTCAGGCACCGTCGGGCTCAGGCCGTCAGCCCCGTCCTTCGGGCTCCGGAGCAGCTTCGCAGGCTCGCGCCTCGGGCCCCCCACCGCAGCCGTCGCCCCCGCAGCAGCAGCAGCAGCCGTCGCCTCCGCCGCCCGCACAGCCGCAGCCCGCGGCCACCCAGGGCCCGCGGCCAGGCAGCCAGTCCCCGCAGCCTCAGCCGCGCCAGGCTGGGCCCGCCCGGGGCCAGGCAGCTGGGGGCCCGCAGAGGGCCCCGCAGCGAGCGCCGCCCGGAGCTGCAACCCCACGCCAGGGGCCCCCGCAGAAGCCGCCCGGGCCACCGGCAGGCCCCACACGCCAGGCTAGCCAGGCGGGGCCCACGGCCGGCCGCCCGGGCCCTGTGTCCGGTCCGCCCACCACTCAGCAGCCACGGCCCAGCACCCAGGGTCAAGGCCAAGCCCAAGCCCGCGTTCCCGCCGGGCCCGGGCAGCCCAAGCCCCAGCTCGCCCAGAAGCCGAGCCAGGACGCGCCGGCCGCGGCCCCACAGCTGAAGTAAGGACAGCGCCTGGGCTTGGGGTGGGGGCGGGGCCTGGCTCGTTGGCGGGGGGCGGGGCCAGCCAGGGTCCCGCCCCACGGTAACTCTGTGTTTCTCTCCCTCCTGGTCTCGTCCCGGCCCCGTCTCCTCCTTCGCTCCCTCCCTCCCTCCCTCCTTGTTTCTCTTCAGCAAATCCCAGTCTCTGACCAATACCTTCAACCTTCCAGACCCGGCCCCGGCCCCGCCCCGGCCCAGCCTTAGCCAGGACGAGGTGAAGGCGGAGACCATCCGCAGCCTGAGGAAATCCTTCGCGAGCCTCTTCTCCGACTGACCCTCCCCTCCCCCTCCCCCCCAGGTGTACCTCCAGGCCTCCAAGGGCCTCCATTTACACCGGGGATGGCTGTGTCTTTAAATATGCAAATGAGCGAGCACTCCCAGTGCCCCCCAGATCGGGAAGGGAGGCTTTCCCCCCCTTTGTGCGCGTGCGTGTCAGTGTGCCGTCCGTGTGCCTGCCCGTGACCCTCGTGCCGCCGCTTGGCGTGTGTTGGAGTTTCTCGTGAAGCCTGTGATGCGCGCAGTGAAACAGTAGTGGCCCCTCCCCCCGCCCCGCCCCGCATCTGTTACTCTGACCAGAGAAGAGTCAAGAAACGTGATTAAGTGATCAAAGCGAGAGCCAGGCAGCCTCCTGTGCTTCTTGGGTGTGTGTGCAGGGAATGAGACAGCAGGTGCGGGAGGGGGGGGGGGGCGGGCGGCTCTCTTCCTCCCTTGGGCCTTGAAACCCCGCCTTCCCTCGCTCTCCGGGCCTGGCTCTGTAGAAGCTGGAGTCGCTGCTGCTCAGGCTGGGCCCCAATGCGGGGGGGCCCCGGGCCACTAGGGCCCAAAGAGGCGCAGGGCCCCCAGCAGGGAGGAGGGGAGCTCCTCAGCCTGGGCCCTATGCAGCGAGGGCTCCGACGCGCTGCGCTCGATCTTGGGCAGTGCCCGCTGCAGCAGCTCGATGGTGACCAGGATCTGGGGAGAAGAAGAGAAGCCCGGCTGGGGCCTGGCCAAGCCTTCACCGGGCCTGGCCCAAGCCCCCACCGGCCCAGCCCGGGGGTGGCTTCTGACCTCAGGGAAGAGGGGCCGTTCCTCCCGCTGGAAGCGGAGGCAGTCTGCCAGCAGTCTCCTCATGGCTTTGGGACAGTTGTTGGAGACCTTGGTGAGGTCTGGGGACAGGTAGCCTCGTCCTACCATGAAGATGATCTGCAAGCAGAGCAGTGGGCCTGTGTGAGTGTTGGGCTGCTGGGGGCCCTGGGCAGCACGGAAGGACAGAGGAGGGGGCAGGGCGGCCACCTGGTCTCGGTTGTTGATGTGGCTATAGGGGAGGCTGCCGCTCATGAGCTCGTAGAGAACCACCCCGTAGGCATAGACATCTGACTGGAAGCTGTACGGATTCTTGTCCTGCATTCGGATCACCTCTGAGGCCTGTGGAGTCCAACGGGGCCTGTGTGAGCTCGATGCTCTGCTCGCAGGCTGGGCAGCCACAACTTGCCCCCCCCCCATTTCCCCCCTCAGGCCTCACCATCCAGAGCACAGAGCCTGTGGGCTGCTCTACTTGCTGGGCTCCACTCCACCGGGTCTTCACTGTGGCCAGCCCAAAGTCCCCAATCTTCACCGTCAGTCCCTCGTGCAGGAAGATGTCTGCATCCTTGTCAAGGGCACTCTAGACACTGTAACACCCTCCCCCCCCCCCCCCCCCACACACACACACAGGCTAGGTGGATACTGTTGGATTTGAGATCTCGGTGAATGATGTTCTTGGCGTGGAGGTAACTGGAAGGAAGTAGACTATGGGTTAGCAAGAGAAGCTGGGGGGGGAATGGGGGGGGGCACACTGATGGGACTCACTCCATGCCCTGAGCTGTCTGCCGAGCCACATCAATCAGCTGCACCATGTCAAAGTGAGTATCAGCCACATGGAGGTGGTGGTAGAGGCTGGAGCCCTCGCACCACTGGGTGATGATGGCAAAGTCAGGCCTCGTCATGAAACCCATGAACAAGAGGATGTTGACGTGGCGAGTCTTCCTGCCAAGGCAAGGAGGGTGCTGTCAGCCTCGGAGCTCTCCTCTCCCTTCCCCTGCCCTCCCCTCCAGGGGCTCCCTGTTGGCTGGGACAGGCATGCTCACCTGAGGACTTGCATCTCATTTTTGAAGGCCTGGGCTTGCTCAGCAGTGGGCTGCGCCACCTTTAGCACCTTCACCGCCACGTCCCCGTGCCAGCGCCCATGGAACACGGTCCCAAATGAGCCTGTCCCGATCCTCTTCAGCAGCTGTACCTCCCCTGGTGCCACCTCCCAATAGTAGCCTGAGTCTCGGTAGCCCAGGGACTTCTGGGAGGCACGGACAGGATGGGGAACAGTGAGCTGATTCCCATCCCCCAGGCTCTCCCCCGTTGTTCCTTCAGGCTCCCTGTCCTGTGCATGTGAGTTTGTGTTCCCCAGCTCTCACCACTTTCTTCTTGTCATCAGCCAAGGCTGGGGCTTTGCGCTCAGTGGGCTCTGCTGAAGCCTTGGGGTGTGGGGATTTCTTTCCAGGAGGGGAAACAAGGCCAGGACTGCTTTGAGGGATCCTCTCACCACCTGTTCCTACAGATAAGAACCCAGAGAGGAAAGCTCCGGCAGGGCCAGAGGAGGAGAACTGGGTAGGCTCAAGGGATTCTGACACTCACCTTCAGTAGCCTGGAAGGCCTGGGCTGCCTGCTGTAGGAGCAAAGAGTGGGAACACGGTCAGCATTTTCCTTCAGCCCTGGCTCCTTGTTCATAGAGCCCTTGTTTTCTTTTATGGAAGACTCCCTAACCTTCCTGGATCCCTCAGTCCTCTTGCTTGGGGAGGGCCAATTGGCCCCTTTATGATCACTCTGCCAGGGGCAGTCTAGGGTTTCCATAGAGTCCTCCCTCTTTTCTCTCATCCCTGACCCTCCAGGGGCTCCTCTGCCTCCTATGTCCCTAGCCCAATGCTCCCAGAATTCCTTCTCTGTGACTTCTTAGTGGGAAGAGATCCAGGGACAGCCAGGCAGCCCTTTGATCAAGAAGCAATTAAGTGCCAGAGAAGGGGGGGGTACAGAGAAAGGCCTCTCCTTGGGAAGCCCTACCTGGATGAGCCTGCTGTCCACAGGCATCGTGGTGCTGATCATGTGCACATTAGGTGTGGATGTAGAACGGATCCTCTGTAAGGCTGGGCCTCCAGGCCCAGGGAAAGCAAAGGCTTCCCCCCCATGGGAGGTCTGGGCTTGGGTACTGGAGGGGAAAGGGAGGCAGAGGAGACCCATGTGTCAGCCTAGCCCCTTGAAAATTCCATTCCCCCTACCACCTGCCTGGTATACCTGGGGCTCTTTGGAGTGAGAGGCTCACAGAGGGCCTGGTTGTCTGGTTGAACCTCATGAGCACGGGGCCCTCCAGCCAAATCCTGGATACTGCGGTAGAAACTGGAGCCAGGAGACCAAAGGTTTGGATGAGAAAAGGGACACCCTAGGAAGAATGAGATGGGGTGCCCCAAGGAAGACCCAGCTAGAATAAGGGAGAGCTCTCCCCACCCCCAGTGAAGATGAAACACACACACTAACAGAAGGAGGCTAGGCTGAGAAAACTAGGGATTCTGGGAGAGGTCCCAGGGACTTGGGAAAGGACCACAGGTCTCACGGTTGGCGGGCAGTAGCCATGTCGACACAGATGGTGGGGACTCGGGCACTGCAGTGTTGGTGAAACTTGTAGCCACATGTCTGGCAGCGGAATCCATGAAAGAGGAAGCGGCGGCAGAAGTCACAGAAGGTAAGAGCCAGAAACGTCTTCCGGGCGAAGTTGTGGGCTGCCGCAAGGGGGACATCAGCCCGGACCTCCACAGTCAATTCTTCCCCATGCAAGGGAGCGATGGCAGCATCCCAGGCTGTTGCTGTCTTCCGGCTAGGGGACAGAGGGGATAAGATGCAAGGGGAGGGAAAGCCCAGTGACAGCAGTGGTGGAGGAGGAAGAAGAGACAGAGGGCAGATAGGGAGCTCACCCCTGTACCAAGCGATAGACAGCACAGCAATCCTGATTCAGCCCCCGAACCTTCAGTGCCTTGTCCAATGAGTCGGAAACAGTCATCCCATCCCGTGCAGTCACCTACAAGGCCCCCCAGATGGTCATGACTCATTTCTTCCCCAGCCTCCCTCCGTGTGCCAGCTCCCAGACTTAAGGCCCCTAATATTCCTTCCCTGCCAGGTCACTCACCACAGTGCGCTGTTGGTTGGGCAAATAGACCTTCACAGTGCCCCCAACCCGAGCACTGGTAGAAGGGGTGGCACTGGGATCTCCAGGTGGGGCTAAACCCCTGCTGAAGGCTTCCACTGGGGTGGCTGCTGGGCCTCGACTCATCTTGTCCCCCTCCCACACCCAAGTGACCTGAAAGGTGGGTGGATAGATACTGTTGGCAGATAAAAGATATTGGGATAGGCTGCAGATATCAATCCGTTACAAAGGGGACACAAATGATAAGGGGGCTAGTCACAGCTATTTATTAACTGAGTGGCCTTGGGCAAGTCACTTCACCTCTGCTTGCCTCAATTTCCTCCTCTGTCAAATGATGAGGTTGGATTACACAGCTTCTCATCCCTTCTAGCCCTGGCTCTATGATCCCTATGGTGTCCAACACCAATAGAATGACAATGATGTTGGGACAGCTCAGGGTCTCTTATTACCATTACAGGGTTAAGAATATTGGGGAAGAGGGGGGTTGTAGGGAAATCTTTAGTTAGCCTTAAGGAAGTTGGTGGGGCTGGGGTTAAACCGATCTCTGGGTACTCTCAGAGGGCCAAGAGGGCCAAGGACAATGGGACTGGAGTCTGGAATCTTCTCTCTTGGGACCAGTCCTGCCCTGAACAGCTGGTTCCACCCATCCTTTCCCCCAATTCTAACACAATTCCAATCCTTAGGGATCCTTTAGGGGACAGCTCTGAGGTAGGAGAGGCAGACACAGAGGAGTTGCCTGGAATGCTGGAAAGGAAAGAAAGCCACCAATATGGAGTCACTAGAATCTGGTATAGACACGTTGTTAAAAGAATGCAAGGAAGACACATTTCCCTTTGGTGGTGGGATCCAAGCAAACACAGAAAGGGTTTCAGATGTACAGGGGAACTGAGGCCCTCCCACTGTTTTTCCATTGGGCTTTTGGGCTGTAAACCCAGCTGGGCAAGGCAGGGACTTCTGAGTGGTCACTCCACATGGGTCAGTGATTCGAGCTGGGCCTCTGGGGAAGGCAATGAGTGCCATCTGATGAAGAATGGCAGAACTGTGGACATCTGCAAAGGAACACAGTCAGTGGAGCTATGGAGGACAGTGCCTGGGTCTTGGAGAGAACAATAACCACCTGCTGAGCAGAGCTACAGGGGGCAAAAAGCAGAGTGATTAGGAAGAGCAAATCCTGGCACGGCCCCAGCTGGAGTCCCTCTTTTGGGATGGGGTGTGTGTACACTTTCTAGGCTCTTCATTATCTACGAAAGTGGTTCCTAGTCTGCTGCTCCGGGTGGACAATCCCGAGATGCTCCCGGTGTCTTTTCTTTCTTTCGAAGAGGCTTGTATATTTGGCGGGGGAAGGGGAGGGGCAGAAAATCTCGGAAAGCCTCTCGCAGGTCCTGGATATCATGGTTCTCTGGCGATCTCCAAAGGCCATTACCTGGAAGCTCTCATCACTTGGGGAAATGAAGTAGCTGGGAATTTCCAAGTACCAGAAAGGGGGAACCGGAGAGGGAAGTGGGATGGGAAAATCATGGAAGGAAAGAGGATGGGAAGCAGTACTGGGGGAGGGGATGGTGGTGGTGGTCTCTGTGTTCGTATGGGGGTGGGGGGTGGGAGAACAAGGTGAAAAGCAGCCCCACCCCAGGAGGGATCCTGTGCGCAGGCGCCGGCAGTTCAGCAAGTTTAAAGGAACCAAATCTCTGTGCCCCTCCCCCTTCCCTTTGCGCCTGCGCATTGCGTCCGACTACCTCTCCCAGAGACGGGAGATTCCATTATTTCTCCATGAGAGGGGGTGGGCCTGAACAGGATGAGACCGGAAGTCATATACAACGGCCACCGTGGCTTCGTCCCGGCGTCCTCTTACCTGTCACGGTGCTGCCACAGTGGCCTCCTCCATCTTGGGGCCCGTCTTTCCTCTCCCGGGGGGTGGAACCGGCCACGGCCGCCTCAAGGCCCCTGCTTCGTCAGGCCTGCCCCCGTCAAGATCTTATTAGTCGTTTCGACTCGGGCGGAGCCCCCACCACAATTTTATTGGCCGTAGAAGCCGCCGCTCCTCCAGATTTCCATGATCATTGGCAGTAGTTTCCAACTTCTTAGGCCGACGGCGCTCATTGGTCACTCTCCTTCCCTCAATTCTACAGGAGCTCCGCCTCTCCAGAGCGCACATTGGTCACTTCTGCTGCAGTTTCTCCTCAGTTCATTGGCTGTCAGGGCCCCCGCTTCTTTCTCTTCCCCACTATTCCAATCCTGGGAGCTCCTCCTCTTTCGAATGTCTATTGGCTATCTGCCCTCCACACCCCTCTTCGACCCGCGGTCATTGGCCAGTACGTCTTCTTCCTCTTCCTACTCCTCACTTCCCGCTGGTGCATTCTCATTGGCCGACTCCTTATCTTTTAGGCAACTCATTGGCAAACCAGGAGAAGAAGGGGAGGGAAGAGAATTGATTGAGACGTGAGTGGTGCGGACTAGCTAGGTGGCGCAGTGACTAGAGCTCGGGCCCAGGAGTCATGGAGACCCGAGCTCATATGTGAGCACAGACACCTGTCGTGTGACCCTGGACAAGTCACTTAGCCCCATTTGCCTCAGTTGACTCATCTCTGGCGGGATGGGTGCTCTAGGAAAGGATCCTAGAGCAAAGAGACTCCATCCATTGTTCCTAGTGCCTCCGTTGTTTCTATCTTTCCCTACTTCCTCTCTCTCTCTTCTTCCCCCAGCTCCTCAAGGGTTTCAAGTCATCCGAGGTCAGGCTCTCTCACCCATCCTTGTCAGAAGAGGTGGAGAGAGGTGCTGTTTCTTCCTCTCACTGCCAGGCAGAAGATACCCAGGAAACTGTTTGAGGGAAAGAGCCTACTATCGGCAAAAGCCTCAGCAGTTGGACGCCTCAGGCTGTTAGGCTTGTGGTCTTTGTCATGGTCCAGCCAAGGAAAGTGAGGAGACTGCTGAAACTCAGTGAGAAACCCGGAACTCACTGAGGAAGAAAGTCTAGACTAGGTTCTTCATCAGCTCAGGCTGAGATCTATCCCTGTTAGCTGTCAGCTAAAGCGAGAAGACTAATGTGCGACTGGCTACAAGGGCTCCCATAAGGAGAGCTGCCTAAGGAAGGGAGCCCTGGCCTCAAGGACACCTCAGGATCACCCAGGAAACACTGCTCATTCCAATCATTTTTAAGCTAAGAGCAGACTTATTTGGCTCCTGATGCCAACATTAAGAAGAATAAGGGTCTAGGCTGCTGGGGGCTGAGGTAGAGGAGAGGCTGCCTGCTCTAATCAGGTCAAAGAGAGGCCCTGGGAAAGACCTTACAAAAATCCGTTGGGGCAAAGGTCCAGGTCACGGGTCACCTCAGACTGAGACCCGCTGGCCTGTGAAAACTCGCCGCAGGGCTCCCTGCACATCTGGGTTCCGGAGGCTGTAGATGAGTGGATTGAGCATGGGGCTGAGAACAGTGTTGAGGATTCCGACCCCTTTGCTCTGGTCTGAGGCCTCGACAGAACCCAGGCGCATGTAGCTGAAGATACCAGCCCCATAGAAGATGCCCACAACGGCCAGGTGGGAGCTGCAAGTGGAAAAGGCCTTTTTCCTGCCCTCCGAAGAGCGGATCCGCAGCACAGCGGCTGCTACTTGCAGGTAGGAGGTGACGATGAGGATCATGGGGACTCCTGCCATGATGATCCCTAGAGCAAAGAGCAGCAGCTCATTGAGGTGAGTACTGGAGCAGGCTAGGCTGAAGAGTGGAGGGAGGTCACAGTAGAAATGGTTTACTACATTGGGGCCACAGAAGTCAAGTGTGGACAGTGCCACTGTATGGGTCAGTGCATTACCAAGGGAGCAGGTCCAAGATGCTGCTACCAGCACTCCTTGAACCCCCCGGCCCATGCGAGTTGTGTAAGTGAGAGGGCGGCAGATAGCCAAGAATCGATCATAGGCCATGGCAGTCAACAGGAAGCAGTCAACACCAGCCAGTAGATGGAAAAAGAAGAGCTGAGACAGGCAGGTGGCAAAGGGGACAGCTTGTTCTTGGGATAGAAGTCGAACCAGCATTGGGGGCACTGTGACGCTGACACACCCAATATCCAGCAGTGACAAATTCCCCAAGAAGAAGTACATTGGGGTGTGCAGTTTAGGCTCTACCAAGATGGCGGCTAAGATGCCTAGGTTGCCACCAACTGTGGCTGCATAAGCTAAGAGAAAGAGAAGAAAAAGGACTGGCTGCAGTTCCCTCCTCTCTGTCAGCCCCAGCAGGATGAACTCTGTCACAGATGTCACATTATATCTAGGTCGTAGGCCCATGGATGGGCTCTCTCCTTGACCAGTAGCAGGATTTGAAGATGGCTGAGGGAGAGGCCATAATAGAATGAGTCATTAGCTCAGAACTGGCGCCCCATTGTCTCACCACCAAACAAGCTTGAGCGCTCAGCAGCATTTCTAGTTCTTCTCCCATTTCCCATCTACTAGATTCATTTGCTCATGAAGATCTGCTCCCTTACCTGCCTGTCCTGACTTCTCTCTGTACAAGGCCTCCCCCAAATCCCTAGTCCCCTCCCTGCAACCTGTCCTTGCTAGGAAATTTCTCCCCACCCGATCTGGTGAGTGATGTGTGTGTGTGTGTGTGTGTGTGTGTGTGTGTGTGTGTGTATGTATGGTGTTCCCTCTTTTCAATAAAATGCTCTTCACCAGCTGTAGCTGCCCCTAGATTCCACATATTCCCACCCATTCCAGTGGCTCCACATTGCCTCCAAGATCAAGATTTGTTCTCTTCAGGTGGGAGCCCACTTCTTCCTTTCTTTCCCTTCTCTTCCTCTTTCCTCTGCAGTCTACCCATCCAGAGACGGCTAATGTCTTTAGTGAAATCTAGAATCAACCCTCTCGATGGTCAGCCCCTCCAATGTCTCTGAATCTTCAGGAAAAGTCAGGGAGTGTTGGTTATCCACCAGATGCATAGAGGTGTGGGAAGAAATGAATTTTGTTTTACAAAGGAATAAAATTGAAAATAGAGAGAAAATAGAAAAATTAAATTAAAAAAAAAAAAACCCGTTTTCTGGGCTTTGTACAATCCCCCAATTGGCTGGCTTTGGCGACTCTCCTTTTGACTTAGAGCATTTTCTAAAACTTTTTTTTCCCTGAAGGCACTGGAGTGGGAATTTTCAGAGCTTGAACTCTTTCTGGTCCCTATTAGTAGTGTTTAGGTTCCTTCTTCCTTATCCATAACTGGAAGACAAACGGTACCTCCCTCCACTAGCAATGTGGAGCATCAGAGGGATCATAGAGCCCAGTTTTACAGATGGAGAGCTCGATACACAATGAGGTTCTACAATTGGCCCAGTGTGGCCTGGCAGCTAGTTGGCTGGTGTTAGAATCAGGAAGCCTCCTTACCCTGACCCTCAAGTCCACAGAGTGACCAGACTAGGCCTCTGGCCTACATGGCCAGGGCACTCACAACGGCCAGCTGCGTCCTCAATTATTATTTTTTTTCTAGTCAAGGTCCAAACCCTCTACTTGGGCTCTCAATCCTCCCCTCTCCTCTACTCCCCAGTGTATCCTGTTGGCTGTTCAGGCAATGATCAGCAAGTATGATTGCTTAGTACATGCAAAGTTCTGGAGCTAGAAAGCCAAAAGGGAAGTGGACCTTGCTTTCAAGGAGCTTCCATTCTTCATGTGTTGACATATAAATATACACAGAAAACATGGAAAATGAGAGGTAGAGCACTAGCAGCAGAAGGGGCAGGAAAGGCTTCAAATAGAAATAGAATCCAGAAGGAAACCAAGGATTTCAGGAGTCAGAACTTGAATGACAGACAATGCAAAGGGCTGGAGACAGGAGATGGAGTATGTGGGTAGGAGCAGCCCAGGATGGGTGGATTGCAGAGAAAAGAGGAACTTGGGAGAGAAGGGAAAGGCAGGAAGAAGTTGGCTCCTGTCTGAAAAGCTTTCAATGATCTTAAAGGCAATATGGAATCTCCAGAGGATGTGGGTCAGTACCCACATAGGGCCTGCTGGAGTCAGGAGAGGAGTGAAGGGCTGAACAAGGCCTGATTTATTCCTTCAAAAGGCGGTTCCTGTAGGAAATTAGCAATTAGAAGAAGGGCCAGAAGGATCTCTCTGAGTAAGAGGGCTCCTGAGACATGGTGGTGGAGGCCTAGGCCTTGGTGAGAAGGCCAGTGAGTAAAGGTAGAGAAATTAGTCCAGGATAGAAGCCCCAAGAGGGATGTACATTGCTCTGGTCCTTCAACCTGAACCTGGCCCTATGATACCATGGATACTTGATCTCTTTACCTTCTTTGGGTCAAACTCCTCTGTACTTTCCATGAACTTCCTCCTCTTCTTCCTCCTCCTCCTCCTCTTTGTCCCCACCAGATCTACCCCTTCACTGCTCACTGCTGCGCCCCACCTCAAGGCCACCAATCATTTCTTCATGATATATCCAATAGTCTTTTTTTTGTATTTCTATTCCCAGCCCTTAGCACATTGTCAGTGCTGACTTCTTGACTGTAGGCATCTCAGACTCACCTGTGTTCAAAGAACTCAGCTTCCCCTGACCCATTCCTCCTCCAAATTTTCTCATTTCAGGTGAGAGCACCCTGACTGATTGGAAGTCAGCATTTATTGTTTCCTCTCCCTGGCTGGGCCCACATCCAACCACTTGCAAAGCTTTTTCAATGTTACTTCCCCAACATCTCTCACCTCCATCTCTTTCCATCATTATTGCCTCCCTCCATGCAAACTGTCACTACTCGAGTTCAAGCCTACTTCCTGTTGGCTTCCCTGCCTCCAATCCCTCTTCCTGCCCATGCACCCTTCACATAGTCCAGATTGTCTTCACAAGGCACAGGGGTGATCATGGTACTCCCTAGTGAGAAGCCTTCACTAGCTCCCTACTGCCAAGAGTGTCAGCCACAACAGCTTCTGTCTGGCATCTCAGCTGATTCCCTTCCTCCACTTTAAGTGCCTGTTTGACCTGACAGGTCATGTCTCTGTTCCCTTGCATTGGTCCTCCCCTAGTCTACTCCATTCGTAGAATTCTTGGTTCCCTTTAAAGCTTAATTTAGGCCTTCCTTTTCTTCCCTGTTGTTAGTTAGATATCCAGGTAGGGCAGAGGATAGAGCCCTGGGCCTGCAGTCAGGAAGACCTGAGTTCCAATGTGACCTCACATACCTACTAACTGTGTGATGTTAGGTGAGTCATGACCTCTGTCTGCCTTAGTTTCTTCCACTTTAAAATGGGAATAGTAATAGCACCTTCCTTCCAGCCTTGTGGTGAGGATCAAAGGAGATCATATTTCTCAAGCACAGAGTAGGTGCTTAATAAATGCTTGTTCCCTTCCCTCTCTCATCTCATTCTTCTTTCTGTCCAAGTATTCTATAATACTCTCAGAATCAAAGAATTTGAGAATTGAGAAGGACCTTAGCTGTCATCTAGTTCAATAGATACACAGAAGGAATTCCCACTCCGGCCTACCCAGCAGTTGGTTGTGCTGTCTCTGCTTGAAGAGGTCACCGCTTGAAGCAGTCATGTGGTCCAATCTGGGACAGCTCTCATAGCAAGTTCTTCCAGCCTCCTTACAACTGCCCTCTCACGCTGAACGGAGCAAGTCCAATCCCCAATTTACATGATGGTTCTTCAGATACTCAAAGCCAGCTCTCATAAGACTTCTCTCCAGACTAAATAGTCTTGGTTCCTTTGACTGATCTTTATATGACACGGACTCTATGACTTTCAGCATTCTGGTTACCCTCCCCTGCACACCCAATACCTTTTTTCAACCACAGTGCTCAGAATTGAGGCCAATCCTCCAGATGAGGTTTGACAAGGGTAGATGACAGGGACCATGGCCCCCTTATTCCAGGTAGCCCCATTCTTACTTAATGGAGCCTAAGATGGCGTGGCCATTTTCAGCTGGCACTTTGCATTAATGACTCGTATTCAGCTTACAGTCCACTCTGATCTGCAGATTGATTTCAGGCAAACTTCTGTCCAACCAGACATCCCTGATCTTCTGTTTAGGAAGTTGATTTTTGACCCATGTGAAAGACTCGATTTAGTCCTGTTCAATTTCATCTCATTAGATTCAGCTCAATGCTAGAGTGTCAAAGCCTCTTTTGGGTCCTGAATCTGGCATCTTGCTTGGAATCATGGGAGAATTTGATGAGCAGACCAGTGATACCTTTCTCCAAGCCAAGTAGAGATCTCTGGGACACTTAGATGGAGATGGCTTGCTCTACTGACACTGAACTATTGACAACTTGTTTGGAACCCATAATATTGGCTTAGTAGTTAATCCTTATCTCTCCATCTCCATAAGAAGAGTATGAAATATTTGATCAAATGCTTTGCTAATATCAGAGTGAACTAAAGCCATAGAATCTGTCTCATAGCTCGACCAGACCTATGAAATAGGAAAATCCCAGATGAGGAAACTCCTTCTACTCATACAGGTTGGCAACTTCTCTGCAACTTCTAGTTTTAGAAAACTGCCTGGGACCCTGAGAGGTAAAGCAACTCATCCCAGGTCCCATAGCCAGTTGATATAGGGGAGTCTCAAACCTTGATTTTCCTGCCTCTAAGGCCAGCTCTTTATCCACTGTGCCATGGCTTCCTCTCACTAGTTTAGTAATCCTGTCAAAAAAAGGAATGAGCCACCAGGCCAGCTCTGTGGAATCACTGCTTCTCTTTCTAGACGTTCACTGACTATCTCTTTATTGATCGGTTCTCATTTGTTTCCAGGAATCAAAGCCAAGCATCAAGCCCAATGGCCTATCAGGGACAGGTTCTTTCTTGCCTTTTTGGAAGTTGGGACAACATCTGCCCTCTTCCAGTCCTGGGGCATCTCTCCCATTTTCTAGGATAATTCAGATATTCCTGGCAGTGGCTCAGCAGTCACAGCTGCCAGTTCTTTTAAGGTCCAATGATGTTCCTCTGGGCCAGGGGACTTGAGTTCAAGGGTAGCTTGGGACTTTTTTTTTTTACTATTTTCTCACTTGTCTTTTAAATCATTTTTTGTTTTGTGATTTCCAGTATAGATTTCTGTTTTTCCCTCTGTTTCTTTCCTCCTTATGTGCTTCCTAGTTTTCCTCACATTATTATAATATTAATATCTGATATAATGCCTTTCTCTTTTGAGCTCTTCTCTTCCTTTTCACTTCCTTTTCGAGTCACATGCCGAGGTATGGGTCTTCCTCCTGCCAGATCTCACTGATATTTGGGAATACCAATGATGACTGCATTAAGATTCCATACTTGGTGCATTTGTGGACTGAGAGCTAAGGCTATAGCTGTGTGGTTTTTTTCCCCCTGACCCCTTTCTTAGATATGGTCTCTTAAGAACTTCTGATCATGGGGGCAGCTGGGTAGCTCAGTGGATTGAGAGCCAGGCCTAGAGACGGGAGGTCCTAGGTTCAAATCTGGCCTCAGCCACTTCCTAGCTGTGTGACCCTGGGCAAGTCACTTGACCCCCATTGCCTAGCCCTTACCACTCTTCTGCCTTGGAGCCAATACACAGTATTGACTCCAAGACGAAAGGTAAGGGTTTAAAAAAAAAAAAGAACTTCTGATCATTTCTATTGCTATTTTTCTTTCCAAATAGCCACTGCTCAGGGGACTTAGTGCGGTAGCTATCTTGAGACAGTTTCCTTGCTCTTTTTTTCCTTTTCAGTTTAAATCTTTTTCTGTGAGGCTTTCATGACTTCAGGCAAACACATTTCCCTCAGCACTTTAAAGTTGTGTTATATTCCTAGTCAAGAGCCTGTTATTGTTATACTTCCATCTATAGCCTTGATTTCCAGAGCCTACTCCTCTGACTTATTTTTTGGTAACCAATTAGCCAAGACTTCACAGTTCTGCCTCCAGATGTCTCTCATATCTGTCACCTTCTCTATCTCCCATCACCACCATTTTCTAGTTTTGGGTCCTGTCACCCCTTGCCTGGGCTCTTCATCAATCTCCCCATTTCCAAGTACTGCTTCCTCAGAGTTGTTAAAATATGCTTCTGAAAGCATGTAACTCCTTGCTTGAGAATCTTCAGCAGTCCCTTCCTCTAACCTCCAGAACATACCAGCCATCAGCCCTGCACAAAGTTCTCTCCCTGTTTTTTCCAGATTTCTTTTCTATTAGTTCCCTTCACTATTCTTTTATAGGCAAACTAGCTTACTTCCTGTTCCTGGCCTTGGTATTCTTGTTCCTTTACCTAGAATTCACTCCCTTCTCTCTTTCATCTCTTAGATTCCTTGGCTTCCTTCAAAACTCAGCTAAGACATTGCCTTGATTTGATTTTGATTTGAGTATTGATACTCCCTTACTGCTTCCTAAATCATCTCCTTTTTGCTTGTTTGTTTGGCTCTTCCAGTAGGAAAGAAATTCCTTGAGGAAAACGACTGTCTTTCATTCTTGTCTTTCTATCCCCGCCACCGGAGATAATGTCTCGTATACAGTCCGCACTGAACGTGAATCGAAACTGCTAGATGGTTGCTGCTCTCTCTCTCTCTGTCCCTGTCTTTCCTTGTCTCTGCTTCTCACTTTTTTCTGCCTCCTTTTTCTCTCATACCTCTTCGCTCTTTTCCTACTCCTGAGTTTTTTCCCCACCACTGAGGTCATGAGCAGGTTGCTCCCGGTGCTTCCCTAGGCCATACCTTCCTGAGATAGTGCTCACTTTCCTCCTGGTCTTCATTCACTGTCTCTCCCCATGGTATGAGTCTCGGCCACCCTTGAGTCTTATGGCTTTTTATCTTGTTTGTTTTGCATCTTCTCAGGCCCCAAAGCATTGTCAGACACACCTGAGCTCTATAGAACAGGCTGGGCACTGGGGCTCTGATGAGGACACCTGGAACTCCAAGACTGGCTGTGGCCATTGTGGGATTCCTCGAGGGGCACCGTGGCTCAGGGGATGAGGCATTGACCTTGGGATCAGAAGACCTGAGTTGAAAGACTGAGAGCACTCAATCTTGGAGGCCATGCAGAGGCTTCAGGGCCTTGGGGAGAATGGATGGGCAAGGGTGCAGTGAACCTTTCATGACTTCATGGAATGGAGCTCCTCTTCCCAGGTGTTTGTGACCTACCATTCCTGCCGAGTACGCCAAAACAGAGAGCTCTCAGTTCAAGGCTGCATGAACAGTTCCAAGATCTCCTGGGAACGGGTTAACTCCCCTGTTCACACTCTGGGGAGGATAGATTGTGTCTCTCGAGAAGAGCTTGAAATCTGGTGGGCTGCTTACAATAAACGTTCATTATCCCTCTTTGATAATGTTCCAGTCTTTCTTTCTTGCGACTCCATAGCTGTCCTCCGACAGTTCTAAACTGTCCCCTATTGGGACTCCGTAGATGTCCCCGGCACAAGGGCATGTTGATTCTCACTGAGGTTTCGCTCTTTTGCAGCTGCTTTCACATTACCGTTCTGAGGGTGTGCCTTGGTCTTCTGAGCCATTGCAGTAGTTTTTTTTTTGGAGGGGGGGGTCAAGTTCTTTCTTGTTGTTCTTTGCTTATTTGCCAGCCTGTTTCTTGACTTTAAACTTTATGATAAAATTGGGCTCTGCTCACCTGAGAGTGGGAGGCTCTGTCTCAAGCTTTACTCTTTGGGAGCTATTTGCAAAGCTTCTTCTGGGGATCTGCAAGTTTTCAGTGCTTCCAAGGTAGTGTGATCCTGGGAGAGGTGCGGTCACCGTTTCCATCATTCTCCTTGTCTGCATTCTGGCCTTCACCAAGGAAAGAGCTCTGCTCATCTGCAGCCCTGAGGCGTAGGCCTTTTTTGGCCTTGGAACTGTGAGCAGGGCCTCTGCTCCCTTGTTGACAGCACCCAGCACTCTTCTCCTCCATGCAACTGTGACCGGCAGAAAAGTGGCCAGTCTATGCCACCTACCCCCAGTTCCAGCAAAGAGTTCTTCCAAAGCTGCTGCTGCATGTGTAGGCTTGGGATCTGTCCTCCACCCCAATGTCACAGGCCTCTCCCACTGACCTCCCAAGTTTTCTTAGGCTGGAAAAATGTCTCATCTTGGCCTCTCATTGGCTCTGCCGCTCCAGAATTTGATTTGAGGCATTTAAAAAAGGTGTTGGGAAGGGAATGTTGAGAGAATTCATCTTTGACAACCTTATTTTCATTTATTAACCTTTGGATTCTTTTGTAGTCCCATGCATTTTATTTGAGATATTGAAAAACACTATTCTGGGAAGGGGTTCCTATGTTCCACCAGACTGCCAAAGGGGGAATCCATGATTGAAAAAACTAAATTAAGAAGACCCTCTCTTTCACCTTATTGGCTGTATGACCCTGAACAAATCCCTTCACCTCAGTTTCCTCCTTTGTAAAATGAGGGGGTTCAATCCAGTAGCCTGCCTCAAAGACCCATCCATTCCAGCTCTAGCTGTATGAGCCTCTAGTCCTTACCAACCTCCTCTTCCCTTCTGTGGCTCAATAGCCAAGAAACCCAGGGTAGGGTAGGGGACGTAGGGAGATACTTGGCTTTGGAACCTAGCTCTCCCTCTGACTCACTCTGTGGCCCTGAGGAGGTCTTCTTTTTCTCTGTGCTTCACTTTCCTTCCTTTTAAAGCATGGGAAAGGGTCTTCCTGCTTCTGAGATTTTCTTGTTCTTGTGGAGCGAAGGGAAGAGTTATGAGGTGAATACTCACCAGGCGCTGCATTCCAGGCTCCAGGTGGGGGCTCTTGGACAGGGTCATCCCAGCTGAAGTGTTTATAAAGTAGAAGAGAGAGAGAGACAGAGAGACAGACAGAGAGAGACAGAGAGAAGATAGAAAGACATCGCCGACTCTGCCCCAAGGCTCTGTCCTCCTTAGGGTTACTCCCAGAGGTCTTCTAATGAGCACTCATTAATTAAGGGAGGCCCATTCCCCCACAGGGATTTGTTAGTAGAATTGGGGGGGACCTGGGAGCCACTTGAAGTGTCTCAAGATGGAACTGTTGGAAGCAGAAGCTGGAAATGCCCCCTGGGAAGGTTCTTTCCTCTTTACCATGCACAGATTTAGCCTTCAAAGCAGTAACTAAGACTTTGAAAACATTGCACCCCAAGTGGCTGTCCAAAGGAATAAGAGAGGTAGAGGGGCAGTGAGAGGAACACTTAAGTTCAGCACATTGCCCCTGCAACAATAGGTTGTCCCTAAATTAAAAATGGAAGGGAGTGTTTAGAGATCATCGTGTCCAGCCTGACCACAGAATTGAGAGCAAGACAGGCAACTGCCGAATGCAGTAAGATATGCCTTTCAGACTCACAAACCATCAGAGCTGAGAGGAAGGAGCCTCTAATAGGATACCCATAAAAGGCAGGAGGGAGAGGGAGAAACTCCAGCCCACCACGCCAGCTTGGAAAAGTGGGGCCCTTGCCTCCTGCCACTTCTTAGTCTTCTGAAAGTTTTGTGTCGATCCTTTTGGTTCCTGCTACCTTCTCAGCTTTAGACTGCTTGGGGCCCAAACCTTTTACCTTCTGGGGCCTCCATCTACATCAGTGAAGGTGTGACCAAGACCATCATGCCTTGGGTGAGCCAGATGAGTGTCTGCCTTCGAATTCCTGCCTGTGGAGGAGGGAGAAAGAGATCAGGGCATGGAAAGAAGAAATCTTCTGTCGGAGGTCCTTCTCAATTGCCTGCTTCACAAGTGAACGAGAAGGCCCCAGGAGCCTGTGAGGCCATTAGAGTACTAGTTTGCAAGCTGGAAGGTGCTTGGGGAATCTGACAGGATTTTGGAAATTGCAAAATGTTTTGTGAAAATGCTAATGACCTTTGCTGTCTTCTGCTTTAGCCCATTATCCAGAAGGAGATGCCTGCCTGCCTCCTGCCCTTTTCAGAGCCTGGAGGCTCCCTGACACCCAGAGTTAGGTTTGTTGGATGCCCCCCCCTTCATTAATATCCAGTGAGAAAGGGGGGCAGCTGGGTAGCTCAGTGGATGGAGAGCCAGGCCTAGAGATGGGAGGTCCTGGGTTCAACTCTGGCCTCAGATACTTCCCAGCTGTGCGACCCTGGGCAAGTCACTTGACCCCCATTGCCTAGCCCTCACCACTCTTTTGCCTTGGAACCAATACACACTATTGACTCCAAGATGGAAGGTGAGGGGTTAAAAAATATCCAGTGAGAAATAAAACAGTGGTTTTCCCTGTTGTGGAGAAGATCCAACCCTGAATTCTAGTTGAAGGTGGAATTCCTTATCGGAGCAATAAAAAGAACAGCTAACATTTCTAGGGTTCTTGAATGGCTCCCCAAAAGGACCCAGAACTGAAATATAAGCCACTAAACTTCCCTAATGATTAGGCACCCTCAGAGGAACTTGTGTGGCATGCTCTGAATTCACAGCTGGACCTCACTCATGCCACCTTCCCTTGCACTGCCTCTTGGAATCCAAAAGGCCACTCAGACACCAGAAGGACATTCCATTGGAAGTGTCTCACAGGCAACTCCTGATGACTTTCTGTGAGGCTGGGAGCAATTTGCACCGAGATGATCACTTTTAACCTGAGAAATTATGAAGTCACCAAGAGAGGCCTAGAGAGGGCCTTGGGGTACCCCACAGTTCCAGTTCTGGGGAACATCCACATGGTGATGTATCAAAGAAGACTGAGACAGGTGGGAGAAACAAGGGAGAGTGGTGACCCCCAGGCTGAACTTTTAGGCAAGAGATCTCCCATCGAGATCCCCGCACATTTGTGCTTTTACTTTGGTATTTGTTGCTAAAGCTTCTGTAGTTGCATCACATAGGATGCTTGCTTTTGATTTTGGGTAGATACTTCTTGGGACGTTAATAATAATAGCGAAGTGCCAGGCACCGAGTATGAAATTATCTCATTGGATTCATTGGATTTTCACAGCAATCAATTATTGTCTTCTGTTTTGCAGTTGAGGAAACTGAGGCAAACAGAAGTTAAATGACTTGTCTAGAATCATGAAGCTGGTGTTTAAGGCCAGATTTGATTTTCCCAACTACAGATCTGGTAGTATTTATATCGATGTACCATCCAGCAACCTGTTAAAAAAAGATCCCTTTATACTTGGTAGTTTTTTTGAAAGCATAAATGACTGTTTTGTCATTTGTCAAAAGCTTTTACTGCATCTATTGAAATAACTTTGTGGTTTGGGGATGTTTTTGTTCTTAATATTCAATTTATGCTGACTGTTTTCCTAATGTTGAACCATTCTTTGATTCATGATATAAGGATTGAGAGCCAGGCCTAGAGATGGGATATCCTAAGTTCAAATCTGGCCTCAGACACTTCCCAGCTATGTGACCCTGGGCAAGTCACTTCACCCCCATTGCCTAGCCCTTACTGCCCTTTTGCCTTGGAGCCAATACACAGTACTAATTCCAAGACAGAAGGTGAGGGTTAAAAAAAAGAATAGCTAGCTCTGAGAGTGACATAAGTAAGTTAGGTGGTCATAGAATAGTCTACCTGTCATATCTATGGAGAAGGGAAGAATTTAAGACCAAACAAGAGATAGAGAACATTACAAGATGTAAAATGAATCATTTTGATTAAATTAAAAAGGTTTTATACAAACAAAACTAATGAAAACAAGATTATAGAAGGGAAGCAACAAACTGGGAAAATTTTTATAACAAATTTCTCTGATAAAGATCTCATTTTTCAAATATACAAAAACGAAGTCAAATTTATCAGAAACCAAGCAATTCCCCAATTGACAAATGGTCAAAGATATGAATAGGCAGTTCTCAGTCAAAGAAATAAAAACTATTCATAAGCACATGAAAAAGTGCTCTAAATCTCTGCTAATCAGAGAAATGCAAATCAAAACAACTCTGAGGTATCACCTCACACCTAGCAGGTTGGCTAACATGACAGCAAAGGAAACTAATGAATGCTGGAAGGGGTGTGGCAAAGTCGGGACATTAATGCACTGCTGGTGGAGTGGTGAACTGATCCAACCATTCTGGAGGGCAATTTGGAACTATGCCCAAAGAGCACTAAAAGATTGTCTGCCCTTTGAGCCAGCCATAGCACTGCTGAGTTTGTGCCCCAAAGAGATAAGAAGGAAAAAGACTTGCACCAGAATATTCATAGCTGTGCTCTTTGTGGTGGCAAAAAATTGGAAAAGGAGGGGATGCCCTTCAATTGGGGAATGGCTGAACAAATTGTGGTGTCTGTTGGTGATGGAATACTCTTGTGCTCAAAGTAATGATGAACTGGAGGGATTCCATGTGAACTGGGAGGACCTTAATGAACTGATGTAGAGTGAGAGGAGCAGAACCAGGAGAACATTGTACACAGAGACTGAAATATTGTGGAATGATCAAATGTGATACTTTGCTACTGACAGCAATAGAATGATCTAGGACAATTTTGTGAAAAACAATGCTATCCACCTCCAGAGAAAGAACTGTGGGAGTAGGAATGCAGATGAAAACATGTGATTTATCACTTGCTTATTTGGGTATATGTTTGGGAGTTTTAGTTTTATAAGATCATCCACTTACAAAAATGAATAATATGGAAATATGTTTTGTATGATAATACATGTATAATCCAGAAAAAATAAAAATAAAAGCTTGGGGAAAATAAAAGAATAGCTAGCTCTATCAGACTGAATGAATTTTTGGATGACTTGCCATATAGTTTCTGTTTGACAGAATAGTGTTGAATATTTCTGATATTGGTCTGTAGTTCTCCTATCATTTACTCTTTCAAGATTTAGCTGTTAGGATGATATTTGTCTCATAAAAGGGAATCTGTTAAGAGTCATTTCTGCAGTATTGCTCTTCCTTGTTCTTTAAAAGTTCAAGAGAATTCTCCATGAATCTGTCAGGACCACAAGGATTTTTCTTTGGTAGTTTCTTTATAGCTATTTTCATATCTCCCTGTGAGATTAGATTATTTGATAGCTCTATTTGGTGTTCTGTTAGTTTGAGTATTTTATATTTTAAAGACATTCCTCTATTTCTTTTATGTGCTCAGTTTTGTTGGTATATAACTATGAATAGAAAATTGTTATAATTACTTTTTTAGTTTTATTTTATCTTATTTTTTATTCTGTTGAGTCGATTTCTTACCCTCTTCTTTTTAATCAGGTTGGCTAAAGGACTATCAGTTTTGTTATGAATCTTTTCAAAGAACCAGTTTTTAATTGATCACATCTATAGTCTATTAATTTTGAATTTATTACCCCTCTGATTTTCAATATTTCCTCTTCTGTGCTCATTTTGGGTTTAGTTGTTATGTGTCTAATTTCTTCAATGTACATTCAGTTCATCAATTCTCTCCTTTTCTATTTTGTTAGTTTATGTTTTAATGGATATAATTTCTTTGCAGTGGACTGCTTTAGCTGCATCCCAGAAAGTTAGGGAATTCTATTTCATCATCAACCTTGTATTTCACATAATTATTATTTCTGTGATTTGCTCAGCTTTCTTTTCCATACCCATTCATGAGAACTCCAGGCATATTTTTGCTTTCACCTGGAAGGGCTCACAGAATACATGGAGTCATATGCCACAGGGTTATGTGGAAAGCCCGAGTTTATTTGCACAAATTTTGAGCCAAGACATAGATAATATAACATTTAAAAATAGCAAATTAATCAAATACGTAGATGATCTACTCTTGGCTTCAACAGATGCAGAAACATGTCAGGAAGATAGTAAACACCTTCTTTAGGAATTACACAAAAGAGGGCATAAAATCTCGAAGGATAAAGTTCAGTGGTGTCTCTCTAAAGTAGAATATTTGGGGTTCATCCTGACTGCGGGTGCTTGTTCTATTTCTCCAAAACAAATTGAGAATATTCAAAATTTAAGTGCTCCTACCACTAAGAAACAGTTGAGAGCAATTTTAGGAGCAACAGGGTTTTGCAGACAATGGATTCCTTGCTATGGGGAAATTACTAACCCCCCTATAGCACTAACAAAGGATTTGGTCCCTGAACCCCTCAAGTTAGAGAGAGAACACTTGTCAGCTCTATCAGATCTAAAAAAGGCTATCCTGTCTGCTCCTCCTCTAGGCATCCCAGATTACAATAAGCCATTTGCTTTGTATGTACATGAGCAAAGAGGAGTAGCTTCAGGTGTTTTAACTCAGACTTTGGGGCCTTCTCAGTGCCCAGTTGCTTATTATTCTGCCCAACAGGACCCAGTAGCATCAGGAGCACCACCATGTCTTAGAGGAGTAGCTGCTACAGCCTTACTAGTGACAAAAACTGTTGATCTAGTATTGGGATTCCCATTAACAATTATGTGACTACATGAGGTAGAAGCATTGTTGCTAAGGCATAGAACACAGGCATTCTCGGATCAGTGAATTACAAGGTATGAAATAACCTTGTTAAATAGCAAAAATATTACCTTAAAATGCTGTACAACCCTTAACCCTGCCACCTTGCTTCCAGATTTACCTACTTCAGGAGAACCATTACACAATTGTGAAACATTAGTGTCCATGGCAGAAAAACCTCGAGATAATCTCTTGGACACTCCCTTAGACAATCCAGATCTAGTCTTACTTACTGATGGTTCCTCTTTTATGAGGGATGGCATATGCTACACTGGAGCTGCTGTAGTTTCAGAATTTGCCATTGAATGGCCAGCTTCATTACCCTCTAATATTAGCGCTCAAGGAGCAGAACTCATAGCTCTGAAGTATGCTGGTATAATTGCCAAGGATAAAAAGGCAACAATTTATACAGATTCTAGATATGCTTTTGGCATTTGTCACTCAATCGGGATGCTTTGGCTCCAGAGAGGATTTTTAACCTCAGCTGGAAAATCCATAGCTAATGCAGAAATTATTAATCAAGTTATTTCTGCTCTCCAGCTGCCTGAAGCCCTAGCTGTAGTTCATTGCTCTGCCCATACAGGTGGCACTGATCCTGTCTCTAGAGGAAATGATCGAGCAGATGCCGCTGCAAAGCTAGCAGCCATAGGAGGGCCTGAATTAATTTTAATGTTAACAACCACTGATGACTTAAATTTATCACTTTCCTATAATGAAAAGGAAGTGGGAAAATGGAAGCAAAAATTCAAAGCAAAACAGATTAATGGAGTATGAGTGTCATCTGAAGGAAAACCCCTGCTCCCTAGAAGTTTCTATCACCAAATTTGCCAATCTATTCACAAAAATGGTCACTTTGGTACCCAGGGCATCGTGGACTCTGTTAAGAGAGTATGGATAGCCTCTGGTATAACTACTATAGCCTCTAAAGTGTGTTTAGCCTGCTCTACCTGCCAAGCATATAACCAACATGCATTTTGTGGCAAAGCCTTTGGTGGGCGTCCTCTGGCTTACACACCTTTTGAGCATTTACAGATAGATTTCATAACAATACCAAAGGCTGGACGTTATAAATTTTGTCTAGTCATAGTAGATCAACTGACCAGATAGCCGGAAGCATTTCCTGCGACCTGAGCCACAGTGGCTTTTGTAGCTAAGGTGCTTTTAAAAGAAATTATTCCTCGCTTTGGCCTGCCAGCACGTATTGATTCAGATAGAGGAAGTCATTTTACTGATTCAGTCTTAAACCAAATATATTCTTTCTTGGAAATAACTCCCAAATTCCATGTTCCATGTCATCCCTAGAGCTCAGGCCAAGTTGAGAGGATGAACAAAAAACTTAAAACTATGATTGGAAAAATATGCACTGAGACCCATTTTAAATGGCCTGAAATTCTCTCTCTGGCCCTATTTTATCTTAGAAGCAGGCCTAGAGACCTATACATCTCACCATTTGAGATGCTTTTTGGACATCTGCCTATACAAGCTAAACCTTTTTCCCTTGCATATACATTACTATTAGAGAGAGATACTACTATTGCTTCCTATATACAGGAATTACAGCACAAACTACATGAACTTCATGAATCCAGAGCTGCAGTACAAGCCAGACCACTAGACTTTTCTCTTCATGACCTGAAGCCAGGAGACAAAGTGTATATTAAGAATTTCCAGTGTACTGGAGCAACTCAGACTTCTTGGGAAGGGCCATTCCAAATATTATTAACTACTCCAACATCTATAAAGGTTGGAGAGGACTCTTGGATTCATTGCTCACACGTGAAGAGAGCATCTTTTGTTGAGACTGATTAACTGCATCCTATCACATGCATTGGAGATAATCATTAACAAGTGGATACTGTTTTTCGAGAACACATTGAATTTCTGATTTTTTCCCCTTATTTTATTATTGCTTTTCTTTTCTTTTGATCAGAATATTCGATTTTTTCTTTTTTTCTCATTTCTTGTACTAAAGGTACATACAATTAATATTTTTCTACAGTAATATAAGTTATATATATATATACATATATATATTCTTGCTATAATATCAACGCATACACAAAAGCTTTAAACTATGGGAACCTGCCATTTATTGATAAAACGTTATGGGACTGTGATTAATGCTTGTGTCTGATTCTAGGAAATGGGATAAAAATAAGGAGCACAGACTTAACCTGAATAGTGCACAAAAGAGCACACAGGAAAAACCAGTGTGAGACTCGAGGTTGCGACGCTTGACAGATGTTAAGTCATAGGACTTCCTTGTATCTACACTTTTTTGTGAAGTACTCATATAAGTACAAAATTTGACTATCATCCCGGCTCCCTATATCCCTAGGAATGACAAAAATCAGACCAGGGAATGACACTTCCCTATCAAAATAGAATTCTAGTTCCTTTCCTTCTTATAGTATGGTAACTTCCTGTAGTCTTGGCTGCAAATGGTTAAGTGAAATATTACTGCATTCTGTCCTACAGACTTGTGGGATAGAAATTACTTTAAATTGGACCTATACAAGGGCCTATTTTGAATTTTTTTCCTTATGTTTTTGGTTGTGTTTTTATCTTCTTTTGATAATTGACTGATACACCCCCATAACTCAACAATGCATCCTGAGCTGAACTGGATTTTTTTAACACCCACTTCATGGGGGGATTGTAGTTTAATAAAAATCCAAGATTTTTGATTTTTTGTTCGAGAAAGATCTTCAAGGAAGAAGCTTGCTAACTCTTAAATCCAGAGAATGAACTGTTGCAGAAAGATGCCAGAAAACCCACACTACATCAAGAAGATCAAGAATGAACTTTGGGTGTGGTTGATTGAACTGAAGTTTGATTGAACATTTATTTGTAAATGTACACTTTTATGCCAAGGGGACTGTCCCTAATTTGGCTTTCTGTCAATGCGCCTAGAAAAACATTGGTTTTGCTTTTCTTCTTTTCTATTCCTCCCTCACTACTATAATTTCCTCTTAGAAAATTGAATGTTGTATACATCTGTAGTTTGAAGTGCTTTAGGACTACAAGATGATTATGTTAAATGATCAATGGGGAGGCTAGTGCCCCAATGATTATCAGGGGGGATTGTGAATCTTAAAACTACTCAGACTCTACTTCAGAAGATTTGATTAAGCTATTCCCCATTTTTAACAATGAAGATACTTGATCGGGAATGTATTAAGAACTTTTAAAATTACTCCACCCTACTCAGACAGTGCCTTAAGGGAAGATAAAGTTGCAAACTCCTGATTAAATAATGAAAAGTCCCTAACTCATACTTATAGTAAAGCTAGAACCTTAAGCTAGGTCTATTTTTAGATCTAATACAAAAGGGTGCTAAGTACCTATAAAGGTTAAATTAATCACTAAAAGGTCAAGCAACTTACAAAAGGTAAGCTTAACAAAAAAAGGTGTGAAGTACTCAGTAGATTTTATTTAACCAGAGAAGGTGAGAACAAAAGAAGATGGGAACTAAGAATGGGTAGTCCTGGGAATAAGCGTCTACTGTGATTGGTAGACATGAAAATTTAGGGGAGGTGACATAAGAGAAAATTTCTTTAAAAGGAAGGGAATTATTGAATTTGAGTTAGAAGGTAGTTAGTTTGGAGGTAGTTTGGAGTTAGTTGGAGTTCAGAGTTGAAGTAAAGACATTTTGAATGAAGTTCACAAATTGAACTCAGCTTGGAGACAATCTTGTAGTGAGTGATAAAGATTGACTAGCTCTCCCTTAGGCTCAGGCCTAGGCCCTTTTCTACTGCTTGGCTATTCTTTCTCTCTCTTTCTCTCTCTCTTTCTCCTCCCCTTAATTCCTTCATTTATATTAATTAAAAATCTCCATAAATCCTAGCTGACTTGGGTGTTTTCATATTTGGGAATTTCCCATAGCGACCACTTATGTTAGATTTTAAGTCAAAACACTAAAATTATCTTTATAGTTTGGCCAAAACCTTTACAGTTTTGGCATTTATAGTTTTTAACATTTACACTTGGGTCATTGCATTGCTATTAGTAGCAAAGCTAGTTACATTTGATCATGCCACAATGTATACAATGTTCTCCTGGTTCTGTTTCTCTCACTCTGCATCACTTCCTGGAGGTCCTTCTAGTTCACATGGAATCCCTCCAGTTCATCATTACTTTGAGCACAATAATATTTCATCACCATCAGATACCACAATGTGTTCAGCCATTCCCCAATGGAAGGGTATCCCCTCCTTTTCCAATTTTTTGCCACCACAAA
The DNA here is from genome assembly GCF_027887165.1 of Monodelphis domestica. Taxonomy (NCBI): domain Eukaryota; kingdom Metazoa; phylum Chordata; class Mammalia; order Didelphimorphia; family Didelphidae; genus Monodelphis; species Monodelphis domestica. The sequence continues at coordinate 971,881 of NC_077235.1, forward strand.
GAGCGCAGCTATGAATATTCTTGTACAAGTCTTTTTCCTTCTTATCTTTTTGGGGCACAAACCCAGCAGTGCTATGGCTGGCTCAAAGGGCAGACAGTCTTTTAGTGCCCTTTGTGCATAGTTCCAAATTGCCCTCCAGAATGGTTGGATCAATTCACCACTCCACCAGCAATGCATTAATATCCCAACTTTGCCACATCCCCTGCAGCATTCCTTTCTTTCCTCTGCTGTCATGTTAGCCAATCTGCTAGGTGTGAGGTGATACCTCAGAGTTGTTTTGATTTTCATTTCTCTGATTATGAGATTTAGAGCACTTTTTCATGTGCTTATTGATAATTTTGATTTCTTTGACTGAAAACTGCCTATTCATATCTCTTGGCCACTTGTCAATTGGGGAATGACTTGATTTCTTGTACATTTGACTTAGTTTGTTATAAATTTGAGAAATTAGACCTTCATCAAAGATTTTTGTTATAATTTTTTTCCCCAGTGTATTGCTTCACTTCTAATTTTGGTTCCATTGGTTTTGTTTGTACGAAACCTTTTAAATTTAATATAATTGAAATTATTCATTTTACATCTTGTAATGTTCTCTTTCTCTTGCTTGATCTTAAAATCTTTCCTTTCCCACAGATCTGACAAATATACTATTCGATGTTCCTCTAATTTACTTATAATTTCCCTCTTTATATTCAAGTCATTGACCCATTTTAACCTTATCTTGGTATAGGATGTGAGATGTTGATCTAAACCTAATTTTCCCATACTGTTTTCTAATTTTCCCAGTAGTTTTTGTTAAATAGTGAGTTCTTATCCCAAAATCTTGGATCTTTGGGTTTATCATATACTGGCTTGCTGAGATCATTTACCCCTAGTCTATTCCATTATCCACTCATCATCTATCTATCTATCTATCTATCTATCTATCTATCTATCTATCTATCTATCTATCCACCCATATTGTTCTGATGGTAGTTTGATAGGTATGGTACTGAATAAGTAAATTAGTTTAGGTAGGATTGTCATTTTTATTATATTAGCTTGTCCTTCCCATGAATAATTAATGTTTTCCCAATTTATTTAGATCTAGTTTTATTTGTGTTAAAAGTGTTTTGTAGTTGTGTTCATATAATTCCTGAGTTTGTCTTGGCAGATAGATTCCCAAATATTTCATATCATCTAGAGTGTTTTTAAATGGAGTTTCTCTTTCTAACTCTTGCTGCTGAGTTTTGTTGGACACACACACATATATATATAATGCTGATTATTTATGTGAGTTTATTTTCTACCCTGAAACTTTGCTAAAGTTAGTCATCATTTCCACTAGCTTTTCAGTTGATTTTCTTGGATTCTCTAGGTTGACCATCATATTTTCAAAGAGTGATAGTTTAGTTTCCTCATTGCCTACTTTGATCCTTTGGTTTCTTTTTCTTCTCTAATTGCTACAGCTAGTGTTTCTAGTATAATATTAAATAGTAGTGGTGATAATGGGCATCCTTGTTTCACTCCTGATTTTGTTGGGAATACATCTAGTTTATCCCCATTGCAGATGGTGCTTGCTGATGGTTTTAGATATATACTGCTCATTATTGTTAGGAAAGGTCCTTCTATTCCTATACTTTCTAGTGTTTTCAATAGGAATGAGTGTTGTATTTTGTCAAAGGCTTTTTCTGCGTCTATTGAGATAATCATGTGATTTCTGTTGGTTTGCTTGATGATATGTTCAATTATGTGGATAGTTTTCTCAATATTGAACTGTAGCATACCAGGTATATTAGCATCTTGAAAGTATGACTGGTGTATTGATATTGGATCTTATGTGTTATATACCACACTTATGGTCATGTTACTTATTGATTATTGTATTTCCGAATCTTCAGTCCAAAGGACAAAAGAATTCCTGAGCAGGACATTATTTGCCACAGGGTCCAGCTCCCACCTTGTTAGATCACATTCCTTACCAAGTCACATGTTTGATTAACCTCCTCCTCTTTGATTACATAATTGTCAATTGAGCCAATGTTAAAACTTATGCCATGTCACATGTTCATTAGATACCTCCCACTCCACATTCCTAAACTCTCCAATAAAAGTTTGAGGACCTGTGTAGAGCCCCCTCTCAATACCATTAGAGGGGAACAGACAATGGAGTCCATATTTTTTAACTCCTTGTCTCTGAGTCTTTATTCCTTTGTCTCTTTATCTCTCAATCTCTCTTTCTCTCCTCTATCCATTTTCCCTCAGTTTCCAAGCTCCTTCTCAGTAGTCCACCCATGAAAATATTAATATGTACCTGCAGGAGGTTACATGAAGCAGCCTTACATTCCTGATATAAATACCACTTTGTCATAGTGAATAATCCGTGTGATAACTTGCTGTAGTCTTTTTGCTAGTATTTTATTTAAGATTTTTGCATCCATGTTCATTAAGGAGATTGATTTATAGTTTTCTTTCTCTATTTTTGGTCTTCCTGGCTTGGGAATCAGTACCATATTTGTGTCATAAAAAATTTGGTAAGACTTTTTCTTTGCTTATTTTGTCAAATAGTTTGTGTAGTATTGGGATTAATTGTTCTTTAAATGTTTGATAGAACTCACTTGTGAATCCATCTGGGCCTGGGGATTTTTTCTTAGGGAGTTCCTTGATGGCTTGTTCAATTTCTTTTTCTGAGATGAGATTATTTAAGTAGTCTATCCCCTCTTTTGTTAACCTAGGTAATTCATGTTTTTGTAAATCTATGTCCATTTATGTCCAAATATGACAACCAACATTGTCATATTTATTAAATGTCATATAATTGGGCAAAATAGCTCTTAATAATTGCTTTAATTTCCTCTTCATTAGAGGCAAAATCATCCTTTTCATTCATGATACTGTTAATTTGATTCACTTCTTTCTTTTTTAAATTAGATTAACTAATAGTTTTTCAATTTTATTTGTTTTTGTTTTTTTCCAAAATACTAGCTCCTGGTCTTATTTATTAGTTCAGTAGTTCTTTTACCTTCAATTTTATTAATTTCTCCTTTGATTTTTTAGGATTTCCAATTTGGTCTTTATCTGAGGATTTTTAATGTGTTATTTTTCTAGTTTTTTTAGTTGCATATCCAATTTGTTGATCTCTTTCTTTTTTTGTTGATATGGGCACTCAGGGATATTTGGCTATATTCCATAAATTTTGATATGTTGTGTCTTCATTGTCATTCTCTTCAGTGAAATCAGTAATTGTTTCTATGATCTGTTCTTTAACCCACCAGCTTTGGAGAATTAAATTATTTAATTTCCAATTAATTTTAATTTGCCTCTCCATGTACTCTTATTAATTATAATTTTCATTGTATTATGATTTGAAAAAGTTGCATTTATTATTTCTGCTTTTCTCCATTTGTTTGTGATGTTTCTATGCCCTAGTACATGGTCAGTCCTTGAATATGTATGTACCATGTGCTGTTGAAAAAAAGGTATATTCCTTTTTATCCTTATTCATTTTTCTTTAGATATCCATTAACTCTAATTTTTCTAAAACTTAATTCACTTCTCTTACTTCTTTCTTATTTATTTTTTGGTTTGATTTTGGTTTGATCTAATAGGGGAAGGTGGAGGTGTCCCCCACTAGATAGTTTTACTATCTAATTCCTCCTTAAGTTCCAATAGTTTCTCTTTTTAAAATCTAGATGTTATACCATTTGGTGCATATATGTTGAGAACTGATATTTCTTCATTGTCTATACTGAATTTTATCAGGATGTAATTATCTTCCTTATCTCTTTTAATCAGATGTATTTTTGCTTTAGCTTTGTCAGAGATCATGATTGCTACTCCTATCTTATTTTTCTCAGTTGATGTCCGATAATCTCTCCTCCAGCCTCTTACCTTTACCTTGTGTGTGTCTACCTGTCTCATGTGTGTTTCTTGAAAACAGCATATGGTGAGATTTTGGTTTTTAATCCATTCTGCTATCTGCTTTCGTTTTATGGGTGAGTTCATCTCATTTACATTGTAGGATTTAAATTAATGAACAATATGTCAAGTATTATTTTTATAAGTTTATATGACAAAATAGAACCATGTGACTAAGTTTTCTACATGCTCAAATCCCCACTCCACCAAAGTCACAACAGGAAGGAAAGACAGCCTGAGAGATGGGGCTACACCCAATTTATATCCTGTCTACATCAGCATGTAACAACAGGAAGTTGAGTAGGGTGCTAGGAATCATAGTTTTGCTGGGGATTGTAGTTTTTAGGGTAACAGATTCTTATTACACAACATTCAAAGTTATGATTATTATCTGTGAATTCTCCATCATTTTGATTTCCCTTTTGATTTCCTCTTTTAATCTTGCTCTTTCCCTCCACACCAATGTTTTGCTTTTAATCATTCCCCTTTCCCCTCCCTTATTTTACTCCCCTTTCTACTACCTCCCTTATTATTCCCCTCCTTCTTCTTTTTAGGGTATTTTAATTGCCCCCCCTTTCCTCTACCTTCCTCACATCCTCCTTTATTCCCCTTCTACTTCTCCATAGGATAATATAGAATTTTATACCCCAATAAATGTAGCTGTTCTTCCCTCTCTGAACCGATTCCACTGAGAGTAAGGTTTAAGTATTATCTATCACTACCTTCATCCTCCCCTTCTTGTAGTAGTATTCTCTCTCTCCCCATGCACCTCATAATGTGGTACAATGTGGTATTGCATTTCTCTTAGTTCAATGCTCTTTTTTTCCCTAATTTTTACTACACCCTCTGCCTATGTATATTTCTTCTATCTATTATGATAATGGTAACAAGTTTTAAGAGTTACAGATATTTTCTATATAGGAATATAATCAATTTGACTTTATCAAAGCCCTTACATTTTTCTCTTTCCTATTTACCTTTTTATGCTTCACTTATATTTTGTATTTAGACATCTGTTTAATTCTGGTCTTTTCTTCAGGAATGCCGGGAAATCTATTTTATTAAAAAAAACCATATTTTCCCCTGAAAAAATCTAGTCCATTTTGATGGGTAGGTGATTCTTGGTTGTAGACCTAGTTCTCTTGCCTTCTGGAATATCATATTCCATGCCCTGTGGTCCTTCATTGTGGAAGCTGCCAGACCCTGTGTGATCCTGACTGGGGCTCCATGATATATGAATTGTTTCTTTCTGACCTCTTGCAGTATTTTCTCCCTGGCCTGGAAGCTCTTGAACTTGGTTATAATATTCCTGGGAGTTGTCATTTGGGGATTTATTTTAGGAAGTGATCTGTGGACTCTTTAAATGTCTAGTTTGCCCTCTTATTCGAGAACATCAGGGCAGCTTTTCTTGAATAATTTCTTGTAATATGATGTCTTGGATTTTTTTTATGGTTATGATTTTCAGGTAGTCCAATAATTCTCATTTTGTCTCTTCTGGATCTATTTTCCAGGTCAGTTGTTTTTTAAATGAGATATTTCATATTTTCTTCTATTTTTTCATTCTTTTGATTTTGTTTGATTATTTCTTGACGTCTCATGAAATAATTGGTTTGAAGTTGCCCAATTCTAGTCTCTAAAGACTGATTTTCATCCATGATCTTTTTATTCTCCTTTTCAATTTGATCTATTTTGCTTTTCATGGCACTCTTTTCACCATGGGACTTTTTTGCTTGTTCTTCCAGCAGGTTAGTTCTGGTTTTTAATCTGCTCATTACTTCATTTGATTTTTATGTATCTCTTTCCATTTGGCCAATTTTGCCTTTTAAGCTATTATTTTCTTTTTTGCATTAATTAAATTTCTTTTCCCCACTTTTCTTCCCATGTTTCTTCTATCTGTCTTACTTGGTTCTTGAACTCCTTTTTGAGTTCCTCCAGAGCTTGTGACCAGTTCTCATTTTGGGGAGAGAGTTTGCATGTATTTGCTTGTTTCTCACCCCCTTCTGTTGCTGCTATTTTTTGCTCTTTTTCTCCACAGAAATTTTCCAGGATCAAGAGCTTTCTTTGCTGTTGTTTACTCATTTTTCCACTCGAGGACTAGGAGTCTTGCAAGTTGCTGGTCATTTCTATCTTAGCTTCTGGTTCACAGGATTTTGCCTTGGGGCTATCTTCACTGCCTTGTCAGAGGCCCAAATGAGCCTAGTGCTATGGAGCTCTGAACCTTGCCTCTAGGGCCTGGGATTTCCAGGGTTTAGCTATGCAGTGCTTTTTGTTGTTGTTGTTAGTGTAGCCCCCGTCCTAGAATTCTGAGATTGCCCAGGTCCTTGCCTCTGTGTCTCTGGCTCAGTAGGAGTGGGGGCGATGAGCCTGCACTTTTCCTTGTGCAGTTTTTTTGCACCCTTATATTGTAGAAATCCTCTCTCTGCCTATTTTTCATGCTGTGTTCAGTGGGAGGGCCCTCTCACTTGTCCTGCTTTGACTCCTGCCCTATTGACTTGCTTTTTAAAGATCTTTTTAGACAGATATTTAGAGCAATTTCAGGATTTCCCTGCTACTATGCTACCCCCAGTTAATTTTTCCTTTATAAATCTTGGAAGCATACTAAAAACCTCATTTTAGTTTTTCTGGAAATATTAAGAAAGAATATTTCTACAGTCTAACACCTTTTCTAAAATTTTCCCTTTAGGAAAGGGAATAGAACAGAATATCAAGTCTTTTTTAGGGAAAAAGATTAATGGTGATAATGAGAATTAACTCTTGTATAGATAAAATCATCAACTCCCTCCTGACCCGAAGTGATCAGAGCCATGACAGACTTAAGGGCATTCTTTTGCATTCAAGATTAACATATTGATCACAAGACAAAACTCTTTTCAATGTTCCAGGAAGAAGCTCAATAATTATCATTCTGCAATACTCACCCCAAACAGGATGTGTTTGTGTATATGGGTATTTTTCTAACATATTTTTTCTCTGTTCAAGATTCCTATAAATGTTAACTCAAATCATCTTGGGTAAGAGCCTTATCCATTTTGGATCTCTTTTTGTCTCTCTGTCTCTTGCTCTTTCTAAATAAGAAATTGCTTGGATATGCATTGATATGAATTTAAATAAAATAGTTCCTGGAAGATTTATGTCTATATCACATAGTATATTATAGGGACCAGCCTGCAGTTCCTATATCATTTACCTGTGGGTGATAACCCAAGAAGGAGAAAGGAGACTGAAGGAAATAGGTGAATAATAAAGACTCAGAGACAACAAGTTAAAACACGTGGGGAGTCGCAATCTCAGTGAAAACAGGCGGGGGAGTAAGAACTCCGTAATGCCTCCAATGGACAAGAGTGTCAGATGATTAATAGGAAGCATGAGGGTGACAGCGTCATGAGAAAGAGAGGTCAGGAGGAATAAGATAGGAAAGAGCAATCAGAAAATCCAGAGATGTAAGAGAGAGATTCGAGCTTGTTCCCCAGTATTTATTGGAGGTTTTAGGAATGTGGATTGGGAGGTGATCAATGAATACCTAACATGGCTTAGGTTTTAACATTGGTTGAATTGACAATGACGAGATCAAAGAGGTGGGGATTAACCTGACATGTGCCTTGTAAAGGAATGTGGTCTGCCAAGGTGTGAGCTAGGACCCTGTGGCCCCTCAGGAATTGTCTTGCCCTTTGGTCTGTAACTTCTATACAATGAACATTAAGTGATCTGACCATGTGTCTGGTAAATGAATATATAGGATACAATAGCAATACATCAACCATACTTCCCAGATGTTAACATGCCTGGTATGCTACATATATTATGAATATTATTATTTTTTCTTCTCCAGAATTCAGATACTCTACCATTTGGAGCATATACATTTAATAGTGATGCTGGTTTGTAAGGCTCCTTTCAGCATAATGTAATTTCTTTGTTTATCTCCATTGATGTAAAAAAAATTGGTTTTGCTTTATCTGATAGCACGATCGATACTCCTGCTTTTTGTATTCTCCTAATGCATAGGAAATTTGATTCATTTCCTCTTTTTTATTTGGGGTGTGTCTTTGATTTTTAGATGTGTTTCTTATAAGCAACAAATTGTGGGAGTTTGCCTTTTTATCCACTCTGTCACTCTGTTTGTCTTATTGAATGGTTTCCTCTATTCATATTTAAAGTTATGAGAGGTTTATATTTTTCTCCTTTTGTGTCCCTAATATATATCTATATCTATCTTTCTATCTATCCATCCATCCATCTATCTATCTATCTCCATATATATTTCTAAATTTGGATTTTTGGTCCCTCTTCTGGTATAGTATTTTGACTGTTGGATTAGTTTTGCGGAATTTATTTTAGTGCAACCCTATTCCTACAGACTTTTCTTCCTTTTCCTGTCAAATGCCTCCTTTGTCTCTTTGTTAACCTTTCCCCTGGTTTTTCTTAACTTATTGATTCCATTTTGTTTCTTCCCTTTATTTTGTTATCTAATTCTTCCCCTCTTATTTCTCCCTTCCTTCCCCTCTCAATTAAGTCATTAATTCAAAATCTCCCCCTATTTTCCTGATTTTTTTTGTTTCTTGGTCTTTTTTTCTTCTTTTTTGTACCTTTTTCTTAAAAAAATTCTTTACCTTGGTCATTTCATTAATTCCCCTCTATGTCTATTCTGAACTTGGATTCATAGTTTTTGTACTTATTTGTTCTCTTTGTGTTCCTCATGGAATGAAAGTTTCTAAAGAACAAAGTTAGAATTTCCTCTTCTAACCAATTTCTGTGTTATTGCCTTGTAGATCTTTCCCTCTCAACCTTTGTATTTGTTGCTTCACTCTTAGAAGCATCAATTACTGAAGGGAGAAAAGGATTGACCATGGTAGAAATTTCACTGTATCTCAAATTGTTCCATCTCATTATATACTCTGTCTTCTCTATAATCATTTACTTTCCCATTTGCCATTCTCTCTGAGTCCATGCCCTATCACCCTTCTCAATGTTGAATGCTGCCAGGAGCCCTGATTTACCTTCCGGGGAGGCTAGATGTTGTCCAAAGATGCACAACCCTCTTTCAGACAAAGTAGTCTTTATGTGCACCAAATCCCGTCAGATTAGATCAAATATAAGGTCTTTATTCCCTATAACAGAATCTCTTCCTCCATGGGAATGTTCTTTAATGGGATTCCTTTCCCTTATTGAATTGAGATCTTCCTGTTTCTTTCCCCCTGTTTCAATCCCTTCCTGTCCCATACGTTCTATTCTCCCTCTCTTATTGAAAGACTACAGGAGCTATATCTTTCCTTTGTTGTTTACTATGGTCTTGAGTAGGGTTTATTACATATTCTTCTCTATCTTTCACCTTCCTTCTCCCCCTTTGTCTGCCTAGTTTTTGCAACTTAGACCCACAAAATACATTCATTTACTTATATGGTGGAAAGTTTGCAAGATTTAGCTCATGATATTTCAGGCTTGTTCCTTTACTGTCACTTATCGTGTTTCAGCTTTATCCCTTTATATACTTTTAGAAAGAAATCTTTTAATAATTACTTAAAATAAATTTCTTTGTTTTTTTCCTTTTCATAGTCTCTAGAAATGAAATAACTTATTCTGTTACTTATATTTATTATTGTTGTTCTGTTTCTTGCCCTTTTATTGTCTGGAGTGTTTGTAAATCAAATGTTCTGCTCTCTCTTTCCTTCCCTCTCCCTCCCTCCCTCCCTTCCTCCCTCCCTCTCTCTCTCTCTCTCTCTCTCTCTCTCTCTCTCTCTCTCTCTCTCTCTCATTCTGCCTCTGTCACTCGCAGAATTCTTGAAACGCCTCTCTTTTATTTAATGTCTATCTTTTTCATTGCTGATTAGGGTCAGGTTTGTAGAGGATGTCATTTTGGGTTGTATGTTGAGCTTCTTTGCTTTTTGGAATATATTATTCTCTCCTCTTTTATGATGTCTTGTGAATGTAGAATAGTCTTGTGTTGTTCTTTTTCTTTATATTTGAAAGTTTTTCTCTTGGTTCCTTGCAGAATTTGCAGTTTTCCATTGGAATAGTTAAATGTAGCCACTCTGTATTGCAGTTTGAAGCATGCATGTGTGTGTTTTTTTTCTTTCTGGAGGTGATCAGCATATTCTTTCAACAGGTGCTATGTTTTCTGTGGTCAGAAATTCTGGAAAGCTTTCCTGTATTATATTTTGCATTATGGCATTCAGCTTGTATTGTTCTAGGAAACATCTTATAATGCTTAGGTTGTCTACACATCCTGTTTTGCTTGTTGTGAATCTTAAAATTTCTCAGACTTTTGAATGTTAAAAATTCTCAGACTCTACCTTAGAACATTTGGTTAAGACCATTCCCCATTTTAAACATTGAAGGTACTTGGTCAGGAATGTGAGAACTCTAACTCTACTCCACCCATACTTAAGCATACTTTAGGGGAAGATAAAGTTGTAAACTCTTTACTGAACAATGAAAAAGTACTTAACTCATACTTATAGTGAAGCAAAAGCCTTAAGCTAAGTCTATTTTTAGGAAGGTGCTAAGTACCTATGAAGGTCAGGCAACTTGCAAACTTGTAAGGGACAAGCCTTAACAAAAGAGGTGTGAGATTTTAGTCTACTCAGGTGTGAATTAAGAATGGTCAGTCCTTTTGAAAACATCTACTGTGATTGGTAGATGTGAGAACTTAGGGGAGGTGACATAGGAGAAAATTCTCTTTAAAAGGAGCTGTCTGAACCAGTTCAAAGAGGTCAGGAGAATTCAGCCTTGGAAGCTGAAATGGAGCTCAGGAACTGAACTGGTGGGTCTCTCTGAACACTAGAATCTTGCTTGGGACAAATCTTGTGGTGAGTGGATTAAAGACTGACTGATCTCTCTCTTAGGGCTTGTGCCTAGGCTGGCCTAGCCCTTTTCTCATTGTTTCCTCATACTCTCTCTCATTAATTCCTTATTTGTATTAATTAAAATCTCCATAAGAACCCAGCTGACTTGGGTATATTTCATATTTGGGAATTTTCCCCTGGCAACCACTATATATTTGATTTAACTCAAGACAGTGTCTTGAAACCATATTTCTGTGGTCACAATTTATGACAAACACTACTTTAACTATTACAGTTTATGGCAACCATTCTTTTAAATGTAACATTGTATAGAAATCATGTGTTCTTTTAACATTGTTGCTTTTTGCTTCTTACAGATTGTCCTTAATGCTTTTAGTGTTTTTAGCCCCAACCTACGATTTCTCTTTTACTTATTTGGTCATATTTGTTAGAGACGATAGAGTATCTGGCTAGGAGAGGATATTACTGCAGAATATCCTCAGGGCCAGATGGGAAGCATTCCTAGAAAAACATTTTTGTAGGAACTTTGCCTAAGCATCACGCCCAGATGCCACCGATCAATTTTCGGAGGATCTGGAGGAATAGGCAATGGCCTTGGGTAATGACAAATTCCCATACACAGGAAGTTTTGAGCTTAAGAGGCTCTAGAAATAGTTCAAATGAGGCAATGTATGAAGAATGATTTACAAACCTTCACAAACCCTAGAAATGGCAACTATGGTGATGATGACAATGACAATCATGGTGATGCTAAGTCTAGAGGTATGGGACACTCACATATGGCCAAAATTCACTCGGCACACAATTAAAACCCTTTTCATCTGGAGGCAAAGTGCATTATAAAAGTAGAGGCATCAAATGAATGTGATGCCAGTTCACCAGGCCATGAGGAGGAGGAGGTTAAAAGGCCATAGGTTCACCAGGTCCTCACTGTGGCCCAGTCCCGGGAGCCTGATCGTATTCACTTGGGTGTAGCAGTGCCTTCCTATCTGAGGAGCTCCAGAGTTCATGGCCTCCTCCTCCTCCTCCTCTTCTTCTTCTTCAGGCCCTCTTTCAGCAGTGAAAACTCACGTCCCTTTCAACGCCCTTGCTGGAAAGAAAGACTCTCTTCCTTCCTGGGTTTGGAATTTGGCAGTACCATGCTAACCCCGCTGCCATGGCAGGCCTGCTCTCTGAAGCATAGAGTTGAGCCTCAGATTGCATATGAGCTCTTCTCAGGACAGATGTGGATAGCAGCATCCCAAGAAGTGGCCGTAGGTGCCATTCCCAACAACTACAGAGTAATCATCATATAGTAATATGCATACCTATGGGATCAGCATTCTAGTGACATATAAGCACCTGAGAGTAGAAAGCCTTCCGTGATGGCAGGTACGTGTCCACATGAATCTCCTTGCTGCAACATAAGCATGTGTCACAGCTCGGCACACAAGCAAATCTGCCAGCAGTCAAACCAGCCAGAATATACAGACAAGAATGGGAGAAGACGAGACAAAGCATATTTCAACACGCAACAATGAACATGTACCCTGGTGGGTACACATATGCAATTATGCACAAAGCACATGCTGTGTGGCTAAGCATTGCCAGTATCATAACTGCTGCTTCTCAGTGGACCATTGGAGGTTGGTCTGTTCACTGACTGGATGGCCAGTCAGTCCTAATCCTCTTGGAGCCTGGTGACCTATGTTCCCTTGCCTAGACCTACTTTCACTCCCCCATACGTGGTCTCTCAAGGGGGGGCACAAGGGACTTTGCTCAGGTCATTTTCCAAGGCTGGGCTATATAGAGATGAAGACTGAATCTGATCTATCAACTACCTTGGCTGTTAGGTGGTTGACTTGGGCCATGGGAACGGGGCTACCTGGGTCTGCCTTTGGCTCTGAGTGAGGCTCCCCAAAGAGCTGACAAAGTTTTGCTTCATCAGTGATTCTGAGGTTTGGCTCTTGGGGATAGGGCCCATGGGGGGGGGGGGAGGGCCTACCCGGGGAATAGGGTTTGGGGCTTGTCCTCCTAATGAGCTCTGACTAATGAACTCTGCCTAACAAGTCCCTAGGTGAGTTTGGGGACTTTCCCCTTGGATCCTTGGGTAATGAGGCCAAGGGGAAGAGGTAGCTTCTCCATAAAGAGGTGCCTGGAGAGTTCATTAGTAAAGGTGCATCAGTGAAAACTTCTTAGCTGAGGTTGATGGGACAACAGCTCCCAGGGACAAGGCCAGGGCCTGGGCATCTGTGTCCCTCCCATTTCTGAGCATTTCGCCTGAATCCTGGTAGTCCACTTGTCCCTTGGGATCTGTCCTTCAGTGTGCAGGTGCTTGCTATTCTCTCCCCTCTGGCCCATCACCAAGCATGATCTGAGAGACCCTAGGAACAGGCATTTAGCTCTTCTCTTCCTCTTATCTCTGCTCTCCTTTCATTTAGTCTTCCACCGATTCACTTTATCACTCCTTCATTTATTCATTCCTTTATTCCTGGTGTAAATGGACTCATATGGAACAGCCCCTCCAGGTGGCAGGATTCCTTGGATCAATTCAAGTCATGTGGTCCAGATGTCTTACATCTCAGGGTATGTACCTGAGCCAATGTGCTTGTTGAGCCCTTGGGTACTGATCTTTGAAAGAGCAGGGAGCATAGATCTGGGGAAAGGTGGATGTTTCATTGTTCCAAAAAGAAATGAGAGTGTAGCTTGTAGATAAGAAACTATTGGGCTTGACTTGGACTTGGAGCCCCAGAAACACTCTGGGGTATAGGAAGGGTTATCAAAGTAACGGCTAGTGGCCACAAAGAGATCACATGGAGATGCAAAGACAAGCAAGCAAGACAACCCCTGCCCTCAAGGAGCTGCCATTCCAATCTGGGAAGAGAGTTGATGGGAGAGAGGAGGTACCTGTGCAGAGGTATGAGAGGAGGGGGCCACATGTGTGGAGGAATGCCCAGGGTGTAAAGGCCACAAGGATTGAGGGAACTTCTGGGATGAGTAGAACCTTTGGCAAACCTTAATGTGCCAGAGAAATGCTGGTGATTATTGTCATTCTTACTATTACAACGCCTCTCTGAGTCTTCTTGTGAAGCAGATGGAGACGGAGAGATCTGGGCTAAATGCAACCTCTGAGATGGTTTACCAAGGTGTGGCCACAGCTCAGGCCCCAGCTTATTGGAGCCACAGCTACGAGTGAGGGAAAAGGTAGACATGGAAGGTGGATGAGCAGCCCTGAAAAGGACTCAGCAAGGCCCCCACCAGAAGTGCTAGTCCTCCCTGCAGATGGCCATACACCCCAGCCCCGTGTGTGTATAAATCTCATGTTTATACTTACTGTGAACATGGAGTGGTGAGGAGTGTGAGTGCTGGGGAGTACCTGGGTTCAGATGAAGGCATCAGCCCTCTTCTCTGCCATGGCTTTGTTATCACCAGTGCAAATGCCAACCTAATTGTTCCTGGATGAACTAGACAAGCCCTCAGCACTGCATATTTCAGCACCAATTGTCTTTACTACCACGACTTCACATACAAGATCTCAGATTATTGATCCTGGGGGAGCCATGAAGGCAAACAACAGATTCAGTCATGTCCATTTGTAAGGTACAAATAGCACTGGCATCGTGGAGATAAAGTGCTAATCCAGTCTTCTTGTTCGCAGTCAAATCTTTCATTCATAGGGCCACTAGTCCCTGGGAAACAGCACTGTGTGTAGACTTCTGAGAGAATGAATGTGAAAGGACAATCATGTCTTAGCAGTGTTAAGAGAAGAGTTTTGCCGTTACTTTCTTCTTGACCCCTTACAATCTGGCTTCACAGGCAATCATTTCGCCCAAAGTGTACTCACCCAGGTTTCCAGGGATCCCTTCTCTTCTCCCTCTGTACTACTGCACTTCACCATCTCATCAACTCCCATGGATTGAATGACCGTCTCGATGCTGCTGAATCTAAGTCTACCTATCCTGCCCCAACCAGTCTCCCACTTTAATGGCCTGGATATCCATGTCAATACGTCTGAAACAGAACCTGTTAACTTTCCCCCTAAAGCCTCCTACCCTCCCTATTATTCCTTGGATGACATGCAGCTTGGGTTTGTTATCTTCTATTTTGTATTGTGTGGGGGCCCCCAGAGGTCAAGGAAGGGGAACGGCTGTATGTTTTGTTGGTGCTATATTTTCAAGGAAATATTCCTCCGATGAGAATGAGCTGAAAGCCCACAAAGACGTCATAATGTTGACAAAACCTAGAACTCATTACTCTGAGGCAGCTATAGAGAGATGAACACTTCTTTGCAAAAAGGGAGCTGGAAGCAGATGGCCAGAAGCTCTCTGATCCTACAGCAAGCAGGTTAACCCTTTACAGAAACGAACAGAGCAATAGTACAGACTGCCACCCACACCAGGTATCTGCCACTGCCTTGCTAAACATGAGCGACAGGGGTCTAGCTATGGACAGAACCCACCAAGCCATGAGGATCCCAGAAAGTAGGGGGTGTCCAGAGGTGCTTGGCGACTAATATCTGCATGAGTGCAAGCAACAGTGTGTTGACAGAGAAAAATGAAACAAATGGCCGAGTCACAAGGAGCTATTTCATGACTGAGACTCCCGAGAATGTCATCACCATTAGTTCCAAATAACCCATATTTATGCACAGTTGTGGATCATGCAGGAAAGTGCACCAAGCTAACTAGTGCAAAAATCATAGAAGCAATTATTTCAGCATGATGTGAAAGAAGAGTTTCTGCAATGCATCTAAAGCAGCCCCTAAGGAAAAGCGTACCCCTACACACAGATCTCTACCCCAAATGGAAAAGGAGCACCAATGAACTAAGTCTGCCCGTTTCGAGAACTAGAAGGCCAACAAATCAACAACCCTCAAATAGTCCCAAAGCAGGAGAGGAGTAATGGATAGACCGAAAACCCTGGAGAAATGGCAACTAGTCCCAAAGCTGGTTCTTGGAAAATACGAATCCGTTTGCAAAGCCTTTGGTCAACCTGATGAAAAAGAAGGCAGACAAAGTAGCAGATGAGTTCAGGAGATAGATATTGAAGTGTCTATCACAGTCAAGCCAGAAGAAACAAAAAGAAGAATGAGAGCCCAGCCTATTGGAGATAGTGCTGTGTTACCCAAACTGCGAACACAAAAGAGATGGAGGACTGCCTTCTAAAACACAACATGCCCAAATGAACTGAAGATCAAGTAGAGATCTTAACTCATCAGATCTCAGGAGAGGAAAGAGGACTGGGTGCATAAAGAAAACCCCCAAGAAAAAAGGAATCTTGATGGACCAACAGGAGAATTCCGTGGGACTAATGAAGAAAAACTACTGTACACGCCATCTGAATTATTCTAAAGAACTGAGAAAGCACCTCACAAGATTCCTTTTAGGAGACAAAGAGAGCCCCAACCCTGAAACCAGAGAAAGATAGAAGACAGAAGGAGAATTAGAGATCGAGATCATTAATGAATATCTGTTCAAAAATTTTAAAATCAAATATTGTCAAACAAACCACAGTAGCTTATCCAAGAAATCGGCATTAACAGGCATTAGAAAGAATACTCCAAATCAGATAAATGCAAATTAAAATAATCCCAAATTTTCACCTTGTATTTTACAAATTGGCAAAGGCGAGAAAAGATGGGAATAATCAGTGTTAGAGTAGTTGTGGGAATATAGCTTCGAATCAATAGGCAATTTGGAATTATGCAAATCAGTAACTAAACCATCTCCATACCCTTTGACCCATTTTTTTTACTACTAGACCCATACCCAGTGTAGCATCCCAAGTATATTCACATCTATGAATCATAAATGACTGTATGATTACTGTGTCTCCAAGCATAAGGTTATACCAATGAGGCTTGTGAATGTAACCTTGAGCTGGCCATGCAGCCCTTGGCTAAGACAAACTCATTAACATGCTCGGACTCAAGCGAGGTTTGCAATCTACACGCCCAAAGATGTTCCCTCTACCTTGCCACCCAATCTTAATTGTCTATACTGTGTGATGTGGTTACTATGTGCTTGGGAGTTCCGCCCGCCCAAGCAGGACAGGATTAAATTCAGAGGCAATCCCATGAACTTCCTCTTGGCCTTTCTCCCTTCCATGGAGCTCCACTGGGCTCCTCAATGACTATGTCTCTCTCCTCTTGACCCTCTCCTTCCCCGAGGCTGTAACCATCCCGGCCTGCATTTCCTACCTTAATCTCCTCCTCCACCTCGGTGTTCCTTTGTACTCATACTTTCCTATCAAAGGGAGTATCATAGGTTTGCCTGCCCTATTCAAACACTGACTTGTCCGTGTCTGTCATTCTTCACCCCGGTTCTCCGTTCCCTATCTCTCCTCGGGTCCCATCACAAAGGTGAGCCCCTTCCCTTGTGGGACCCTGCTGGTCAGGGAAGTCCATTAAGGAAAACCCCACACCCAGGGAGGCCATTGATAAGAAGATATTTTCCATATTCAGTAAAAGATTTATAGCAGCCCTTCTTGTTATAGCAAGGAATTGGAAACAAAGTAGATGCCCATCATCTGGGGAATGGCTAAGCAAAGTGTGGTATATGGAGATAATGGAAGATGACTGTGCTGTAGGAAATGATGAATGTGAAGCCTACAGAGAAGTCTGGGAAGATCCCCATGAACTGATGCAGAGAGAAGTGAGCAGAGCCAAGCAAACAATTTACAGAGCAGCTCCAACAATGACAATAGAAAGGACAGTCACAAAGAAGTCCCAAGTGATTGTTGCAAAATTATAAAGAACAAGCATGATTCTAAAGCAGAGCTAGGGGAGGGGCTCCCGGCACTCTCCTTTACAGAGGTGGGAGGTCTCTAAGTGTGGTCCATGGCACATGTTTTCACACTTTGGGGATGGATTCATCACTTGGGCTGATTTTTAAAAACTTCTTCCTTTTCTTTCTTTTTTTCCCTTAAAAATCTTATTTGCTAAATGAGATGGCTCTCTGGAGGAGGAGAAATACTGGGGATGTTAAAAAACCCACCACCACCACCTTGAAAATGACATCCATGAAAACTTAGTTAAAACAACAACATGTAGAACCTAAACACTGTCTTCCCTCCCCTCTTTCTTCTTCTTTCTCCTTTGCTATCTTCCTCTTCCCACTATTTCTCCTGCTTAGTCAGCACCTTATTAATTCTCTCACTTGAATTCCTCATCCCTTCATTCATCCTTTTCTTGCTTTGGTCCGATTCATTCTTTCATTCAGCTGGACTCTTTGTTCTGTATTCAGCATTTGGTGAATAAGCTAATGCTTTAGGGGCTCCTTTCTCACCCAACAACTTCTCCATTCGGTCTAGTAAACAATTTCCCAAATACTTAGAGATGGCCCCCTCAGTGGGCAGTGAGTGAGATCATGTTGACAATAGCAATGACGATGACAACAGCAATGAACATTGTTGCCCAGAATCAGCCAGGCATAACATGGATCCATAAAAACCCCAGAAGGCCCTTTTCCATCACTAGCTCCATCTCTAATCAGCCTCTAATCCTCTCCTGGAGATAAAGCAATCAAGGATACTTCCCAGGAGCCAAGAGAGCATGAGCTCACACCTCCTTGCTTAGATTCCACTAGCAAACACCATCATTTTATCCACCTCATGCTTGCTGCAGCCCATCGCATATTCAACAGAAGAAGAATATCACCACACCCTGGATATCCTTTACTTGGTGGACAGATCCTATTTCTAGCCCTTATCTTGACTTCCCCCGTTCTGCTGGGGAAACCATCATCCTTCCAGTTGTCTAGTCATCACGGACAGCCTTTATGTCATCTCTGACTCCTCATTCTCCCTTGCTCTCACATTCCTCATGGCTAATTGTCATTTCTCAGCATTTCTACCTTCACAATATCTCTCGTACACGCCCACTTCACTCAACTCACCCTACCACCATCCTTGGTCAAGTCTTTGTCTCCACAGTCTTGGCCCAGTGCTGTCTACTTGTAACTGGTCTTGGTGATAGCTCTCCAATATATCTCCTCTCCAGTCCCTTTTCTACATCACTGCTCAAGTGCTCTTCCCAAGTAAGTGTGAATCTGATGCCAGAAACCCCTTGGCTGATAGCTTTGGTAGCTAGGTCCTCATTGTCTTGAGGACTTCAGCCTTTCATGACCTGGCTCCAGCTCATCTTTGCAGACCCAGTGAGCATTCTTTCTCAAATCTCTAACCTCTAGCCAAACTGGTTTCCCTGATGGACCTCAAATAGGATGCTTCATTGCCCCTCACCTTAGCTTCTTTGAGGAAATCCTAGGCCCTTTGAAGGCTCACTGCAAGTCCTGCCTCCTTTTTGCTCTACCCAGTTGTTAGGGTCTCCCTCTCCTACCCAGAGAACACCATGAATTTGTTTTGCCACTATTTTGTTTTTTATTTATTTATTTGGAAATATTTTCCCATGGTTACTGATTCATGTTGTCTCCCTCTCCTTTTCCCTCTGCCTTCCCAGATCTGACAAGCACTTCCAGTGGATTATACATGTATTTTCACTCAAATCCCATTTCCATATTATTCATTTTTACAATAGAGCAATCTTTTAAAACCAAAATCCCAAATAGTATACCCATATAACCAAGTGATAAATCACATTTTCTTCTGCCTTTCTGCTCCCACAGTTCTTCTGCATGTGGATGGCATTCTTTCTCCTAAGTCCCTCAGAATTGTCCTGGGTCATTGCATTGCTGCTAGTAGAGAAGTGTATCAGTCTCTGTGTGCAATATTCTCCTGGTTCTGCTCCTCTCACTCTGCATCCATTCCTGGAGGTCATCCCAGTTCACATGGAGTCCCTCCAGTTCCTCATTCCTTTGAGCACAATAGTATTCTATCACCAACATATACCACAATGTGTTCAGCCATTCCCCAATCCCTCATTTTCCATTACCTCTATCTTGTGCTAGATAGGCAGCATTGCAGACTGGAGCAAAAGCTGAACTCAGAGGAAAGATACCAAACCTCTTGACATCCCTGGCAGTAGCTCTCTAATTTCGTCAATAAGGATTGCCTAAGCACAGTGTTACCAGTTACTGTGTTAAACACTAGGGGTAGAAAGAAAGGCAAAAACCATGTGAAGGGAGGCTCTAGAATGAAGACGAGTCAGGAAGGCCTTCCAGTAGAAGGCAAGATTTGGAGGAAGTGGTCATGTAGATGCACTATGGAGGACAGACTAGCTGTGTGCCCGGGGGTGAAAGGATGTGAGCTTCTCTGACATAACAGCACTGCTTCCAGTGTCTCCCACCCAGCTCCTTACCCTGGTGCCTCCATGTACTTTCTTTCCTCCAGGTGGTAGTATATTCACGGGGGGCGTTCCTGCTCTAATCTAGTCTGGGGAGATAGAGTCCAAGACTTATTGTGTGCCAAGGAGGCCCCGGCTAAGACTCCAAAGCCTTGTTATAGGAAAATAGGATACCAGTTATTGTCCTACTTCCCCCATCCCCACCCATTTTCCCTTGGGGGAAGAGATCCAGGATCTTGGCCCCTGGCAGTGTGGACTGTGTCTGGAAAATGATCTCAGATGTGTCTTCTATGATCCTGACTGGCTCATTACCTCCCCAGAATTTAGTTTGCTTTCGATGGAAAATAGACAAGATGATCTAGAAGCATCTCCCCAGCTTTTGTGTTTTATGATGTGGTACATTAGTAGAATTGATGGGTCCCAGAAATAGCTTTGAATTCAATCTTGTTTAAAATTTAATTTTCTTTAAATTTTTTTTTGCGGTTTTCTTATTGTCTCCCTCCTTTCTTCCTTCCCCTATCCCAGAGTTGACAAGCAATTCCACTGGGTTATACACATATTATCACTCATTGAGTCCAATTTTTAAAAAAAATCCTTCCCTTCCATCTTAGAATCAATGCTGTGTATTGGTTCCCAGGCAAAAGAGTGGTAAGAGCTAGGCAATGGGGGTGAAGTGACTTGCCCAGGGTCACCCAGCTGGGAAGTGTCTGAGGCCAGATTTGAACCAAGGACCTCCCTAGGACTCTCCCATCTCTGGGCCTGGCTCTCAATCTTGAAGTCTGAGTCCAATCTTGAAGACTCCCAGAGCTCCTGAAATATAACCCACTCTACCTTGGGACAGCTCATACTTCTAGCAAGACAAAGTTGACTTCTTTGTAAGATACTGCCCATTGCTTCCCATGTACCCCCGAGACCAAGAAGTGGGTGTCTTGAAGAAAGTGATCAGTAGCACCCTCCCCTTCCCCCACCAATATTGTTCTTCTCCTCTGGTCCCTCAGCCGCTGGACATTGTGGATTCCCCCCTTCCCGGTCCTCAGCTGGGCATCTTTCTACACACTCCTCAGCCCCCAAAGGAGCACTTATTGGCGATATTGCTTGCCTGCTCAGGTGTCCCTTAGTGTGGACATGCTCTGGCTGATTGTACAGGGAGCAAACTCTGGGCCCCTCAAAGGCTCCAGGAGGGGAGTAGATGACCCTTTGTCAGGCAGGTGAGGTGGAGACAATCTCAGATGGGCCTTTCTGGCTCTGGGAAGAGCTGGGGGCTTGGAGCCACGAGAGCCAGTATGGGCAAGGAAGAGAAGGCGCCCAAGGAGCCACTGGGCTGAGGTGCTGGAGAGCGGACCCAGCTCTCAAGGGATTGTGGGCCGCCCCTCCTAGATCCAGTCTAGTCTGACACCTGCAGAGGGAACTGGCTCTTGCAGCTTTGGGTGCTTGTGGGAAGGTGGCCCAACAGCAAAAGGCAGGGGGAATTCCTAAACTTGATATTCGTTTGCCTGGGACGGTGCTCGTGTAACCCTCACTGTTTGATGGGTCTTTGGGCCCTACCCGAGCACCCTGAGTGGGGAGCGAACTCCAGACACGGGATGAGGCTGTGTACAGGTGCTACAATGGGAGGCTTCAGAGGCTAGTAGAGAGGGGGAGACAAACAGGCAGGGAGGGACCAGCTAGGAGGTCTTTAGACCCCCCAGGGAGGACTTTTCATCCGTCTTCCCACTCACTTCAGGCTCTAGCAGCAGTCTCGAGGTCACTCAGGGGAGCTCCCTCTCATCCTGCTCAGATGCCCTGCGTCTGGCCCTTCTTCACCCAACAGGTAGACGTGGTCCTCCCCATCGCCTGCACACCTGCCCAGGTCTCCTTGTCCATCTCCACTAGATATCCTGCCATGTCTCTCCTGCCCGGAGAAAGAAGGCATTTACAGCTGATCTCTTTAAGTGCCAATCCAGTGGCTTCTTAGCAGCCCGGCCCTTCTTGACCCCTCTGCCGCCTTTAGCATAATGCAGTGAGGGCTTTGGGTTATTGCCCTCTCCTTGGGGTTCTCCTCTTCCTTCCCCGACTGGCTCTCCTCATCCCCGTGAGCGTCCCCAAGGTGCAGGCCTCCTCCTCTTCTCTCTTTAGACTCCAATATTTCCCTGGGCCCTGATGTTGTTGAACCTGAACAGATCATTTCCCCTCCTCTGTCTCAGTTTCCTCAAATGTAGGTTCCCTTGTTCCCTTCTCCTTCCCTCCTCCCGCTCACTCACCAGACATATACAGTCAGTTGCCAGGTCCTTTCATTTTTGCCCTTGCAATATCTCTTGAATATTCCCCCTTCCCTCCTCTGACAGTGCAAGCCCTTATCTCCTCCATGCCAGACTGTGGCAAGAGCAGTGAGGGTGGGGGTGGGGAGAGCTCTTCCTCACTCAAGTCTTCCCACACCTCAATACATCCTTCACTCAGATGCTAAAGTCCAGGTCTTACTATGTCACCCTTCTGCTCAATAAACTCCAGTGGCTCCCTACTGCCTCCAGAATGAAATAGAAAATACCCTACTTTCTAATCCCAGAGTTCCAGTCCTGCTCTGTATCTAACTTTAATTCTGTTTCTTTTTTTATCAAAATGTTTTTATTTTTGTTTTCCATTCTAAATGCTTTTCTTATCTGCAATGGGAATGTTAGATGCCTTCCCAATAAGATCAAGAGTGAAGCAAGGATGCCCATTATCACCGCTACTATTTACTATAGTATAGAAATGCTCATGGTAGCAATTAGAGAAGCAAGCAAAAGAAATGGAAGGAATTAAAGGAGGCAAAGAGGAAACTAAACTATCACTCTTTGTGGATATGATGTTCTACTTGGAGAATCTGAGAAAATCATCCAAAAAGCTAGTGGAAATAATTAGTAACTTTAGCAAAGTTGCAGGATACAAAACAAACCCACAGAAACCATTAGCATCCAACAAAACTCAGCAGCAGACCCAGGAGAACATTGTACACAGAGAATGATACACTGTGGCATAATTGAATGTAATGATCTTCTCTACTAGCAGCAATGCAATGATCCAGGACAATTCGGAGGAACTTGTGAGAAAGATGCTATCCACATTCAGAGGAAGAACTGTGTGAGCGGAAATGCATTAGAAAAATGTATGATCAAACATGTAATTTGATGGGGATGTGATTAGGGTTTTGATGTTAAAGGATAGCTCTACTGCAAATATGAATAACATGGAAATGGGGTTTGAATAAGGATACATGGATAACCCAGTGGAACTGCTTGTCAGCTTCAGGAGGTGGGAGGAAGGAGCGGGGTGGGGGTGGGGGCGGGGGGATATAAATCATGTAACCATGGAAAAATATTCTAAATTAAAAACGGAAAAAAACCTCAGCAGCAAGAGTCAGAAAGGAAAACTCCATTTAAAATCACCCTAGACAATATAAAATACTTGGGAATCTACTGGCCAAGACAAACACAGGAACTATATGAACACAACTACAAAACACTCTCCACGCAAATAGAACTAGATCTAAACAATTGGAAAAAATATTAATTGCTCCTGGGTAGGACAAGCCAACATAATACTAATGACAATCCTAACCAAACTAATTTACTTATTGAGTGCCATACCCATTGAACTACCAAAAAACCCTATTTTATAGAACTAGAAAAAATTATAACAAAATTCATCTGGATGAACAAAAAGTCAAGAATATCAAGGGAACTAATGAAAAAAAAATGCAAAGGAAGGAGGCCTTGCAGTCCCAGATCTCAAACTATACTATAACCCAGTGGCCATCAAAACAATATGGTACTGGCTAAGAGACAGAAGGGAGGATCAGTGGAATAGACTTGGGGGAAGTGACCTCAGCAAGACAGTCTATGGTAAACCCAATGAGCCCAACTTTTGGGACAAAATCCATTTGCCAAAAAACTGCTGGGAAAATAGGAAAACAGTATGGGAGAAATTAGGGTTAGATCAACACCCTACACCCTACACCAAGATAAGGTTGAAATGGGAATATGACTTAAACATAGTGATATTATAAGTAAATTAGGGGAATGTGGAATAGTTCATCTGTCAGATCTATGGAGTGTAAACCTTAAAATTTCTTAGACTTGTGAATGTTGGAAATTTCACCATTGGAAGGTTTCATGCTTGTAGGGAATTTCATACTGATAGTGGGAACTCTATTGGAATGTGAACCCCATTGGCAAGGGAGGTTCCTCCTCCTCCCTTCTTAAGATTACTTTAGGACAGAAACCTTTTGCTGAACAATGGAAAGGGCTGCAGCATAGATCAAAATTTAATTATTCCAATCTCCACCCTACTCAGGGTAACAGGATTTAGGAAGGGCTGTAGCAAAGGATCAAGATTTAATTATTTGAGAATATGACCTTCAACAGACATGTGCAAAGCCACAGACCTCTGGGCGGTCCTGGGTTAAGCTAGAGCCACCATTGGCACAGGGAAGACATGGACAGTGATTGGTAGATGTGAGAACTGAGGGGAGGGAACTTGGATGTTTTCCTTAAAGATAGCAGGGTCTGAGGACTGGTGGGTAGTTGGAGAGGTTTTGCCCTGAGAGGTTGTGCTCTGAGAAGCTTGCTCTAAAGGAAGCTGGAGGTGGAGGCCCCTGAGACTGTTTCTACATTTTGGTCACGTGAGTGATAGGGACTGATCTCTTTTCTTTGCCTCAGCTATCTAAGGGCTTGGGCCTTTTGGCCCAGCCTAAACAGAAGGGGTATTTAAGCCCTATTCCCTTCTCTCCCCTTTCTCTCTCCCTCTCTCTCTCTATCTCTAATACCTTTCTTCCTCCTGTTTGTAATTAAACTCCATAAAAGGTTGACTGCTGACTTGAGTTTTCATTTAGGAATTACATAGCTGAATTCCTTGGCGGCCTTAAATTAATATATATCAGTCTTTTAAAGTGATTTCCTTGTCACAGGAGAAGGGAAGAATTTGAGACCAAGCAAGAGATAGAGAATATTATAAGATTTAAAATGAAAAATTTTGATTATATTACAAAGGTTTTGACAAACAAAACTAATGCCACCAAGATTAGAAAGGAAAGGGGCAGCTGGGTGGCTCAGTGGATTGAGAGCCAAGCTCAGAGATGGGAGGTCCTGGGTTCCAGTTTGGCCTCAGACTCTTCCTAGCTGTGTGACCTTGGGCAATTCACTTCACCTCCACTGCCTAACCCTTACCGCTCTTCTGCCTTAGAACCAATAGACAGTATTGATTCTAAGATGGAAGGTAAGGGTTAAAAAAAGATTAGAAAGGAAGCAGCAAACTGGGGGGAAAATCTTATAACAAATTTCTCTGATAAAGGTCTCACTTCTCAAATATATGAAGAACTAAGTCAAATTTATAAGAACCCAAGTCATTTTCCAATTGATAAATGGCCAAGGGACATGAATAGGCAGTTTTCACATGATGAAATCAAAACTGTCAATAAACACATGAAAAAATGTCCTAAATCCCTCTTGATTAGAGAAATGCAAATTAAAACAACTCTGAGGTACCATCTTACCCCTATCAGATTGGCCAATATGGCAGTAAAGGAAAATAAAAAATGTTAGAGGGGATGTGGCGAAATTGGGATACTAATGCATTGTTGGTGGAGTTGTGAATTGATCCAACCATTGGCCATAAAAGAATGCATGCCCTTTGATTTAGCAATACCACTACTAAGTCTGTATCCCAAAGAGATTTTTTTAAATGGAGAAGAATCTGTTTGTACAAAAATATTCATAGCTGCTCTTTTTATGGTGGCAAAGAACTGGAAACTAAAGGGCTGTCCCTCAGTTGAGGAATGGCTGAACAAATTGTGGCATATGATAGCAATGGAATGATCCAGGACAATTCTGGGGGACTTATGAGAAAGATGCTCTCCACATTGAAAGAAAGAACTGTGGGAGCAGAAACACAGAAGAAAAACAAGGATTTATCACTTGGCGATTTAGTTATATGACTTGGGGTTTTGGTTTTATAAGACTATACACTTCCTAAAATCAATAATATGGAAAGATGCTTTGTGTGATGATAATATATGTACAAGCCAGAAAAATAAGATAAAATGTCAGAAACTGTTAAAAAAGTAAAAATCAATGCTTTTCCTCCATCCCTCCTACCACTCATTGAGAAGGTAAGCAACACAATATCCATTATACATGTGAAGTCATGCAAAATAGAGTTGGCTATTAGCCATGTTGTGGGGGGAAAGGCACCAAGGGAAAAATGCTCAGAGAGCCTTTTTGGGCATGAAGGTTTGTGGATCACTGTATCGTTCGCTCAGAGTTGCTCAGTTTTCACAGTTGATTTTTGTTACATTATTACCATTTGGTGTACAATGTTCCCTCCTAGTTCTGTTCAGTTCACTGTGCTACCAGGCTTCGCAGGTTATTCTCAAGCCATTCCCTCCATCATTTCCTTTTCTTAAATTATTATCAATTATAACACATTCATTTCTATTAGTCAGGACAGTAGCCACAGAGATTTGAAAAATTGAACTGCGTCTATGTGGGAGACATGCATTTAACCTACAGAAGGCATGCTTCCTTACTGACCACATGAAATCACTTGCCGAAAAGATCCCCTCATGGAGAGCTCAGTCTATGGGTTTGGAACAACTGCTTGAAGTCTTAATATTTTCTGAGTACAAGTGCAACACTTGAAGCAGCCACCTGGTATTTCTCATTTTCGCTAACTAAGCCAGGCCACCTTTTGCTAATTATGTATTTTCTCCAAAAGACAAGGATCCTGCTTTCCACATGGGAACCACTTTGGGTTGAATTGAATTGGATCCATTGTTCTAAATACCAGGTCTCCAGAAATACTTTCCACCTTAATTTGTTTTGTTTCAGCAACTGGGAAAAGGATCTATTCGGAAAGACCCAAGATTTAATTTCATTCTGCATAGTTCTGTCTTTGATCAGCAGCATGGGGAAAATGGAAGTCCACCAAAGCCACAAACTGAATGTCTGGCATTTGCCTTTTTTTCCATCAGTAGTTCAGTGTCCCCGGTTAGGGCCCTCAGATGATGAGTGAGGACAGCTCTCCAGTGAAGAAGGAACCTAGTCCTGTGCTGAGAGGGAAGAGGAGGCCCATTGTGGTGCCGGTAGTTTGCGGAGAGAAGAGAAGGTTCAGGAATAGATGCTGTGGGGCATGTTGAAAGAGGTCTTCCTTTTTTCTCTAGCTCCTGACATAAGGGAACACTGGGCACTGTCTCCCTGACCTCCTATCACATATTCTCCCAAGACTTACATATAGCAGCCTGATTACATCCACCATGTGCTTTGCCATTGCTTTCTGACAGTCCCTGGAACTAACAACAATCTCCAAGGAACAATAATGGAGGGGCCTTTTTAATAGCCTGCAAGCTTAGTCTATGGCTTTATGTATTGGAAAACTCTGACCCTAGGGGCCAATAGGCGATGAGGCAAGGCCTGTGGTCCTGAGTCCAAGGGCCCTAGGAAAAGCAACGTCCCTCAGGCCAGACCTTATAGCCATCATTGAGCAGAAATCTTTATGGGGAGGGGACTGAACCTTCCCATCAACACCAGCAAGAATTATTGACCAACCAGAATCTACAAGAAAGAACACTCTCCACATGCAGAGAAAGAACTGTGGGAGCAGAAACACCGAAGAAAAACAAGTGCTTGAATACATGGGTCGCTGGGATATGGCTGGGGATGGAGACTCCAAATGATCACACTGGTGCAAACACCAACAACAGGGAAACAGGTTCTGATGAAGGACACAAGTAATACCCAGTGGAATTGCGTTGGCTGTGGGAAGGGTGGGACCAGGGGAGGGAGGGAAATAATGTGATGATTGTAACCAAGGAATAATGTTCTAAGTTGACTAAATAAACTAATTCAAATGGAAAAAAAAGAATTATTGACCAACTGCCACCAACAGGTGGATGGGTTCAGGAGCCCCAAGACTGGTAGCAGCTCCACAGCAGAAACTGAGATGATTTTATCAATGGGAAATGACATCAGAGAAGAGGCCTGAGCAGCAACTCTGCTGCTCTGCCCTAAGGATAACTGGCCCTTGATTTCCATCAGACTTGTAGCCAGAGCCTTCATTATGTGCTGTCTCCCTTTTTGGAGTGTGAGGTCCTCAAAACAAGGACCAACTGATTTTTCTCCTTGGATACCTGGGCACATGGTAAGCACTTAATATAGTCAGCCCTTGCTATATTGTGGTTCACTTATGGTGGCTTCACCATTTGGCAGGTTGAAAAAAATCTAATTCTGTATTGAGGAGTTACATTTATTGCCACACCCTACTGGCTGATGGAATGAAAGATGAGCAACCCCAGCACTATATCTATCTATCTATCTATCTATCTATCTATCTATCTATCTATCTATCTATCTATCTATTTGTCTGTCTATCTGTCTGTCTGTCCATCCATCCGTCCGTCTATCTATCTATCTACAAATATAATGCTGCTACTTTGCAGATTTTCACCTATTGCGGGGGTCTCTGGAACAGAACTCCCAGATAGGTGAGGGACTACCGTAAATGCTTCATTCATCCATTAACAATAGGTTTGGATTTCAATCCTGCCTCTGACACAACACCAACCTTTGGTTCTCTGAAGTCCATTTAGCTGAAATATTCCACTTACTCAAAATGGTGGCAGTGATAGTATGCTTACCCCCAGGTCCCTCACCCTCACTTCTCAAGGAGGTCACTAGTGTGCTCATGCTCATCATCTTCTTCTCTCTCCTCCACCTCAGCTCCTTTCCTTAGACTAGGCACTTTGACTATTCACACGAATCTCCCTCAACCTCCCTGATGTCCCATTTCCTCAGCCTTCTTAAATCCTTGCCTGTTCCTTGCCTCCACTTCA
The DNA here is from genome assembly GCF_027887165.1 of Monodelphis domestica. Lineage (NCBI taxonomy): Eukaryota > Metazoa > Chordata > Mammalia > Didelphimorphia > Didelphidae > Monodelphis > Monodelphis domestica. The sequence continues at coordinate 1,000,637 of NC_077235.1, forward strand.
GCCACACACTGTGGCACCCCAGGATCACTAAGTGTTCAACTTACCTAATTACAAACTCTGACGTTCTTCTGTGTGACCATAGCCTCTGTGTCTCTCCTTCTAGATCTCTTTTGCCCCTCAGGTAGACCTCCAACCCCTCTGCTCTTTGGGACTTTCTCAGCCTGTTAAGCTTGCTCTGTCTTCTTTTCCCTCCCTCTCTAACCTCATGCCAACAGTTGACCATTTTGACCTGACACTGTTCTGGGCTCTGGAATCCATAATCCCCTTGTTCTGCTGTCAAACCTTAGGACTCCCACCACCTGTCTCTTTCACTCCTCCTCACCAGCCACTGAATGGATCTGGAGGGAAGCATTGCAACCATGTTGACTGAGTCCACTCCAGATTTGTGTTAGCCAACCTCATTGAAGCAAAGCAGTCCTCTTTCTTCCACTGATTGAGAAGTTAAGAAGAATAAAAACTTTACAGATATGTATAGGCATGCCAAGAAAATTTCTACATTAGCTGCACTTCAAGAAAAGAAAAGAAAAAGAAAGAGAAAGAAAGAAAGAAAGAAAGAAAAGAAAGGAAGGAAGGAAGGAAGGAAGAAAGGGAGGGAGAGAGAGACAGAGAGAGAGAAAGAGAGAAAGAAAACAAAGGAAAGAAAGAAAGAAAGGAAGGAAGGAAGGAAGGAAGGAAGGAAGGAAGGAAGGAAGGAAGGAAGGAAGGAAGGAAGGAAGGAAGGAAGGAAGAAAAAGAAAGAAAGAAAAAAAGAAAGAAAGAAATCTGTTTCAATCTGCCCTCTAAGTTTTATCATCTTTCTTTCTGGAGGTAGAGAGCATGTTGGGATTGTGGTGGGCCATTGTATTGACTGGAGTTACTCAATCTTTCAAAGTTGAATATTTTTATAATATTGCTGCCACTGTGTACAGTGTTCTCCTGGTTCTGTTCATTTTTCTCTACATCAGTTCACACAAGTCTTCCCAGGATTTTCTGAAATATCTCCCTAGACATTTCCTATAGCACAATAGCATTTCATCACAATTGTATACCACAGTCTATTCCGTAATCCTCAGGTGATGGGCATCCCTTCAATTTCTGATTCTTGCCGTCACAAAAAGTTGCTAGAAACGTTTTTGTGCTTGTAGGTCTTTTCCCTTTTTCTTTGGTCTCTTTGGAGTATAGACCCAGTAACAGCACCAGTGGGTCAAAGAATATGAATAGTTTAATAGCTTTGGGGACATACTTCCAAATTGCTTTTCAGAATGATTGGACTAGTTCACAGCTCCAGCAGTGTATTAGGGTACCTTTCCCCCCACATTCTCTCCAGCATTTGTCACTTTTCTTTGGTCATCTTAGTCAATCTGATTAGTGTGAGGTGGTACCCCAGAGTTATTCCAATTTGCATTTCCCTAATTATTAGTGATTTGGAGCATTTTTTCACATGGCTATTGATAGCTTTGATTTCTCCTTCTGAAAGCTGCCAATTTACGTATCCTTTGTTGGTTTATCAATTGGGGAATGGCTCTTATTCTCATAAATCTGACTCAGTTTCCTATATATTCGAGAAATGAGACCTTTATCTGAGAAATTTGCTGCAAAGATTCCCCCTGCCCCCATATTCTGCTTTTCTTTGAGATGTGTTGGTTTTTATGCAAGACCTTTTCAATTTGATGTATATCTATTTTACCTCCTGTTTGGGCATGAACTCTTTCTCTTTCCATAGATCCGACAGGACATTCCTTCCCTGCTCTACCAATCTGCTTATGTCACGCTTTGTGTCTAAAACACAAGCTCATTTGGAACTTACCTTGGGACATTACAGGAGGTGTTAGTCTAGTTTCTTTTTTAAAAGTTTCTTTATTTAATGAATGAATTTAGAATCTTTTTCCATGGTCACATGATTCATGTTCTCCCCTCCCGTAGCCGATGCACAGCTCCACTGGGTTTTACATGTGTCCTTGATCCAGACCTATTTCCATAGTATTATTATTTGCACTGGGGTGATGGTTTAGAGTCTCCATCCCTGGTCATATCCCCATCAAACTCATACCTCGTTTCTACTGGACTACTTTCCAGTTCTCCCAGCAGTTTGGTCAAATAGTGAATTCTTGGCCCAGACCTGGGATGTCGGATTTATTAAACACTAATAATAATAGCTAACATTTCTATCATGCTGACTAGGGGCCAGGTGCTAATTTACAATTACTATTTCATTCGATCCTCACAACAACACTGGGAGGGGAAGTTCTTTTATGGTCCTCATATTATAGATGAGGAAACTGAGGCAAACAGAGGTGAAGTGACTTGTCCAGGGTCACACAGGTAGTCCATGTCTAAGATTTGATCTGAACTCTTGGCTTCCTGACTCCAGGCCTAGCACTTGATCCACTGTGCCACCTACAGGGTCACCCAGCTGGGAAGTATCTGAGGCCAGATTGGAACCCAGGACCTCCCATCTCTAGGCCTGGCTCTCCATCCACTGAGCCACCCAGCTGCCCCCAGGGTTTTCTTTTCAAACCCGAATGGGTATTTGTGTTTTGTCTGAAGGTTTTTCTGTATCTTTCAAAACAATTAACATGATTTTTGTTATTAATATGGTCAATGATGCTTAAGTTTGATTGAACCAGCCCTGCCTGCTAGACCTTTGTCTCCTGATTAGTATCTCTGTGTCCCTTTGAACCACCAGCTAGTCATTTTCTTTAGGTGTGGATCTGATCACAGGACTCCCAGTAGCCTCTGGGGCAAAATACAATTTCTTTCCAGTCTCCTTAGGCTTTACTTCCCCTACTGTATCCTGCGATCCAGTCAAACTGGCCTTCTTTCTGATGCATCTGTCTCCCCCGTTTCCCACCTCCATGCCTCTCCAGGAACTTTTCTATATCTAGAATGCCCTCCCTCCTCCCTTCCCCTTTGTAGAATCCCTCCTCCCAGACTGCTTCAATGTTGAGCTACTTTGGGAATGTCTCTGGGTGTTTAGGTTGTTCTCTGGCCTCGTACGAGCCTGGCCAGAGCTGCCTGCATATCGCCATTCCTCAGGCTGTAGATGAAGGGATTCACTGTGGGTGTGATGACCGTGTACATGACAATGGCCACCGTGTCCCCAGCTGCAGCTGAGCCAGGGTCTGTGGGGCACAGATATGCCCGGATCACTGTCCCAAAGAAGAGGAAGACCATGGTGAGGTGGGAGCCACAGGTGGAGAAGGCCTTGCGCCTCCCTTGGGCCGATGGGGTCCTGAGGATGGCCAAGGCAATGTGGACATAGGAGAGCAGAACAAGGGCAAACGGGGCCAGGATGACAGCACCCCCCAGGGTGAGCAGCACCAACATGTTAGTCTGTGGGTTGGAGCATGATGCTTGCATGAGGGGCCCCAAGTCGCAGAAGAAGCCCGGGATGGTTTTGTCAGTGCAGAAGGAGAGCTGGGCCATGAGCAGAGTGTGTGTCAGGGCTACCAGGCTGGTAAGCAGCCAGCAGGTGGCCACCAGGAAGACACAGCGGGTGGGGCCCAGGGTGGTGGCATAGTGAAGCGGGTAGCAGATGGCCACATAGCGATCGTAGGCCATCACAGCCAAGAGGAAGATGTCCAGGTCCCCGAAGGTCAGGAAAAAGTAGAGCTGGGTCAGGCATCTGCAGTAAGAGATGCTTCTGTCCTGCGTTCCCAGGCTCACCAGCAGGTTGGGCACTGTGGTAGAGACAAAGCAGGCGTCAGCCAGAGAGAGGTGGGCCAGGAAGAAATACATGGGCTTGTGCAGATGGGCGTCCAGCAAGATGGCCACGGAGATGAGCAAGTTCCCAGTCAAAGAGACGAGATACAGCCATGAGAAGAGGCCAAACAAGGTCCACCCGTGGCTGGATTGCTCTGGAAGACCTTGGAGGATGAATTGGACAAGGTGAGTTTGGTTGCCTTCAGCCATGAGTTGCTGTGCAATTCATGGAACTGTCCCCTTCAGGCCCAGCAGATGGACCAATGAATTCCCTTCCTGAATGAGAGACAATTGAGAGCCATTAGTAGAATTGGGTGCTCAATTGGAGCCAGAAGTGGAGCCAGAAGGTGACTTTTCTGGAGGGGGAGAAAGAAGACCCAAGAGGGAAAGGAGTTTGTCTGAGATCACACGTACATGTGCATACACACACACACACACACACACACACACACACACACTTCTGCGTCTTTTACTACCCAAATCAAGAAGCATTTGCTTGGCTCGTCCTCCTAGTGAGAAGTGGCCCTTTCCTTTTCCACACCCCATCCCCACCAGTGTGCACTTTTCACATTCTTTCTCCCTGGACCGGTGGAACCAGAACTGCCTGGATGAATAAACAAAGAGGCAGCGAAATAAACCTGGAGTCAAGAAGATCTGGCTTTCTTGCTACTACCTGGATGTATGAACGTTTCGTTTCCCTCAGCCTCGGTTTCCTCATTTGTAAAGTGGGATCACTTAAAGCAGCTATTTGCAGACACTCCAATGAGACACAACTTCCAGTCTTGGCAATGACAATGAAGAGTGGGCAGCTGATGCCCCCCTTCGTTAGCCTTTCTGCTGCTCTGTTTGGCTCCTCTCTGGCCCCGAGCCAACTCACAGAGACCTGGGCTGGGCTCAGTCCCTCCTGAGATTCCACGGAGGGGGGTCATATTACTGAATGTGAGCAGGACCCTCCCCCACTCCCTAGCAAAGTTTCTTGCCTCCCCCGCCACCAGGACGGTAGCGACTGCGGCCCTTAATTCTCTGTGCCACCGTGGGTCCACATCTCCCCCAGCTGCCTGTGAAGCGAAGGTTGGAGACTGGGCCTGGGCCCAGGAGTTGGCGAGGCTGTCCCTAACTTGCTGTGTGACTCTAGCCACGTCTCTTCCTCTCTCTGAGTCTCTGTTTTTGCACTAGTGCATCTCAAAACCAGCCCCAGCTCAGAGATCCTGAAGCTGGAGAATGATGGAAGCCTTGAACGTAACCTCAGGTTGGGGCTCAGGGGAGGGGAATGAGTCCTTGTGACTGACACGGTGAAAGCTGCCTATTGGATTTCTGCTTGGTTGTGGAGGGAAGGACTAGAAGCACCTGAGGGGGAGTTAGAAGGAGGCAGAGGTAGGCCAGATGTTGGGTAAAACTTCCCAATAATCCATGCAGCCTGAAAGTGGAATGAGAAACCTCAAGAGGTAGTGAGCTCCCTGTTAGTGGAGGCTCAAGTGAAGAGTCATCTGTTTGAGGTATTATAGAGAGGATCCCTGCTCTCCTAAGGCTGAGCTTCTTAATGCCCCTCGGGGTCCCTTCTCCATCTGCCATGGATTGGGGAGAAAGTGACACTTCCTGGGATTATCACCCAGTATGGAACAGAAGAGACGGGAGGCATCTCCCCAGCCCTCCTTGGGTGGGGCAGGCCCTTTCTAGTCTCTGACCTCCTCAGCTGCCCATGGACTGGGGGAACAATCAAAGGAGAGTAGAGACAGATGGAAGGCCAAGGTGGATATAGAGAGAGAAAGGGCCCTGGAGCCATTGAGGCAGCCATGCATGAACCCCAGAAAGCAAATGTTGGTACAGGCTACAGACTTTAAAATACGCCCAAATGTCGCTCTAGCTGGCTATATATGTATGTATCTGCTGGTTATCTCTACTCATCCACGAACCCAGCTGAGCAATCCTCTCAGAGGCTTTCCAGCTGGAAAGACCCTTGAGATCATTGGGTCTAGTCCCCTCATCTTACAGATGAAAAGACTGAGACCTCCAGGGGTGAAGTGACTTCCCCGAGGTCAAATAGCTAATGGAGATGCGTTCTACTCTGCCCCATTTCTCAAGAAGCTTCAGGGACTCCCTGTCGCCTCTGGAAGGAGAACTTGGACCCTCCAATTTGGGATTCTGAGTCCATCTGAATCTGGCTCCAGTTGGTCTTTCAAGGGTTATTGCTCTCCATTCACACCCTCTCCATCCAGCTGAAGTGTTCTACTTGCTGGTCCCCAAAGTTGGCATTCACCTCCAGGTGCCAGGCATGTGGAGAAGGCCAGATGTCTGGTGTGAGAGAAAACGAGGTCCCCATTCCTGGAAGTGCTTGAAAGAAACGTTGCACAGTGGGAAGTGCCTGAGACTTTTGAGTTGGAAGACCTGAACTCAGGACTTCGTAACCTTGGCTCTTAGCTTCTGGATCTCTAGAATGAAGGGGCCTCGTGGGGTGAGGCCGATTTGAAGGCTGCCCCCCCCAAGGAAGGGATTCTTGACTGCCCAGGGAGGACTGGACTGAATTCAATCCATTAAACCTTGACTTGGGGCATCCAGAGCCCCAAGATCCCTTTTAGACTAGGAATTACACTGGCGGCAAATGCCACGGACTTGGAGTTCCAGACCCTGGATTTGAATCATACCTCAACTACTTCCTGCCTGTATGACCTTGAACTGTTCACTTCATCTCTATGGTCCTCACTTTCCTCATTTGTTGAATGATGGAGCAGAACTACATGGCCCCTGATCTTCCTTCCCTCCCTAAGCTCTATCAGGCTGTGGTCACAGAAAGTTCAAGGAGAGAGGCTGGATTTGGCTGCAATGTGGGTCAGTCCACATTGATTAAGTGCCCGCTGTGTGCCAGGCTCTGAGCTCAGCACCGGGGATAATAAAAGACGTGGACCAGTTACCAACAAGATGGCTTTGAGGGAAAGGCTGCATTCTGGGAGGGACTGGGATGTAGGTAACAAGTCCCCCACACGCCTGGCTCCTGGCCCGTGAGGAGTCCCCCTATCCTGCCCTCATACAAGCAAGCCTGCCTCTCCCTCCCTCTACCCAGACGCCAACCACTGACCTTTGTTCTCTCACTCAGTTCTTGCCATCTCAGGCATGCTGCTTTGTGACGGCCCTTTCTTCTTAGTCACACTGAATGGTAGAACTTCATTATCTGGTAGGGGAGGGCAGCAGGGAAGAGGAAGAGCCCTGGGTTTAGAGGCCACTCACTATCTATAGGACCTTCCCCAGGCTGGGCCTTTCTCAGCTTCCTGGCTCCGACCCTCCTTGGATGGTCTCAGTGCCTCCCTAGATAACTCTGTGAGGCTGGAAGTAGTAGGAAATTGGGGTGTCGGTCCTCATTGGTGGGTCCAAAAGAAGCCAAGCCTGGATCTCTGTGTCTACCCTGTACTCTGAAAGCCCCAAGTAGCGAAGGAAGGCACTGGGAGGAGTGGCTTGGGGACCACCTTCAACAAGGGTAAACTGAGGCCCAGTGAGGGCCACTAGCTTCTTGGCTCTACTGCCCATGAGGCTAAGTGGCCACCCTGCCAGATGAATGCCAGAGACCCTGATTTGTACTCCTGCCTACCAACGAGAAGTGCCCCAAGTCGTGCCCTGGTGACTGACTGCAGGGGGGACACACAGACATTCCTTGCCTCTGCTGCTTCCTCACCCCACCCCCTCTGCTCCTGAACCTCTGATAAAGCTTCGGTGGAGGGCATGTTCCACAGTCCTGTCCTTCCTTCTTTTCTCTCCTCCGCTGGCTGGGTCCCTAGTGAGGAGCTGGCCAGGGACCTCCTGCCTTTCCAGCCCTCTACCTGCGTCCAATTACTGGTCTTCCATGAGCCAGACGCTAAGGGACCATCTTTGGTCTGGGGAGCTCATTAATGTGCCCCTGTCTGCCCATGGGCACCGCTCCCAGGATGGTGGTGAGAGCATGGTCGTGTGGGGAAGCCTCACCTTGGAGAGGAGCCATCAGGGCCTCCTAGTTCCCCTGTGATGCTTCACTATTTCGTGCCACTGTTGCTCAGTGGTTAGCCCAGGCACTTCCCCTTGCCAACCCGGGTTGGAATTCTTGCTAGCCTACTGGGCCTTTGAGAGTTGTTCTGGCTCAGAGATTCAGCATCCTGGAGCCATGGGGAAGGGGGCAAAGTTCAGTCAGCACCCTCAGTCCTGGTGGGCCTGGGCCTGGAGCAGGGGGAGGAGATGTGGAGCAGAGAAGCCTTCCTGAAGTCCCTCTCTGATTTCTCATCTTGGGATGTAGGAAAGGAACTGCCCTGGAAGGACCAACAGAGTGATGTAGGGAGACTCCTGTCGATTTGGCCTGCAGGCTGATGGGATGGGGCTGGGCGATCCCTCCTGATTCTCCGGCTCTTGGCTTGGGGTTGCTGCCCATCGCGAGCTCTGTTTCTGGCAGCCTCAACAGGAGCATCTCCTGGGCTGCCTGCTCCACCTGTGGGCAACTTTCAGGAGGAGGAGCCGAATCTGCTCTATGCCCCATACATTCCAGCTGGGCTTCTTCTTCTGAGGATGGGCCTTCAGGGATGTGGGGTGAGGGGGCGAGGATTTCAGAACCACGGACAAGGCCTAGAGGAGGTCACCCACTGGGTGAGAAAAGGCAGATTTGTTTCTTCTTCCAGAACCAGGGACCTTGGAGACTAGGCAGAAGACTTAGTGGAACCCAGGGGGCCACCCGCCTCACAGGGAGCAGGCATTCCAAGGCAAACTTTCCAGGGTTAGCCCTGGCCTACAGGATAACATCCAAAGAGGTCTCCCACAATGCAAGGTGGGGCCAGCCTCTCTCCTCAGGTGTACCCTGTGCTCCCACTGTTCCCCATGCCCAGGGTGCCACCTCCATTCTCGTCAGTTGACATCTTACCTCCATTCTTCCAGGCCTCGGTCAGATGCCACCTCATCCAGAGTCTTCCCTGATCCTTTACACTCACTTCTGTCTCTTTGGAATGAATGAATGAATGGCCTCTCCCTTGGCTTGACTCGACTTGATCTGCCCCTGGCCTACTCATGTACCTGGTTCTGGCTTTTGTATCTCCCCAGGCCCATCTGGTCCAAAGGAGGTGTGGCAAGTTGCCCAAGGCCACCCTGCTAGTAACTCGTGGAGCTGGGGAGTTGGGCACAGGACAGGAATAAAGGGAGAAGCTGAGGGCATTCCAAAGAGTGGCGAACTGTCTCTGTATTGAGAAAAATGCTGTCCTGGGCAAACACACACAAATAGCCATCTGTCCACAGATCACACGTGAGTAGGAGGCTTCCTACAGTGAGAAAGGAGTTAGGCTGCAGGTTCTCAGAGGGCCCCCCTAGCTCACCTCTCACTTGTGCTCCCAAGACTTACAGTGACAGGGAACTCACCACTTCACAAAGCAGCTCAAAGCAGGAATGTGCTATTCTGCCTCTTTCAGCCATCATTCCTGGTTCTAGAACTAGACTAGACTAGTTTTAACCCCCCCCTACCCCCAGCGACTTGGAAGACATGGGGGAAAGCCAAAAGGCTCACGTGAGAATGACGGCCATCTCAGAGGTTTTCCTTTGAACCTCATGGGACGCTTCCTTGGGCTGTGACTTTGGTAAGATTTCGTTTGGCCAATTACAGGGAATGCCAATTTTCCATTTACGTTTTCTGAAGTTCTGAGATCGAATTGGTCATGAGCAATCTGGTCCGGGTTATGCATGTGCTCTCGTGCAAGACCCGCTTCCTAAGAGGATGCTCAGACCAGACCTAAACCCAAATAAAGGAAAGCGAAACATCGGGTGCAGGTTCTGACGTGCAGTGTGACTCCAACAGCTCTTGCTCTGGAGATGGAGAGATTGAATCTGTCAGAACTGTCCTGGACTGTGGGATTACTGAGAGCAGTGCGCTCTGGCACAGCTGAGCATCCCACAGGCTTGCTGTTACCGCGTACAACGCTCTCCTGGTTCTGCTTAGTTCACTCTGCATCAGTTCACGGAGGTCTCTCCATTTGAGCTGGGACTTTGCCTGAGTCACTTCCCCTCTGGACTTCAGTTTCCCATCTGGAAAATGGGGCAGTGAACCTGCTATTGTGGGTTAACACAGCGACTGAATGAATAAAGCAATAATGACCAAACGATGAACAAAGTAATGCATGGGTGCCTGAATGGAGGAATTGAAGAGTAAGATGATGGAATCAATGAGTGAGGAGAGGCAGCGTAAAAGGCAAGTAAAAGAGACTTGGTTTGGGAAAAGATGCATGAATGAGGCAGCATGGTTCCATGGCTAGAGAGCTGGCCTCAGAGCTAGGAAGACCTGGGTTCAAGTCCCACCTCTGCTTCATACTATCTCTGTTCCTCTGTCTGGACAACTCTTTAAGACTCAGTGCTGTACAACAGGTTCTGACCTGCACATCTGGCCTCGTCCCTAAGAACGACCCTGCTAGCCCACCCACGAGCAAATGAGTGCCTGAAACCTCAGGCACGCTGATGACGAGACAAATGAACACGGCAGCAATTAGCTCATCCATCGATCACCAAAGGAGCAACTGGATGCCCAAGCACACGAAGCCTAATGGTTAGCGAGTGAAAATAATCAGCATCTGAGTAACTGACCTGAAGTCAGCTTCCCAGATGGAAAAACCTGCAAAAACCTGTATGTGCGCGTGCGTGTGTGATCCTTGTTTTCCTTCCCCGCTGCTAATTGAGGGAGCAGGTGAAGGGCCAGCCTTGGAACCCCCCTGCCAGCCCTCACTCCATGGGGCTTGGGATCCACAGAGGTCTGGGACTCCTGGGGCCTGGCCAGGCCCTGCTTTGAGCCCCAGGTGCTTTTGCCTGGCATCCCTCCCCTCACCCTCTCAGAGGGGGGTCTTGGGAGTGTAACCCCCCCTTTTTGTCCCAAGCCTTTGCTGATCTCAGAGGGGGATTTCATGAGACAAAAGCTTGTTGCCTTTTGTGGGAACCTGAGCCCTCTGTCCAGGTTTGGTGCTTGGCCTCAGGCTCCCCCCCCTGCTGGGAAGGGGAGAGGCACAGATCCCAGAGTTCCAGTGGGCTGGCCCCAGCCCCCCACCTGGAAAAGGCAAAACGCAAACGGGGAAAGAGGAAGGCGCAGCGGAGAGGCCATTTTAGAGAGCTTCCGAGACCTAGAAAGAGTTCCAGAAGGAGAGGAGCCCCAAAGCCAGAGACCCCAGGGAAGCCCAGGTTTGCCCCCCAGCCCTTCCCTGCCCATCTCAGCCCCCAATCCTGGTGGAAGCCCGGGGATTGGCCATCGGCCTTGAGGGAGGGCCCCCTTCACTCCACCTTCTCTCCCAGACCCCAACCTTGCGCTCAGACTTCGGCAGGTAGACATAGGGCAGGGCCGAGAGCAGACAGGTGGACAGAGAAGCAGACAGATCCAGAGAGAGCTAGGTAGAGGCACAAGAGCACACACACACACACACACACACACACACACACACACACACACACACGTGCTCAGTGGCACAGAGAGACCCGGAGAGCAAGGTCAACCGACTGGGCCAGAGAGAAGACAGACTCGGAGCCGTTGCTCTGTGGGCTCTCCTGGCCCATCCAGGGATTGGGCCAGTGCTCGAAGGAGGAAGAGAAGAAGACCCTTTCTGTCTCCCCTTGGCCAGCCTTTCACCGAGGAGGGCTTCAGCCCCAAGACCTCCGATGTCCATCACAGGTGAGCCTGGACTGCAGGGTTGGTCGGGAAACAGACACCTGGGTCCTAGATCCCTGTTTTCCTCCTCTGCTCTTGGTGACCCTTCCCTGGCCCCCTCCTTCCTCATGAGGACTTGGACTAATTAGTGAGGGGCTTAGCTAGGCTCCAGGGCCTGGAGTCTGGGGCTTCCCCAGCCTCACAGGGAGGGGCTGGGACCCAGATAGAGACACGTTAGAGGAAGGCTTTCTGGGTTTGGGGAGGAACCGGGAGAGGGCCAGGATGCAGGCTGGGTAGGGCCTGGCTTTTCTCAGTTTGGCCAGGGCTATCTAGGTGGGCCAGGGCCTTACTTCAGTTACTAAATGACTGCCAATGGACACACAGACTGTGCTAAGCAGCCACTTGGCCCATTTCCCAGGGCCAGGCCTGAGGTTTTGGCTATTTTGCCTATGCTATAAATGGGGATCTTGGCTGGATGTGGAGGAAATGGGGGGCTGAGCCATGTGTAATGCAGCTATAGTTCCTCCTCTTCTCTCAGAAGACACCGTGGGCGCTGCACACCCCACCCAGACCCTGGAAATGCCTTCTCAGAGCCATCTGGGGCAAGTCTTTCCCCCAGGGGAAGCCCCTCCGGGCCGGGCCCCACCGTCTGCACCCTCAGTGCGGCGTCGAAGACATCGGACCACATTCACAGCTGCGCAGCTGGAGAAGCTGGAGGAGGCCTTTGGAAGAAACCAGTACCCTGACATCTGGGCCCGAGAGGCTCTGGCCCAGGGCACAGGGCTGAGTGAGGCCCGCATTCAGGTGACAGCACTTGGAACTTGAGGGCTGAGCCCGGACAGAGTGCACTGTTCCCTGGCCTTGCAGGGGACATTCTCACTCTTTCGGCCCTGGAGGAGGTCCCCCCATCTCCACCCCATGAGGACCTTCTTCCCACTGACTCCAGAGGGCTGTCCAGTGGGCAGGGGAGCAGCATCTTTACTCCCCCGCCTTCCTTCTCTCCCGCATCTCAGGTCTGGTTCCAGAACCGCAGGGCCAAGCAGAAGAAGCGAAAGTGCTCGTTGCCTCCGGATCTGGACCTCTTCTCCTCCAGTGCCCTGGCTGGCTTCCTTTCGGAGCCTCGAGTGACCCAACCCCACTTCTGCCCCGATTTGGAGCCCATAAATCCTCCCTTCCCAGCTGCCTATAGTCCAGCCCTGTATCCCGAGGGGAACCTCTTCCAGCCCCCAGTCTGTGCTCCGGCCCCCGACACCTGTGAGGCCTGGCTTTCCTGTCTGCACCCCCTTGCTCTGGAGTCCCCAAGGTCCTGGAATTAGGGTCCTGAAGAGACAAGGACCTGAGTGTGCATGTGGGAAAAGGAGGGGCTGGCAGGGGAGCAGACCTGGGAAATAAAGGCCTTCTGGGGCGGAAGTTCGAAGAGTTTGTGACTTTGGATGCCAAGGGGCTGAGGAGGGCTGAGAGGAAGGTGACGAAGAGTGACAGCAGCCCAGTGACAGAGGGGGGAAGGGGAAGAGAAAGGAGCAGCTGACAGCCACCTCTTGAAGCACAAGAATGAGGTGGAGGAGGAGAGGCTAGAAAAGAACTCCCGTGGCAAACTCTTGGGGGGTCCAGTGGACCGCGCTGGGCCACAGAAAGGCAATTTAGGCTTCGGGGCCCCTAGAGGGGATGGGCTCCTTTCACATCACCTACCCAGGCTGGATTGGGGCAGCCCCTCCCCTAGATTACACTTATTGGGGGGAGGCCCCAAAAAGGAAATGCGAAAATGCCACCAGATCCTTCTGCCCACCACTTAGCAGCGACTACACCCTAAAGACCTTCCTGAGAGTGGGGACCATGTGGGGAAAGGAATGTCTGTGCTTTAGGGCCAGCAGAGATCTCAGGAGGGTTGGGCTTGAGGGGGGCTACAGTGTCCCACCACATCTCACGGGCTTGGTAGCAGCACCCCAGGTGGGTGCTGGTAGTTGTCATCTTGGAGAGCTCATCCTTTCCGGATCCCTTTCACACCTGCCCTTTATAGTTTCTGGAACCGAGGATCCCTCCGTTCAGAAAGGAGCCAATCTTAGCAGTTTAGGGGGAAAAGCCAAAAAGGGAAAAGGCATACTGGGCCTGGGGAAGGCAGCTGATACATGAGAGGGAGGAATGCTAAGCAGAAACAAAGACTGCGAATAAGAAAGGCTTCCCCTTGAACCCACCAGGCTCCCTGGATCCCTGGGCCCACAGCCCTCCACTTGAGAAGCCCAGGGACCCCTTTCTCCTCATCTGGACCCAGAGAGCGAGGAAATACTTCTTAACCAAGCAATAGCCCGCTGGCCTGGGTGCCACTGTGATAGGGGGTTCTCTACCTTTATTTTGGAACCTAGTGGCCCTCCTTGAGTTTCACGCTTCTTGACCTCTCTGGAGCAGCTGGCACTGTGGAACACTCTTCTTTTCTACTCTGCCCTTTCTCATTCGGGTGGTTCTCCTTATACCTGATGCATCATATCATCTCAGTTTCCTTCCTGTGAGATTATCATCCATGCCCTTTCCCCTTTTTGTGGATGACTTTGTCCCTCTTTTCTCATCTGACACTCCCTTTCTTTTCCCTTATCTTCCTCCCTTCCCCTTCTCTCATGTCATTTTCCTTCTTACTCTCTCCTCTTTCTCTCTTTCTCCCCTATCTCTTCTTCCCTCTCTCCCTCCCCTCTCACCATTTCCCCCTCTGTCTTCCCCATCTTCCTCTCTCCCCTATGTCTTCCTCTATCTCTCCCTCCCTCCCTCCCCCTTCCTTTTCCCTATCTCTTCCTCTCTCCCCCCTTCTCTCTCTCTTTCCCTCATCTCTTCCTCTCTTCTCTCACTCTCCCTCTTCTCCCTTTGCTAGCTCTTCTCTCCCTCCTTTTCCTCCTTCCTCCCCTATCTTTCCCTTTCTCTTTCTCCTCTCTCTTCTTCTTTCTCTCTCTTCCCGGTCTTCTCCTCTTTCCCCTTTCTTCCTCATCTCTTCCTCTCTCTCTTCCCACCTCCCTCTCTCATTGTCTTCTGTGCTCCACTTCCATGGCCTTCTAAAACCTGGGCCCATGTGGAGACCCTCCCCCAATGAGTCATGAGAATAGGACTTCCTGATGGGCAAACAAAAACAACCAAGAAGTTTAGTCTGGAAGATTTTCAGGATTCAGTTGGAGAGGGTTTTAGAGATCATCCACTATAACCACCTCATTTTTCAGATAAGGAAACTGAAACCTCAGAGGTAAAATGACTTGTCTAATGTCACACAGGTAGAAATCAGCAGTCCTTCAAACCCAAGCCTTCTGAACTAAAGCCAATGTGTTTGCTGTGATAGCTCGATGTGTTAATCAAATAATAAACAGTTATGAAGTACCTACTATGGGCCAGGCACCGTACTAAGCCCTGGGATACAAAGAGAGGCAAAAGATCATTCCTAGCCTCAAGGAACTCAAGTTTACAGGCAGCCTTGGGAAAGAAGCTAGAGAGAGCCAGAGGCTGGGCTAGCAGGGAATGGCCTGACTCACAAAGGGTACAAAAAAGATGGTTCCTGCCAGGTGTTGGTCTTCTTGGGAGTGGGAGGCCCAGGCTGGACTGGTCTTGGACCCTGAAGTACCCATGATCAAATCTTGAGCATCAATGTTAATTACCCCTTTGTCCTAGGAGTCTCATGGTGGAGGGTTCTTCTAGATAGCTTGACATCAGCCCCACCCAGACAATTCAGTCTTGACCTCCTCCTCTCTTTGTAGAATCTTCCTGTACTTGTTTTCTGGTGCCTCAGAGGCAGACATGGCTAGATCTCTCTCTCTGTAACTCTTTTGGGTGTGGGGGTTCTGCTTTGGGGCAATGACTTGAGTCAGTGCCTCCACATTTCTCCCTCACTCAATAAAGCAATACAGTTTAAGTGATGGCCTCCCTGGTCATATTGTTTAATGGTGGTTAAAGAGGGTATACTTTGGATTTTTCAATTTCCACTTCACACAAATGGAACTGAACAGCTTTGGGGGAAAACTAGGGTTTAAAGACTTATCTTCTAAAAGGAACAGCAAAAGAATGTGCATATTTCTCTGCACCACGTAGAACTTTTATAGGACAAAGAGATGTTGCAATCAAATGTAAAGAAGCAGAAATATTAAATACATCCTTTCTAGACTATAGTGCAAGAAAAATAGAAATTGGCTCATGGACCACAAACAAAAGATACAGATTCAAATGGAGACTTGGCAATAAATCTTTTTTTTTTAATTTTATCTTTATTTCATTTCAATAATAAATTTACACAGAAGTTTCCCAAAGTTGTATGATTCATGCTGTCTCCCTCCTCTCCCAGAGTTGACAAGCAATTCCACTGGGTGATACATGTATTATCACTCAAATCCTGTTTCCATATTATTCATTTTCATAAGAGAGTAACCCCAAATCCTATACCCAGATAACCAAGTGGTAATCATATGTCTCCTCTCTCCAGCTGTGGAGAGTGTTCCTTTTGCCAAGTTCCTTTGAATTGTCCTGGATTTTTGCTCTTAGTAAATAGCAAAGTCTGCCACAATATTTCAGTTACTGTGTATAATTTAATAGTAAACCTTAAACAATGAGTGGATAGAAGAACAAATCATAGAAATGATGAGTAACCACATAAACTCCAATGATAATGGCGAAACAATATCCTGAAATTTCTGAGATGAGGCTAAAGCAGTCCTCGTGTCCTCATGATCATACGTGAACAAGATGAAAGAGAGGATTAATGAGCTAAATATGCATTTAAAACAAATTAAAAATGATCATCAAACAAACTGAAATAAGCACAAAAGAGGAGACATTGAAAATTAGAAGGGGAATAGATCAATTAGAAGCCAACTCCCCTCTCCCAGGGAAACGATAAATAAAACTAAAAGTTCGTTTTTTAAGACCAATAAAACTGATAAACCCTCAGCTAATCTGATGAAAAAGAAGAGAGCAGAAAATCAAGGCGATAAAATAGCAAACGAACAAGGTGAAATCATAGCAAAGTCAGAAGAAACCAAAGGAATTATCAGATCACATTGTACAGAGTTAGACACTAACAAAACTGAGAACACAAAAGAAAGAGAGAAATAATAGTACCTCGAAAATATTGATCAGTTGTGTTGATGTTGCTTCCTCTCTCAAAAATGCTATTTGTCATGGGATGGTTCTCTGGAAGGGGGAGGGAAAGGGTTGCAATAGCACTGTGAAAAACTGAAAATACCAATGAAAACATTAAAAAAAACCAAACCAATGAAAACAGTAGAGGGAAAAATGGGAAAAGAAATGAGAGCTAAAGAAGAAAAATTTGGAAAGAGAATTAACCGCTTGGAGCAAAAAGTACAAAACCTCACTCAAGGGAAAAAGTCTCCTAAAATTGGAATGAACTAAATAGAAGTTAATTACTCTAAAGACAAGAAGAAATATTAA
Organism: Monodelphis domestica; assembly: GCF_027887165.1. NCBI lineage: Eukaryota > Metazoa > Chordata > Mammalia > Didelphimorphia > Didelphidae > Monodelphis > Monodelphis domestica. The sequence goes on from NC_077235.1 coordinate 1,017,342, forward strand.
AACAAAGTCAAAAGATCGAAAAAATCGTAGACAATGTAAAATAGATTGTAGCAAAACAACTAACTTAGAAAACAGATTGAGGGAAGATAATTTAAAAATCATTGGACTATCTGAAAGCCATGATGAAAAAAATAAAGCCCAGATACCATGTTTCTTTGTTTTAAATGCTCATGTTCATCTTAAAACTCAGTAAAAATTCACCTTATCATCTTCTTCCCCCTCACTGCAATAATTTCATTAAAGATAAGGACAGCCATGAGACAACATACCAAACATTTTTGGATACAACCAAAGCAGCACTTAGTGAGAAATGTCTCTCTCCTTTTCTCTCAACACTTTCACCATTAAAAAAGGGAAAGAGCAAAGCAATGAACTGGGCAGACAAGTACCAAAAAACCGAGAAAACCAACAAATTAAAAACCTCCGATTAAATAGAAATCCTAAAAATCAAAGAAAAGATGAACAAAATTGAAAGCAAAAACCTCCACTGGATTCATAAATAAGACTTAGCTTTTCCCCCCTTCAAAATGGTAACAACATTTATCCATTTCTTTTCCTGTCATATCCTGTGTGTCTTCTTTTCCCTGATTTCCAGAGATCACCGACAGGAACCATACCCAGAGGTCCACTTAGCTGCCAATTAATTGAGAGAAACAAGGTGTTCTCTTGCTGTCTCCTCACCTACCTAGGCTTTCTGCTCTCTCATTAAACAGTGCTACCCTTTATAGCCCAAAGATGGTTTTCTTTGACAGCACATTCAAACAAAATATGAGGTGACAAGTTCTGCTTTTGTTCACCCATTAACATTGTGCCACCTGAAGACTTCATCTATGCTGGGCTCAGCCTTCCTGCTATTTTTCTTCATGGACTGGGTGACTTTATGGTAGTTGTCCTTGACTGTGTGTCTCCTGTTGGCATATGTAGCCTTTTGAAGTTTGAGCTTCCTGGGTGCCACCCTTTTCCTCACTGGCACCATTCTCTTCTGTGTGATCAGAGTCACATCTCTACAAAGCTGGATTTGATGTGTGTTTTAGCCACCCAGCCTTTTAGGGTTTCTCTGCATTTTGGGGAACTTTGTCAAATCTAGGTGCCACCATTTTCCATTTCTGAGGTTTGCCATCTTAGGGGACTATTGGTTCTTCCCTCTCCCCCGCCCCCCCCCCCAATGCTGGATCAGTCTCCTTGTGGGCCTCTTTGCCTCCAGCCTCTTTCTACTCCCATCTCACAGGATTGCAGGTGTGGAGTGGCTAGAGAGACCTTAGAAGTCATGGGCTCTAACTCCCCTCCCACCTGCCCTCTCTGGCTCCCTCTCTTCCTCCATTTTTAGCATTCTCCATGGATCTACGTTCCATCAGTTTCAGCATAATCTCCCCCAACATGGGTGGGAACATATTAAGATCTGCCCATCTTGGGAAACTCATCTCTCTGTCCTTCCAGAAGCTCAGCACAGACTAAGGTTGCTACTGGTGACTTTGCCTTTGAGCCCCTCTGCATCCCTTCTGGTCTTTGAGTCAGACTCCTACCCACATGCTTGGCCTCCAGGTGCCAACTTCCAATTTGGTGGCATCTTGGATAAGCCTGAGTCAGAGGGATGGACCATGGGCAGAGACCAGGCTAGGGTACTTGCAGCCTGGCTGAGCTTCCCCAGGTGCATCTGGCGGAAGAGGGAGGTGGAAGCTGGTGGCTCCTCCCCATCTGGACTCTGACCTCTGGAGCTGACTTGGCCTTGGAAGAGTAAAAAGTCAGTCCTACAAAAGACTCCTCCTGCCTGTGGACCCCAGCTCTAGAGAAAGGCAGAAAGGCCGAGCTGGGCATTCCCTCTCCAGGGAGAAGAGCAGCAAGAGAGAAGGAAGTGACCCAGGTCGCTTTTGCCCTCAATGGAAGGCCACAAGCAAGGGACAACAGAACCATCGAGTGACAGGGAAAGGACAGCCTTCGTGAAGGAAATGGTCTGGCAAACGGGGATGCTTCCATAACTCTTTCCTTCTTGTGCTTCTCTGGCATCTCTGCAAACTCTCTCTGCTCTAGGCTGGCCAAGGAGTGGCAGCTCCCAAGCTGGGGCACTCTGCTTTGCCTTTTTCTCACTCTCTTTCCTCGAGCACCCTGGGGTTTCTCTCTTAGTATTTCCCCTGGCCTCCATCCCTCAGGAAACTGAAATGGAAGGAGAGAGTCAAGAGGTGGGGAGGAGGGAGAGGAGGAAAGGGGAAGAGGCCAAGGAAGGAGGAGAGATATGGAAGCAGTGAAAGAAAGCCAGGCTAGTTGGGAAAGGCAAAGCGGCCCAGGAAGGACCATGCTATTTACCTGTCGACAATGAAAAGGTTCAGAATTCCACGTAGAGAACATCTGGCCAGATGTTTCCTCTTAAAGTTGGGATGGGGTGGGCGAGTGGGAATGGGAAGATCAGTCAACGAAGTCCCATGGAGCCTCCTTTTCTCATTTCTAAGTCTCAAAGTGGTTGCCATGAGGTGCCGGCCTCGTGTCTAGTCCGGGGAATAGACCACCTGGTGATGACTGTGAGGAATATTGAAGAAAGCACCGCATTTTATTCCAAATCACTGGGCATGGAAGTAGTGACCTTCAAGGTAATCTCACTCGCACTGGGCTCATTCCCGAACTGCTCGGAATGTGGCGGGGATCTGGGGTTTCCTCGGTGTACTTTATGCCTTGGTCCTTCTTCACCTGGAGTCTCTAAACCTGGCTGGTCCCAAGACTCTGACTAGTTCCACTCCAGGCCCTGAGCTTTCCATCCCCTGGCATGACTTCCCATTTCTAAAATGTGATGGGGCTTTAGAGAAGGAACTGCACGGAGGAAGGCATTGCAAATGCTTAACATGGTGCCCGAGATCTAGTGGGGGCTCCAGAAACATCAGCTATTCTGGTTCTTATTTACGGAAAAACACGGCAGAAGTAGATCGTTCATATCAGTGGTCCGTGAACGATTGTTCCCTTTACTCCATGCCCCTGCTCTCCATACGAGGTGGAGGATGCCTGGGGCAACACCATAAGCATCCCAATTGGCTCTCATATTACTGTAGTGTATGGTGCCAGCTTCATAAGCTGGCTGATTTAGGCCCTCCATAGGTGGGGCAAGCTGGCAAAGCTGTCAGATCTTTGGTGCCCAGGTTCCCACCAACATGATGGAGTGTGTTTGAAGGAGTCCAAAGTTTTAATATCAAGTCATACAAAGATGACTTAGTGTTGCCCTTCCCATCACTTCCTCCTGCACCTCGCCTCATCTCAGTCATGCCCAAAGGCAGTCAGACCCCTTGAGCTTGGCAGCGGCAGCATCTACAAACATACTACCCCCGCAGCGAACAATTCGGAAATTCCTCCATTTGACCGTTATCTGACATCGTTCCACAGCTCCCTCTCTTCTTCATCCTCAAGGAAACTTCAGTGCTTAGCTTATCTTGGGCTGTGACCCTTGCACTGGCTGTACCCTCTAGCCTTCTCCATCTTGGCCCCTCTAGATGGCATTCTCTTGTTGAATCTCTTGCCACCTTGACCTACTATGTGCCTTCTCAGTTTGGATTCTGTCTTCTGCCCTTAGCTGTAAGATGGGGACTGACAGCTTTCTGCCCCTGGCTGGGGAATGATTGGGAGGTGAGGTGAGACCTTGAAATGATCTTGCCCCCCCTCGGACCTGACTGCTCCAGAGGGAAGCACCCCAAGTCAGGAGTTGGGGATAGGTGCCAAGGAGGAAAAGTATTGCAGGCCAGCGTGGCACTTAGGACAGGGTGGCCTTTGCCATCTTGCCCTGCAGCCTTTCGGCCTGGGGCCCTCTCTTCTTGTATCTTCACTCTTTCTTCCCTCCTTATTCTTGACATGGACATCTAGTCTCTCCCAAACAGGGGAACCGGAAGGCTTTGCGCTTTGGGAATCAGAAAATGAACCTTCATGAGGTTGGGAAAGAGTTTGACCCCAAAGCCCAGAATCCTGTGCCGGGATCCGTAGATGTCTGCCTGATTACAGAGCGCCCTCTCTGGGAGGTGGTGAAACACTTACAGGTGGGTGAAGGAAGAGCTCATCTGGGACACAGTGGAAGTGGCTGGAGAAATGCAAATCTATATTCAAACCTAGATAGGGCATGTTGCACACATTACATGTGTGGACGCCATTTGTGGCATCTCTGACAGAGTAGTTTGCATAAAGGAGAAGAGGGGGGCCCAACCAGAAATGGGAGCAGAGAAAGAGAAGGAAGACGGAAAAGGAGGATTTTGCCTGGTGCCTGATAGGAATCTGGGCTTTCCAGGGTCCCTGTCCAGAAGGGGCCCTGGAGCCTCATCTCTGTCGATCGCCTTTGAATCTCATCCCTGCACATCTACTTTCCCCCTCCATCCTGGTTTTAAAAGAATTCCAGATGCCAATTTGACCTTGCTTGTTGCTTGAAGGCCTGGTTATTAAACAGCATTAAAATGATTGAGTAGAGCATTGAATGGTGGGCTAAGGGATGACTGACACACGGACGATCCTAAAGGAAAAAAGAGAGAATAGCAGCGTTTTGATCATCATGGCTCTTCCTCACTGATTTGGTGCCATATGATGGGTTTGGCTTTGCTTGGTTTCTCTTTTTGTCTTTGTTCTATGGAGTGCTCTTGGGGAGGAGGAAGGGAGGCTACAACTGAGAATGGCTCGGTAGTCCTCTGACGTTGCAGGGTAGGCTGCAAGCTAGATCAGATGGTCTTTGAGGCCCCTTTCCAAATTCTCTAAGACCTTATGAAACTAATTGGCCTGGAGGAGCTCCTGAGGAACAATGGGTGCTTCCGAATGCACTCCCCATGTGGTTCGGAATTGCTCCAGGAGAATGATTGGTTCCTTCTCCTTGTGACAGGACTGCAACATCCCCATCGAAGAAGGTCCAGTGACTAGAACTGGGGCTCTGGGGCCAATGGAATCAGTGTACTTCCGTGACCCTGACGGGAATCTGATTGAGGTTTCCAAGTACCTCATGGAACATGTTGGCTACAAGTCGTGATTCTCTTTGCAAAGTGTCTCCTTCCCTTCACCTCCCTCCCTCTTCACATCCTCCCAAATCATTGAGCAATTGTGTACCATGTTGCCTATACAATAGCAAGCATTGGGCACGTTGCCATCTGTAGGGCTTGTTGCATCCCTTATGTGGATGTATGCCACTTGTGGCACTGCTTCTCCTCTGCCCATACACACCTGGGAGCCTTGAGTGGGATGGTGTGAGAGCTGCCTCCCTACCCCTACAGAGAGGCACTATGTCACTGTCTTAATTACCCAGAGAGGGAGTAGAACGTCTGTACAAAACCCTCCTCCACTTTAACCCCTTTAACAAACACTGGCCTTACCTATAAACACGGACCCTATTCTGCACCCTGAGTCCATCATCTCTCTGAAAGGAGGTGGGCAACCTGCTTCATTGTGGACCATTCCTCTGGAATTAGGACCTCCAATCAGGAAGACTTAAGTCCAAGTCTGGCCTCACTTATTAGCTGTGTGACACTCAACAAATGATTCAACCCTTGTTTGCCTCAGTCCCCTCATTTGTAAAATGGGGGTAACTATAGCACCTATCTCCCAGGGTTGTTGTGCTGATAAAAAAGATAATATTTGGAAAGTGTTTCACAAATCTTAAAGCACTATGTAAAGGCTAGTTATTGTTTTTATTACATTACTTATTCACTACAACAGCCATGAAGGCAGCAAAGGAGGAATTGTGGAGTGAAGATGCCAAGGTCATCCACGGTATCCCGGGCCATCACCAGTCATCCTCATATTCATCTTGCCACTGGGCTTGAATGATATTTTACATGTCATCCTAACTAGCTTATAACCACACTCTCTGTCTCTACATACTTCTAACTACTTGATAATGATAACAATTTTTTAAGAGTTACAGATTAAATTTTTTAAAAATTTACAGATTAAAATGCACAGATATCATCTTTCTTTTTAAAAGCTTTTCCCCCTTTCCATTTTTAAAAAAATTTATTTAGTCCATTTAGAACATTATTTCCCTCCCTCCCCTCCCCCCACTTTTCCTGTAGCTGACGCGCAATTTCACTGGGTACTACATGTGACCTTGATCAGAACTCATTTCCATGTTGTTGGTGTTTGCACTAGGATGCTCATTTAGAGTCTCCATCCCCAGCCATATCCCCTCGATCCATGTAATCGAGCAGTTTGACCTTATTAAAGCCCTTAAATTTTTTCCCCTTTTTCATTTACCTTTTTATGCTTATTGTGAATTTTGTATTTGGATATTAAAATTTCTGTTTAATTCTTGCCTTTTCTTCAGGAATGCCTAGAAATCTTTTATTTTATTAAATGCCCATACTTTCCCCTGAAAGAATGGAGTCAGTTTTTATGGGCAAGTAATTCTTGGTTGTAGACCCAATTCCCTTGCCTTCCAGAATATCATATTCCTAGCCTTCCAGTCCTTCAGTGTGGAAATTGCCAGATTCTGTATAATCCTCACTGGAACTCCACAATTTTTGGAATGTTTCTTTCTGGCTGCTTACAGTATTTTCTCCTTGACCTGGGAGTTCTCGAACTTGGCTAAACATTCCTGGGAGTTGTCATTTGGGGATTTATTGCAGGAGGTGATCTGTGGAATCTTTCAATGTCCATTCTACCCTCTTATTCAAGAATAAAAGGGCAGTTTTCTTGGATAATTTCTTGTCATATGATGTCTAGGCTTTTTTTTTTTTTGGTCATGACTTTCAGATAGTCCAATAATTCTTAAGTTGTCTCTCCTGGATCTATTTCCGGGTCAGTTGTTTTTTTTTCAGTGAGATAGTTCATATTTTCTTCTATTTTTTCATTCTTTTGATTTTGTTTTATTGTTTCTTGATGTCTTGTGAAGTCATTAGCTTATATTTGCCCAATTCTAATTTTTAAAGACTGAATTTCTTCCATGACTTTTTGATCCTCCTTTTCCATTTTGTCCATTCTAATTTTCATGGTACTCTTTTCTTCATTGGATCTTGTGCCTCTTTTTTGAGTTGACCAATTTTGCTTTTTAAGTTGTTATTTTCTTTTTTGTATTACTTTCATTTCTTTTCCCCATTTTTCTTTGTCCTGTCTTATTTGATTTTTGAAATACTTTTTGAGTTCTTCCAGAGCCTGAGACAAATCCCCATTTTTCTTTGAAGTTTTGCAAGTGGTTGTTTGGATCTCACTGTCCCTTGTTGATTCTGTGTTTTGCTTTTTGTCCCCACAGAAATTTTCTAGGGTTAGGTGTTTCTTTTGCTGTTTGCTCATTTCCACATCTCTTTTTTGGCCTGTGGATTGGGAATTTTGAAAGTTGCTGATTCTGTCTCCTCTGCTGCTGTATTGTAGGTCTCAGCACTGTGAGCTACTTTGCCCTGGGGCAAAGACTTGAAAAGGCCCAGTGCTATGGACTTCTGGACCTCACTCTGGGCTAGTGTCAGGGCTTGGAACTTCAAGGGGGTGGGTCTAGGGTCTGAGGTGCTTTGTTGTTGGTGGGGTAGGCAGGGTCCCATGATCCTGAAGTTGACCTATGCTCAGGCTTGGAACCTGATGCAATGGGGGGGGGCAGGGGTTGACCAACACTCTTCTGTGTGTAGTTTTGCTTCTAGTTCCCCCCTTTCCCATGAAAATTGACTCTGCCTACCTTTCAAGTTGTGTTCAGCAGGAGAGTTCCCTCACTCTGTCCTGCTTTGACTCCTGTTGCTTTGAGGTGCTTTTTAAAGATTGGTTTGGAAGGATTATCAGAGTGGTTTTGGCTTTTGCTGCTACTAAGCCACCACCTTGGCTCCACTCCCATTGTTCTGGAATTAGGGTGGGTCATTACTTTGATCAGCTTTAGGGGCCTAGGTCCCCAGAACAAAAGCCCGTAAGGTTCTCTGGGGCTTTCTCTCAGAACTGTTGCTCATGAGGCCCTCAAATGGTGTCTATGTCCCAATATCATTGGCTCAGTTAGCATTCCCTCAGGATCATCTAAGCAGGATTAAGACTGCAATATAAATGTACCTATTGGTCTCCCCTCAGAATTGCTTAGCCCTCAATTACCCTTATATTTATTGAAGGGTTGAGAGATTTGGAGAGGAGAGATATTCTTCATTCTTTCCTTGGGAGAGAAATCTATTGTTGCAGACCCTTTGGGGGGACATCTGGGCCTCTTTCTTAGTTGATCCCAATCGGAGTCATGTCCACTCTCTCTCTATTTTCTGCCATGTCCTAATCTGTATGATTTCTCTGATTTCCATTTGCCTGGCTCCGTGAGCTTATTTGATATTCTCTTATTTGTGATGGTCTTCTGTGTAAGTAGCATTTGATGGGGGAAAGTCCAATTTGTGAGCATAAGCTTGGCATTTCTCCTTTCTCATGAAGGGACTGCAATCAGGGAAGCTAGCAATTTCGTTTCCTTTTAAGCCTACTAACAGTTGTGGAGACAGTGACGTAGCCAGTGTTGAGGAGAGACGGCTTCCCCAGGAAGAAGTACCAGGATGTGTCAGCTTGGGCTTCCCAAGAGCACAGCCAGGATGGCCAGGCTTCTCCCTACAGGGGCCATGCAGGCCAAGAGAAGGCAGTGAAGTAGAACAGAACTCTTTTCTTACTCACGAATTCCTCGGAATCTAATACTGTTCTGGAGTCTCTGGTCCAAAGGAGGTGAACATTTGGACTGGGATAATTCCACACTGCTTTCTGAAAATGGTGGGGCCCTTTTACCCAACAGTGCCTTAGTGGGCCTGTCCTTCCCTGACCCTCTCAATATTGGGGGTCATTTTCTAGGTAAGGCCTCAAGGTGGTTTGATTTGCATTCTCTTCTTCTTAGTGATTCGGAGCATTCTTTCACGTGGTCAGGAAGGCTTGCCAGTTCTTTGGAGAACTGTTTGTTCATGTCCTTTGACCGGTTATCTACTGGGGGTATGGTTTCTGGGAGATGGAGAGGAGAGAAACAGTTTAATGTGCAGAGCTGCTGGGAGTCTCAATGGATAGAGAGCCAGGCCTAGAGAGAGGAGGTCCTGGCTTCAGATCTGGCCTCAGACACTTCTTAGACGGGTGACCCTCGGCAGGTCACTTAACCCCCTCACCTAGCCCTCACTGCTTTTCTGTCTTAAGAGTCATTACTAAAACAGAGAGCAAGGATTAAAAAATGTAACGTACAGCACCAGTTCTTATCTTATGGGATCATCACAATAACCCTGAGAAGGAAGTACTACCATGAGCCCCAAATTTAACAAATGGGGAAACCGAGGCCAACAGGGCATCCCGTCTGAGGCTGGATTTGTACTCAGGTCTTAGAGTTGGGCGTATAAAACATATATGCCGCTAGTGAGGAGCCACATCGAACCAGGTACAGAGAAACTGGATACTAGGCGTTTTTCCACGGTCTTGTCCTCCGGGACCCAAGTGGGAGGTGGGGAAGTGGAATGAATGGAAGAGAAAGAAGTGCTCGGGTCGGACCACCTGGCTCAGTTTCTCTCTCTCCACCGGGGGGCGCTAAGAGCTCAGGCCGGTCCGCTCTGGCATCGTTTAGTCGGGTCTGAGGCCTTTTGCTACAGCCAGCAGCGCGTGCGCGTAGACTGTCCATGTCCTGCGCATGCGCGCTGCGTGGGGTATGGGAGCGTTCATCCCTGAGGTTGCCTGGGTGATGTTTTCCAAACTCTCGACTCCCCCATGGTTCTGGCCGGGTGGGATCGGGGAGCGATCCAGGGGCGGGGAAGGGTCTTGCCCCACCGGCCCATCTCCAGTTGGCTCTGTCACTGCCAGGATCTCACCCATACAAAACGCTCTGGTCGGCCTCTTTCCCTTTCTGCCCAGTGACCCCTCGCCCTGGTGTTTCCAACTCGGCCCTTCTTGGCCGCCTCCCCGGGCTTAGCCCTTTCCTGTATCTGTATCTGCTCACCGTCCCTCGCCTCGTTCCCCTTTGGCAGCTTTCCTTTCTGTCCTTTCGCTCATGCCAGGCTTTTGGTGACCCCATTGGGAGTTTTCTTGATAAGGGGCCTGGAAGGGCTTGCCATGTTCAAGGGAGGAAACTGAGACCAACAGGGTGAAGTGACTTGCCCAGGGTCACCCAGTGAGTAAATGTCTGAGGCCACATTTGAACTCGGGTCTTCCTGACTCCAGGCCTGGGGCTCTGCAGCACCCCCCAGCTACCCCTCTTTTATCTTAGTTGTATCGATTTCATTCATAGGAAAGCTTTAGCACTTGGATCCTTCTTCAGTCCCTCCCCTGCAACCCGGCCACATCATTCTTTTTTAAATTTTTTATTTATTAATTAAATTTTTTAAATTTTATTCAATTAATTAATTTAGACTAATTTCCCATGGTTCCAAGATTCATGTCCTTTCCTCCCCTCCTCCCACCCCCTCCCATAGCCATCACGTAATTCCACTGGGCTTTACATGTGTCATTGATCAAGACCTATTTTCCTATTATTGATATTTGCACTAGAGTGATCATTTAGAGTCTGCATCTCCAGTCATGTCCCCATCAACCCATGTGATCAGGCAGTTTTTCTTCTGCCTTTCTGCTCCCACAGTTCTTTCTCTGGATGTGGAGAGCTGCTTTCTCATAAGTCCCTCACAATTGTTCTGGGTCATTGCATTGCTGCTAGTAGGGAAGTCCATTACATTCAATTGTCCAGCCACATCATTCCCTACAACGTGCTGTAGCTCCCAACTGCTCTGATTACACCTTAGATGTAGAACCATCACCTCTTAAGATCCTGAAATGGTTTTCCTGTCCCTTCTAGACTCTTCTCAGGAATCCAAGGCAGACTCACTGGTCTCGAGTTTACTTTCCTTTGGTGACAAATGGAGCTGCATTTTCCTTTCTTTAGCCTGGCAATGAGCCTCCTTCCCATTTTTGGCAAGTCTTCTAAGCTCCCTAACCAGGGTTTTCAGGGCCCAGAGGAAAGAGACCTTGAGTTCTTTGCTTGGGGGCAGCTTGGGCCTCGTGTAACTTTCTCCTTCCTTATCCAGGGGTTTCCTTCCCTTCTTCCCTGTCCAAATGGTGTTCTCCTTGGCAGAGTAAACAGAGGTTGTGACAGTATGGGCAGGAAAAAGGGAGGTGATGTCCAGAAGGAATTCAAACACTAGCTCTCTGTGACTCAGTTTCCTCATCAGAAAAAGAGGACATTGAACCTGAGAGCCCTGAAGGTCTGTTCCAGCTTGGAACCTATAGTCCTATGACCTTGTTCCCTCTAGGTTTTTCTGGTTGATTGTTAGGAAGTTGGTTCTGTGTAATTCTCCCCTATGTGAAGGCATGCTTCTCAGTCACGTGCCCCTTCTCTGGCTCCACAGTCCCCACAGATCATCAATAGTAGCCCAGAAATTGTTGGGGTCTGCTGGCTTGACCTCCTCGGGACAGCTCTGAGCTTTCTTCACCTCTTTTGTCCTTTCCTCGAAGACAAATCTCCACCATCCCACCCACATCCCCTTCCTTGATCTTTCCTTTTCACTTGTCCCATAAGCCTTGGCTCATTCTGAATGGTTGCCCCCCCCCTCCCCATCCCACCCCCCAACCCACAGAGTTCTGGTCATGAGGAGAGCAGACAGAAGACTAGCTTTGGAGTCAGGGGACCTGGCTTCCCAATCCAGTTCTGTTCCTCACTACTTGGATGGTCTTGGCCAAGTGGCTCCCCCTCTGCCCTTGGAGTCCATGATTTCCCTTCCAGCTCTGATCCTGTGAAACTGCTGTTTGACCCTGGACAAGCCTCAGTTTCCTCATCCATCATGGGCCACCTCATGAGGGTGTCATGGGGAAAGGACTTTGTGCACCTTGAGCAATGGGAAAGCCTACTATTTCTGCTCTTTTCTGGGTGGCAGCTGTGACAAAGGCTCCCCAAAGGATCCAGGTTGGGGGGGTTTGCCCCTGTGGATGGGCAAGCAGCTCTGGCCCTTTTGCTTCTGTGCCACTCTTTCAGCCAGCACTTGACAAGAAGCACCATCGGGCAAGAAGACACAGGTCTCAGCCTGACCAGGGGGTCTTCGTGGGAATGGAAGTCGGGGCTGGTGGGTGGGCGGGGCCTGACTGGAGTTTTTCAGTGGGAAGAACAGTGGTTCTATGTGATGCTGTGGACAGCTCCAAGCGTCTGGGGGAGCACTGCAATGCTGTCATAGCCCTCCCTCCGGGGATACTGAAAGGAGGAGAAGGAAAGGTTCAAGATGCAGCTTCATGAGAGCTCCACACAGAGGCAACTGGCAGATAGTTTTCTCTCCTACACCGAGGGGCCAGTAGGGAAAATGCCAGCCCCACACGGAAAGAACTCTGCCTTGGGAGCACGTGCTCAGTGGCCTCCACACAGGAGGACCATAGTGAGAGCCGAGAGCCGCAGGACTGGGATGATGGAAGAGGCGAGCCAGGACTGTTGTCTTCCAGCACCTAGAAGGGCGAGCAACTGCATTCTGCCTAACCCCAGAGGCAGGAGGGCAGGACAAAGAATGCCAACCAGGAGAGAGAGGTCCTAGCCAAGACAAGGGACGTCCTAATGGGGATCCCACTGGAGTAGGAATTGGCCTAGGTATCTGCTGAGGGCCTGGCCGACTCTCATTCCGAGATTTGGTATAAGGCGGTGACAGAATGATAGTTAGAGGAGGGGGCACATACAGTGACAGCAGGAGACAATCAAGGGGGGTCAGGAAGACAGGCAAGAATGAAACCGGAGATTCCCAGCAATCAGAGCTGAGGGAATCCTCAGAGGCCTGCTACCCCAGCTAACCCTAGAATCCCCATCGTCCCCTAAGGATGAGAGCCCGGTTCTCTCTGCCCTCAGGCACCCTGGTCATGGTGAGGAGCTTGCCCCAACACCCCTGCCTGGCCCTGGCCTCTGGGGCCCCTCGGCCATGGGACAGCCCTTCAGGTTCTTGGAGCCAGCCATCAGGGCCCCTTGCTGAGCCTTCTCTCCTCCAAGCTAAATGCCCCCAGTTCCTCTGGTCAATCTTAAGGTTCGACACCATCAAACAAACATTTGGATGGCTCTGGATGTGAGGCAGTGTGATGTGGCAGAGGTGCTGCTGGATGGAGAGGAGCACAGCCTGGGTTCAAATCTTGCCACTGACACTGGCTGTGGAAGTCTGGTCAGGCCCCTTTCTGGCTCTAACCTGCCTCAGTTTCCTTTCCTGTAGAATGTGTGTGTGTGTGTGTGTGTGTGTGTGTGTGTGTGTGGTGGATTCTATGGCCTTTGTGGTCCCTGCTAGCTCCATGACTCCACACAATGTGGATTCTAAGCCCTTCGCTCTCCTCTGGAATCCCTCCTGTTCCCGATGTCCTTCCTCAGGTCCAGAACTGAAGCTGATCCCCCAGAGCTGTGGCCTGAGTCGAGAACATGGGAGTGATTCCTGGGACTTTTTAACATGGCCCTGGGCCAGTTCCTGAATGTGATGTGAAGCAATGGTGGATCTCACTCCTGGTAGTAGTAACTTCAGGCAAGGGATGAAGGGAAGGGCTGGGCAAAGCTGCTGTATCCCACTGCTTAGGAAGGATGCTATGTGCAGAGGACAGGGAGAGGTCACATGGAAGGGTCTCAGAAGCCATCTGCTGCAGCCTCCTCATGACTGAGATGAGGAAACTGAGGCCCGGAGAGGTGTAGCCTCATTCCCAACTGTAGTCGATGCAGAGCCGTAAGGGTTAAAGCCCTCCTCCCTGCTTGGGCTGCATAGTCAAGGTCGTGGGTTGAACTGTGTATGACCTGCCCAGTTGCATGCTCAAGGTTGGAATAGTCAGAAGAGGGAGGTTTGATAAGGTTTGTGAGAAAATGTGAGAGACTGTGGGAAACTTGTTTCTCTGCCCTTGTTTGGAATCCTCTCGGTTCCTCCTTGTGCCTGGCAGGTAACATCATGAATTCCTATGAAGTTGCCCAATTTTTGGTTCCTGCTGTTGCTGGGCTGTAACGTCATATCTTCCTGTGGTCTTAATCTATATATGCTTTGTTTGAACCCAATAAAGATTTGTCGCTATGCATTTCATATAGCGTCCATTCGTTACTCTTCATTTCGTTACCCCAAGTAAGGTCACACAGGGCTGTCCGACCCTGGAGCTGAGCCTTACACCAAGGCCCCACCCCTCCTAGTGGATTCAATACTAGGTTCAAATCCTAATTCCAATCATAAGTAGTTCTGTCACCAGAATGAGGTGCTTACCCTTTTGGTTTTCTCATCCTTAAAATGGGAGTAATAAGAAGACATGGTGAAGCTACTTAACAGGGTTATTGTGAAGTTCCAAGTGTTCCATGGTCCTCTAGCAACCTCAGGTCTGCCAATCATGTGTCCCTCTGGCTCATAATTAGGAGACCTGTTCTAACCAGAGCTCCAGAACGAGGCTGAGGTGGCCCTGGCAAGAGAACAGGACCAAAGATTTGGGTAGCTTCATGGGAAGCCATTGACCTAGGGTTATGTTTCGAGAGGGGATCCGTGCCCAAGGGTGGCAGTGTTGGCTGGGGCCTTAGAAGTCAGCTGGCCCCCTATTCCTTCAATATCAGGGGATCCAGATATGGGAGGAGGATCCTGACCTAGGTTCTGGGGCTGGAGAGGAGGAGAAGGTCACACAGAAGCGGAAGGGAAGAGCAAACATGGTGTCCTTGGGGATAAAACACAACCCAATTTGAGGGTCCCCTGGAAGAGGAGCGCCTGCAGAAGGAATGGCCAGAGAGGCAGATATTTGGTGCAGCGTCTAAAATTCTCCACCTTTTCTGAGGCAACAAAGAGCCTGTCAAGACTGGATCCAACTCAGGCCAACTGCGAGCTTCTGCCCTTTTCTCTTGAGCCCCTCACCAGCTTGTCCTATCACTGCTCTTGCTCTGCCAAGCCTTTATCTTCACTGGAAGGAAGGAGGCCAGAGAAGAATTGGGAAAGTTCTGAGATGAACATTCAGTTGGTCAGTTAGGAGGCCGTTGGTGATCTGGGGACAGAGGATGGATTGCCAAGAGTTAACCGAGGCTCAGATGATTGTAGCTGGGTGATCTTGGCCAAGTCACTTCATTCTCCTCATCCGTTCTCCCTGCCTGATTGCCTTTGGAAAGCACAGTGCCAGTGACACAGGGTTTGGTGTAGTGGCCCCCTCAGGACCAAAGGGGCGAAGGAAGATGGGGCCTGAGAAGAGGCAGTGGGCCTTGAACAAACCATCCTTTCTCCAAACTGGGCGAACAAGAGAGCAAGAATTCAGAGAGGGCTAAGAGCAAGGAGGCAGTAGACTTGGCCATGGCCCTTCTCTAGGGAGAGAAGTCAACAGGCAGGGAGAGAGAGGATCCATCTGGTCTCTGTGTGGATATCAGATCAACAAGGAGAAGAGGGAATTGAAAATCAGGGAAAGTGAGAACGGGGGAAGGGTGAGGAGGAGGTGCTAAGAAGACCATTAGCTCTCCAGGATCTGAAAGTATCTGGGAGAAGGGGGAGGGGCCAGTCTTGATTTTCAGATGAGGGAAGAAGGTGGGATCTTGGAGGAGCCACCTGAGCTTGGTGGAGAGGAAGGCGTGAAGCCAGCTGGGCCCCAAAGCGGGAACACAGTATTCTGAGGTCAGAACCAGAAGGCTCCAGAGACTTCTGTGGGCTGAGCAGGTGAGCACCAGGTCCAAGGTTGGGTGGGGAAAGAGGAAGGGAGAGGCTCATGGGGAGCAAGGCCAGGGAAAGAGCCTAGTGGACCATGAGAAAGCTTTCAAAATTGGGACTTGTCCTCTGCCGGCTTTGCTAAGGGCTACAGATTCTCGCTGGCTAGCTGGCTCTCTCGTTTTTCTGCCCTTCGCTCCCTCCCCATTTCATTGGCACTGAGGGGTCTACTGGGCCATTTTTCTAGTTTTCCAAAACCTTGCCCTCTGTCTGCATTCGGTTCATGTACTTGCCCCAGCCATGGTGGCGGAGGCGGTGCCCAGGCCGGAAGCCAGCCAGCCATCACTGTCTTTCACCTCAGTTTTGCTTCTCTACAAATGCCGCCACCCCCCTTCACTATGGTGGACCTTCCAATGAAGGGCTCAGTGAGGGAGCTCCCTCGTGGGCAGTGTTGGCAGAGTAAGTGGATGTGAAGGTTAGGGGAGCTGAGGCAGTTCTTGTTTTCAGGGCAGTGAGGCCTGGCTGATGGGTGGGTGGGGGCACCTTTGTCTGGGAGCCCACTCAGCAACTCTGGGGGAACTTGAGCAAACCTTTGTGCTTAGACCAACAAAAACCAAAAGCATCTTGGGAAACGGAAGACTAAGTAAGAGCCGTGAACGTCTGTGGGGGCCTTTGCACAGGTCAGTAGAAAACGAGGCTGGTGGGGGAGAGTGTGTTTGCCCCGGGAGGCCTAGGCTGAGCTGGGTGACTCAGGGTTAGGCTGCCCTGGAACTTCCTTCTCTTTCTCCCTCCTTCCCTCCCAGGTCCTGCCTTGAGGGATCTCAGCTACTTCTGACATCCTTAGCTGACTATCTGGGCAGATGGGGGACACGACAAGATCTGTCTCGTGGCAGCCACGCGCCATCTGCCATGCCTGGGAGTCTCGGCTGCCTGAGCGAGCAAAGCCCACTGATCTCCAAGGGTCTGGCTGCCTTGGGCCTTCTGTGCTGCAGCAGCCCATTTGCCATCTAGTGGGTTGGTACCAAGCAGCCTTTTCTCAGACCTTCCCCCAACAAATGAGGAAGGGTGTAGCCAAGCCTAGGACAGCTCAGCAACGAAAAAGGCAGCTCCAGCCTGAACCAGACTAAGGCCCATCTTCACACAGTAAATGTGCTCCCCCAGGGTGGGCACCTAAGCCTCTCTGGGCAGGCTGAGGAGATTCGACTCTCCAGATGGGCCGAGAGCTGGAAAGGGCCTCAGAAGTCAGCCAGGCCTTTCTTTTACAGATGAAGAGGGCCTGAGAGGTCAGCTGAAGGATTTCCCCCAGGCTACCGAGCTCCTGAGTGGCATAGCTGGACCCCAGAGCCAGCCCTCATGCCACTGCCAGCAGCACCCTAGGGGCAAAGCGGGGCAGCTCCCTCCTCCCCAGAGTTGCTGTTGGATTCTTCTTCAGAGGAAGCAGCTTCCACAGTCTCTGGAAGCAAATGCTTTCCTCTTCTTTATCAGTTGTGTTTGGAACCAAAATGTTATGCGGTAAAATCACTGTAGTCAGTTAAAAGGAAAACGGGATTTGTGGGAACTGGGGCCACAGGGGAGTGCGTGAGTGAAGGAATGAAGCACTGAGCATGCCCACTGCCTGGGCTGAGCACTGGGGCCACAGCTAGAAAGCCGTCAGCTCCTTGCTCTCAGGGAACTCCATTCTAGCAAGGGGGACAGGCCCCAGGAAGGCTTCAGCCCAAGTCCTGCGTGGGCCAAGCCGCTTCCCACAATTCTCCGATTTGATCCAGCTTCCCCTTGCCCTAGGCTTGGGTGGGGTTAGGGCGGAGGCTGCTCTAGGGAGGCCGGGCCCATCTCTGGGCTCCATCACCTACCCAGGCTGGATTGGGGCGGCCCCTCCCCTAGATTACACTTATTGGGGGGAGGCCCCAAAAAGGAAATGCGAAAATGCCACCAGATCCTTCTGCCCACCACTTAGCAGCGACTACGCCCTAAAGACCTTCCTGAGAGTGGGGACCATGTGGGGAAAGGAATGTCTGTGCTTTAGGGCCAGCAGAGATCTCAGGAGGGCTGGGCTTGAGGGGGGCTACAGTGTCCCACCACATCTCACGGGCTTGGTAGCAGCACCCCAGGTGGGTGCTGGTAGTTGTCATCTTGGAGAGCTCATCCTTTCCTGTGAAAGGAGCCCATCCCCTCCAAAGGCTCTTGGAAGCTGTCTGACCATGCCGAGGGAGGGGGGTCCCTTTAGCAGGCATTGTCTGTGTGTGCCCTGTGCTCAGCAGGAGCAGGCGGAACAACAGAATCAAGGAAGACCAGCCTGTTGGCGTGGAGGGGCTTTGCTAGGGGTGGCATCAAGGCCGGCAGCTGCATACTCCTCCTTGCCTAGGTGCCCCCCCTCCATGAGGCCTATGGAGCAGGCTGGGAAGGAGGTAGGCACATATGAAGCACCCACTATGTGCCTGGGCTTTCTTTGATCTTTACAGCAAGCCCAGAAGATAATGCTGCTGCTAGTCCCTCCGTTTTACAGATGGGGAAACTGAGGCACGTAGCCATCAGGTAACGTGTCCAGACTCACCCAGCTCATAAGTGACTGATGCTGGCTTTGAAGCAGCCATCAAAGTATGACCACAAGCCCTCTCATACGGGCCAGGATTAGGCTTTGCTGGCACAACTGCCATCTCTTGCCCAATCCCGATCTTCGGCCTGGCCTTCAAGTGGAGAGCAGAAACATATGGCTTCCAGCTTTCCAGTGGGGCCCTCTCTTGGGTGCTTCCTTGCCTGATCTCCAGGCTCTCCTGGGAAGATGGGAGGGGTCTTTCCTTAATGAATGAACATGGCCACGGCTCCCAGTGACACGAAAGCCCCGCAGGTCACTCCCAGACTCCTAATTACACCCAGCCAAGCCTCGGCCTTGCATCATGGTGTAAAAGCCATGCAACCCTGCTGGGTGAATGGGTCTGCTGCAAATTCATGTTCTGCAGGCTCAACTGGGCCCTCGCTGTTGTCAGGTAACCCTACTATCCTAGGCCTCCCTCATCATTCGCAGAGGCTCTTCCTCCCAACCTTCTCCGGAGCCCTCCGGAAGCTTCTAATGGGTGGCAAGTTTGCCTTCTGAACTCTTGGACTCTGACTGCTAACCAGTCAAAGCATAGACGTTGCCAGCCGCGTGGGAATATGGAAGTGGCCACCAGAGGGGTGGGCCGAGGTGCCAGAAAACAAGTGCCCGCATCGTGGAAAAAAAGAGTGAACGCTTTTTCTTTGTAACGGAGGCCCTTCTGCCCCGTTGGTCCTCGCCTCCCGGTGGATGTTGGCACCACTGTGGCACCATCTACTACATCCCCCTCCTTGGTCTCTAGCACTTGGCATCATTGGCCCCCCTTATTCCCCTGGGCCCCTGACTGGGCGTTTCCTCCAGCTTTGTGTCCAGGCCCACATGACCAGATGACCGTTGGCCGTCTGAAGGCAGATATCCAGAGGATGTGGGCCTGGCAGCCGGCTTTTGACCTTGGCTCCTCCATCTGTTGCCAGATGTGGCCATGGTCATTTGTTCTCGGTCTCCCCTCCTCCCTGAACTATTGGGATGGCCTCCTTGTCTCAGGTTGTCTCTTTTCCTCTGCAGCCTCCCTTTGTAGCCTGGGCCAAGTCTGGGGCTTGGCCCAGAGTTCACTTGGCTCACTTGCAGTGAGAGCTTGCTGATTGTACAAGTGGAGTCTCCTCTCAAACAAGGTCGGGATCAAGTCTTCCTCACAGGCTCCAAGGAGATTGGAATCGGGTTCCAATGCGGCCTCAGACCCTCCCTAGCTGGGTGTCCCTGGCAAGTTCCTTCACCCTCTTGGGCCCAGGCACCCATACACAGTATGGATCCATTCGAAGGAGAGGCTTTACAAAAAGGCCCAGCAAAGGGCCCAAGAGAGAAAAGAGCGCCCTCTGGTGGGCCGATTCCTCACTTTCTAGAGGAAGAGTCCCAGATTAGTTTCCATACCCAACAAGGCAAGAGAAGCCCGGGACTGGCCCGCAGAGCTCCTGAGGGAGAGCTGAAGAAAGCACTGGGGTCAGCTCAGGGCTTCCAGAGAAAGGCAGGGACTTGGCCAAGGTCACCAGGTGGCTGGGCCCAGATTTGAATGGATGCAGCTTGGGACACCTGGAAGTGCCTTCAGGCCCAGCATAGCCGGAAGAAGGCCTGGGAGGGGGGGGCGCAGCCCAAGCCATTGAGCTCCCCTTGCTGCCCCTCTTCCTGGCTCCCCGGGCCTGTGCAGGGCTTTTCTGTCCTTGAGTTCGTGGCCTGGCCTGCCCGAGATATTTTAATGCCCTCAGAAGGCGCCAGCCTCGGCCTCGGAGACAGAAAGACCTTGGACAACTCCGCTCTGAGCCCCACCCCGATGGAGGAGGGGAACACAAGCCTGGGGGGTCTCCCAGCAGCCGCCAGGCGGCCATCCCAGGGGAAAGGGAGGAGGCGGGGCTGAGGGATTCCGAGCCGGAGGCGGGGCTGAGAACTCCGGATCCTCGGACCCACCACGGGCTGCAGTGACTGGGGCCCGTCCAACTTGGGAGCGCCCCCCCCCCCCCCGTGGGATCCCGGTGCCCCGGGCCTTCAGGACTCTGGCCAGGCCAGGGGAAGGGAGGCCGCCTGCTCTCCTCCTCGGGCTTGGGTGCAGCCGAGCTGCCAAGCAGGGAGTTCCCGGGAAAGCAGGGCCAATGGGAGGGGGCCAGGCTGGCAGGCCGGGGCCTGCGGAGCCCCAGCAAGTCCGGGGCAAGGCGGAGGGGCCCTGCCCGGGGAGAGACGGCCGCCGCCGCAGCTTCTAGCCGTATTTTTGGCGCTGCCACAAATAGCAGTGACTTCAGGGTGCAAGCTCGCCTCGGCCGTGCCCGCTCTCCCAGCAGCCCTCCTCCTGGCTGGAGTTTCCCAGATTTTGTTTATTCAGCTTGGGAGGAGGGAGGGTGGAGCCCTCCGGAGGAGGCTTCGCCTTCTCCCCTCCCCGCAGCCCTCAGCCAGGGCCCCACCCCGGGCAGCTTGTCAGCTGGGCTGCTGGAGGGGGAGGGGGCCCAGTCCTGCCCCGGGGGGGCCCGCCTGCACACCTCTCAGCTGTTGGGCCTTCCTTCGGGCCGGCTTAATTTAACCCTGGTGTGGCCCCAGCGACAGCCCCTTATTGGGGCAGGAGCCTCCCTGCTCGCGGCGCGACCCGGCCCAGCCCCGGGCACACCGACGGCGGAGGGATGGACGGGCGGAAGGAAGGCCGAAGCGTGCCCAGGGTGCTTTTGGGGGGACTTGCCGGCCAGATTCTCCCTCCACACGGGTGAGAGCGGATGGAAAGGGGCCGGGGAGGGTGGGGAGTCGAGCGTCCCCGGGGCGCGGGCCTGGCCCAAGGAGCAGGGGAGAGCCGGAGCCCAGTGCCGGGGGCCGGGGGAGGGATTCTCGTTGGCCCCGGACTTCGCTGCCCCCCTCCGTGACAAAGCCCGCTTCCATTGGTCGGATCTGCCAGGCCATGTGCCAGGGGGCGCCAGGCAGCCCTCGCCCTCCCACCCTCCAGATCCTGCTACGGAGTGATGCCCCAGATCTGTTTCCCTGGGCCAAAGGAAAAGCGGGCCACCCCCCACTCCCCTTGACAATTCTCAGCTTTGAGAGGAGAGCCAGAATCACTCACGTACGCAGGCACGCAGTTCCACTTTGGGACTCTCCCTCCCTTCGCCCAGGGCAAATGGGCTTCGAAGATGGGCCTCTCTCGGACCCGAGTCCCCCGCCCCGGGGCCCAGACTTCGGGAACTCTTGGACTTTCCCAGGAGGTCCCTCTTCTATCTGAGGGGAGCACGTCCGAGGGGACCCCAGGGCACGGCCTGTCCGCTCCTCGGGCTGGGGTGCGGAGGGAGACGGGATCATCTTGTGTTGGAAGACAGCAGAGGCTTGAGTTCAAATCCAGACCCCATGCTTGCCGGGTCTCTCCGGCTCAGTTTCCTTTTCTGTAAAGTGGGACCAGTAGTGGCCCTGCGAGCAGTCTCACTGGCTGGTCCCTGAAGCCCCGGGAGTTAATGAATGGGAGGGCCCATGATGCCGTGTGTTCTGGTACTAGGCGACATTCCCGGGGATGGGAGCAGAGTGACGTCGCAGCCTGAGCCCTCCCCCCTCCCCACACCTAGCAGAACGAACCCTGATTCCGAGACTCAGCCCAGAGCTGAGAGGGACCTGGGAGGCCACCCAGTGAAGCCCCTCCTTCTGCAGGTAAGAGGAGTGACGCTCAGACAGGTGCAGCCCTCCGGCCCACGCGCGAGCCTCCAGGCTGGCCAGGGCCAAGGCTCTGGCCAGCCCGCCCATCCGACACAGCCTCGCTCGAGGGGCGGGGGAGGGGGCCGGGGGGCGGTCCAGGTAGCGGCCGCAGGGCAGGGCGGAGGCGAGCACTAGGAAATGTCCAAGGTAGGAGCGGTCTGAGCGATGCCGAGCCCGGGCTCCCTCCTAGGGGCCCGGCACTTCCCGCCCCTTTGGGGCCCTGAACCTGGCCCTTGGGCAGAAGCAGGTAGGGGAGCGCGCGTCCGCCGCCCTTTCGGGGAGATGACCCGGGAGAGGGGGGCTGGGAGCCGGCCTGGTCCTCCCGGGGTGGTTCCACCGTTCCCGTGGTGGCCTCCCCTCCGGGAACTAGTCGTGACTCCTCCTCTCCCTCCGCCCGTCCGTCCGTCCGTCAGTCCATCCGTCCTCCGCTCCCTCTCTCCCCAGTCCAGGCTGGGCTCGCTCGCTCGATCGCGGTTGCCATGGCGAGCTCGGCGCGCCGAATCCTTGCGCCCAGCTGGCAGGTCCCTCGCTTGCCGCCCCCTCCCCCCCGCCCCGCCCCCACCCCGGCATCCCCGACTGTCGCCTCCGCCCAGTCGGGGCGGTGGCAGACGCCGGCACCTCCTCCCCCGACCCGGCCCCCTCCTCCCGGAGGGCTGTACCTGGGGATGGGAGGAGGGCCCGCCCTGGCCCGTCCCTCCGCCCCGCCGCCGCGGGGCCCTTTTAAGGAGCTCCGCCCCGGGGCAGCCCAGGGTGGGGCTGGCAGCCGGTTCACACCTCGGCGCGGGGCTGCCTGCGAAGACCCGGGGCCCGAGCGATCCCGCCCGCCTAGGCCCGGCCCGCGCCAGCCCCTGGGCCCGTGAGCCCCGAGGGCGCCTCACAGGGCCGCTGCGGCCAGGGCGGATGGGCAGAGGTGGGGGGGGGCCACTAGGCCGAGGCCCCCCCCACCCCCGGGCCGGAGTCCGCGCTCGCTAGAGGGACGTCGGGGCCTGTCCCCGAGCATGATCGGCCCCGCGGACGCGGCCCCAGAGCGGGAGGCCCGAGGAGCGGGCGGCTGCGGCGGCGGCGGCGGCGGCGGCGGCGGCGGCAGCGGCTCCAGCCCCAGCGGCCAGGCCCTGGAGCCCCAGAGTGAGTGGTCCCTCGGTCGGGGCGGGCGGCGCCCTACTCTGAGCCGCTCCCCCTTCCCTCTTCTCTCTTCCCATCTTCCTTTGTCCTCTTCCCTTCTCCCTACCTCTTCCTTCCTCCTCTTCTCTTCTCCTCCCTCCTCCCCCTCTTCTCTCTCGGGGGGCAAGGGGGGCTGGGGGGCGGCTCCGCCCCCAGCAGGCCAGCCCAGCTCCCTCCTCGGGGCGGGCCGGCCACTCCCAGGCCTCCTGGCTGTGGCTGCTCCGGCTGGGCACTTGGCCCGGAGGCCCGGGCTCCTCCCCTGGGCCTTTAAGAGCGGAGCGGGGCCGCCTGTCGGTCTCCCCTTGCCCGCTGAGGAGCTCCTCTGGAGCAGACCAGGTGGCCCAGGCTTTTGTGTACCTTTCCTCTCCCAGCTCTGGCTTGCCAGCGGGCTGACTGGCCTTTCGTGCACCGCTGGGCTCGCTCTGCTTCGGCGGCCCGTGGCGGCCAGCCTTTGCCCCAAGGGTGCCCCGGCTTCAACGCAGCAGCAGGCAGCCACTTCCGGGGCCAAGGCCCCTCCCCCCCACCGCCTCTTCCTTGTGGGAAGCCCCTGGCAGCCCGGGGAGTCTGGGGGGCCTGGGAGGAGGGCGTCGTGTCTCCAGAAGCTCTTTCCCCCTGAGCTGGAAGGAACAGACAAGAGGGGTGTGTGTCTGTGTGTGTTCATTTCCAGCCAGAGCCTTCCTGGGGATTGAGGTTCCTTCCCCAGTCCCTGGAGCCTCATCATCCCCCCAAGTCAAGCACAGGCACTTGAGAGAGAGGGGATGGCCAGCCGGTGCCCTTCCTCCATGTGCGCAGCTGCCAAAGGCACCGTGGGTTGGCATTGTGGCCAGGGTGTGCCTAGGGCAGCCTGGGCTTTGCAAAGCAAGTGGGCCGAGCCTTTCCCTCTCTGTGTTTTTCGGCTCCTGGCAGAGAGAGAGAGCTTGGCCCGTGCCCTCTTTGGCTTTTCTGCCCGGTGCCCCAGTTCTGTGCAGGTGCATGGGGGTGTGGGTGTGAGGGTGAGCCTTTCTGGCCCCTGTGCACAGTTCCAATTGTAGCTGTTGGGCATCAGGTTTTCCATGGACTTCTCATCTGAACTGTGCAGAGCTTATTACCCCGGGAAGATGGAGGCGCCCAGGATGCGAGAGATATTCCCAGCTGAGTGCCCACAGAGGCCTTATAGAAGGGGGGCATCAGACAAAGAGGTGGGCTGAGCCGAGCTTGGAAAGGAGCTGGGACTTCCAGGCAGCGTCGACATGGGGGACACCTGTCCCCCTTTGGGGGAATAGATTGTTGGATGTGGGGAAGGGCAAGCAGGCCAGTTTGGGTGGAAAGGAAGGCTGGAGAGAGATTGGAAGCAGACTGTAAACAGGGGCTTTAAATGCCAAGCTGAGGCATTCCTGGGTTTGACACTCCAGACACTAGGGAGCTGGGAAGGTTATTGAGCAGAGGGAGGTATCCAGTCAGACCTGGGCATAACTAATTGAAGGGTGGCCATGTACAAGCCCCAGCAGATGCAACTACTTCGTGAGAAGCTTGAGCTGTACAATCCTCCCCCCCCTCCTCGGCAGGGGCTGCTGCTGTGGGGCCCTGATACAGGGCAGGGAGTAGGACAGTGGACTCGGCTGCCCAGGGTTTGGGGACCAGCAGCAGCAGCAGCAGCAGCTCGGAGGTACATGTGACTGGTTTTGATGCTATGCAGTGGGTGTGTTTAGAGTAGAAATCATTCTTCTGTTGGTGTGTTCAGCCCTTAAGAAGTGACATGCCCCAGGGGGCAGCTGGGTAGCTCAGTGGATTAAGAGCCAGTCCTAGAGACGGGAGGTCCTAGGTTCAAATCTGGCCTCAGCCACTTCCCAGCTGTGTGACCCTGGGCAAGTCACTTGACCCCCATTGCCTAGCCCTTACCACTCTTCTGCCTTGGAGCCAATACACAGTATTGACTCCAAGACGGAAGGTGAGGGTTTAAAAAAAAAAAGAAAAGAAATGACATGCTCCACCAGGCTGGTATCTGCTCCCTTCTGTGGACCAAGACTCCTTTGACAGTTTGTTAGAGGCTACCTATGGCCAATGGTTAGTGATGGCCCCAGCAGGCTGAGCTTGCTTGGCATTGCATGTGCCTTCCATAGCTTTCATTTCAGCACCCCCTCATCATTTTATTCTAACATGCCTCCCCCAAATACAAAGAAGTTGAGTATGGAAATCATCCTCCTGCTCAGCCCCGCACAATTCCAACTATTTCCATGATTCCAAATCACAGGAAACACAAGTTGGAAATCACTCATAACCTTGGTTCACCTGTTGTTGCCCTATAGATTGGTTCTGTAGACAAATGGGGGAGCAAGTTCCTTATTGCAGTCAATGATATTAGCCCGTACTTTTCTTTTTCAATGTTATCTACTCTAGATTTGGGGATCAAATCTTGCTTTCTTGCTTTCCTTCCTTCTTTTCTTTCTTTCCTTCCTTCCTTCCTTCCTTCCTTCCTTCCTTCCTTCCTTCCTTCCTTCCTTCCTTCCTTCCTTCCTTCCTTCCTTCTTTCCTTCTTTCCTTCTTTCCTTCTTTCTTTCTTTCTTTCTTTCTTTCTTTCTTTCTTTCTTTCTTTCTTTCTTTCTTTCTTTCTTTCTTTCTTTCTTTCTTTCTTTCTTTCTTTCTTCTTTCTTTCTTTCTTTCTTTCTTTCTTTCTTCCTTCCTTCCTTCCTTCCTTCCTTCCTTCCTTCCTTCCTTCCTTCCTTCCTTCCTTCCTTCCTTCCTTCCTTCTTTCCATTGTCACCATATGACCATTTTCCATATTTAGAAACAATCTGTCATAAAGGGATGGGATGGCTCCTTCCATGACAGTTTGAAGAATTGATTGATGATATTTGGTGGCAGCCCCCCCCCCCTTGATCAATCCATTCGAAAGTCTGAAAACCTCTTTAGCCCCCTTGTGGACCTCCCACTTCTGCAGCTCTTTGGAGCCACACTCATCCTTTGTGATTTTGCCACATTTTTGGTGTGGTGGTGTTCTTTGTGTTGATGTGAATTATTTGTGTTGTGTGCATTATTTTCTGGTCCTTCCTTCTGTGTCTCTGGATTCCTCACCACATCATTTCTTACAGCACGGTAACAAAAATATTCCATGGCATCAGGTGCCGTGCCACCCTTGGTCTCTGCAGTTCCTGATCCATAGGCATCGACTTTGTTTCCAATTCTTTGCTATGGGAAGAAGGACTGCTGTCTATGTTTCAGTGTCGTTGGGGCTGCGTCTTATTGATGGTCTCCTTGGGTTAGTATAAACTCAGCAGTGGCCTCACCACTTACATAATTGATCCAAATGGCTTGCAGGCCATCCGTGAGCATTTCTTAAGCATCTGCTATGTCCCGGGCACTGTGTTGAGTGATGAGTGTACAAAGAGTGGCAAAAGACAGCTCTACCCTCGAAGAATTCCCAGTCTAATGGGGGAGCCAGCAAGCAAACACATGTGGACAAAGCAGACTCTATCCAGGAGACTTAGGAGCTGATCCACAGAGGGACTGGGAAAGGCTTTCTGGAGAAGGCAGGGTTTGAGCTGGGGAAGTAGAGTTAAGGTGGCAGAGCATTCCAGGCATGGAGGGGACAGCCAGGGAGACTTCTGGAGCCGACAGATGGAGTGGCTTGTTTGTGGGACAGCCAGGAGGCCAGCGTCACTGAATCACAGGGTACGTCCGAGTCAGAGAGTGAGGTTTGAGAAGACCGGGAAGGTGATAGAGAGCTTCGAATGCCAAACAGAGTATTTTGTGTGTGATCCTTGCTGGAGTTCATTGTGGAGGAAGGATGGACCACTGGACTGGGGAGACTTGGATGGTCTGGGCCCGAGTGATGAGGAGCATATTCAAGGGATGTCACCAGGGGCAAAGTGGCAGATGTTGGCCACAGACTACATACAGAGTGAGAGAGAGGGAGTGGTCCCAGAGGACCCCTAGCTTGGGAACCCACTAGTCTGGGAGGACGGTGCTGGCCTCCATGACCTTGGGGGAGGTGGGATGGGGAGAAGCTTTAGGCAGAAGGGCAACAAGTTCTCTCTTGTACGTGTTGAGGCTGTGATGTTTACTAGACATCCATCCAGTTCAAGATGCCGTCTGAAAGACAGTTAACAATGCAAGATTGGAGGTCAGCAGACAGGGTGCGGCCAGAAAGATGGCTCTGTGAATCTTCAGCAGGGAGATGATCATTAAATGTGCAGGAGCTCAGGAGAGCACCGAGTGAAATAGTATAGGCAGCACCTTGAGGGGCACCTACTGATAGAGGGTGTTGGTCGGAAGAAGATCCAGCAAAGGAGTCTGAGAAGGAGTGGTTGGAGAGGTAGGAGGGGAACCAGGAGGGGCAGGAGCAGGGGCAGGGGCAGGGATGTCCTCAAAACCTAGAGAAAAGAGAATGTCAAGGAGGAGAGAATGGCCAACAACCAGTCAAAAGCTTCTAATTCTGATTCTAAAACGTCCCAGTTCACAGTCTTCCCAAAGGCCCTCCCATCACCTTTGCCGAGTTGCAGGATGGGAGGGGAGAAAAAGCCTCAGGCCCGTTTTCATGTCCATTTCTCTTCTATTCGTGGTGATGTAGGCGATCCTTTTGAGCACCTTTGGTTTCGATCTTTTGGGGATATCTTCTCCATTGGGGCATGGCCTGTCATTGTTATCACTGCTTGTCAGGTCCAGGTTAGGGCATGGGGGGGGGACAATGGGAGGCTGATGTGGAGGGAACTGTGGGGGTCCTCTGTTCCTTATCCATTTTAAAGATGAAGAACCAGAGATTTGGGGACTGTCTTCAGGTCACTGGAGTAGTGAGCAACAGAGCCAGAATTTGAACCCAGGTCCTTTGTCTCCCCTGTGAAAGTCCTTTTGATTTGTAATTGGTCATCTTTTCTCTTCAAACTCAATTCTGATTGCCTGAGAAAATGGCCACAGCAACCAGTGTGAATGGCCTTGTTTCACTTTGGGTGTCAGTTCTGTTTCTGTCTCCGAGTCCTTGGGCAGCTTCTGAATTTGGGGGAGAGATCAATCGGGTGACATCTCAATTGATGGGTGGGTGCCATTTCTTCTTTCTGATGGCTTGAAGGCTTCCCTGCCCCTCTCGAGGGTTATCGTTTTCAAATTTCTTCCAGAGGCTGAGTCTTTCTAGCTGAGGTCTTCCCGGGTTGCTTCTCTGAGCCTCGGTTCCTCGGAGCGTCCTCAGCTTCCCCTCCAAGCCCTCCTCTTTCTACCCCTGGCCTCAGGACTGCGCTTCAGACTTTGCCCTTTCCTACTTTTGTGGCCATGTGCCCTTGGACACTGCAGAAGGAGAGGGATGACTGAAGCCTGTGCCCTAGGCCTTGCTGGGGCTCTTGGCAGGGGATCAGACCAAGGGCCCTGCTTGCTTTTCCACTTTCTCCTCCACAGGCAGGTTCCTGGTCATGGAGTTCCAATGTCTTGACCTGGCCTGATTCCTTACAGGTGTCTTGCTGCCCTGCCACAGCCCCGGGGCCCATCCTAGCACCCACTCTCCCCTTTGGTTTCTGGATGCAGCTCAAGAGCCTGATTTCTGTGGCCTCTCTCCCTTGGAGAAAGGAAAGAAGAGGGCTCCGGTTGTGACCCTCATGTCCCTGAGGGTGGGCAGGAGGAGCAGCAGCCGGCCCGAGCTCACCTATTCTGTCTACCCTCACATCAGTCTGGGAGCTGGGAAGTCACAGGACTTGGGGGCCAGTGTTGGCACTGCCATCTCTTACCTGCTCCATTATTTCGCGTCCCCAGGGCCCGGGACAAAGGAACCACTTGGCCTAGGTGAGCTCCGAGGTCCCTTCCAGCATCGCATCAGTGGTCCTCTGATTCCGCCCCCCCCCCAGGATGCCAAGGGGCTTCTTTTTGTACCTGCGTCATTTCTTGTTTGCAGAGAGCTAGCTTGCCAGCCTCTTCCCTGCCCAACCTTGCTGGAGTGGCAGCCCCACTGCATGAGGCCAGAAAGGTGCCAGCACAGCAAGACACTGGGCCTACCGCAACTGCCTGTGCCACCAGCGCCCAGATGGACCAGAGGGACCAGAGGGAGTTGAGGATACGACAACAGCACCATTCTCTCCATCGTATTGTGCTGCACACTTTGATGGGAGGACTGCCTTCCCCAGCTACATGTGGGATGATGGCAAGGGACTCAGTGATCTAGAGCTCCTCCACTAGCTGGGGATGCCTGGCCGGCTAGCTGTCTCCACTCAAGGACAAGCAGCACTTATTCCCTCCCTTCCTTCTAGGGCCACTTCTGAGGGACACCTTCCTCGGCTCCTCTCGGCTCCAACTCCAATGGCTCCCGACGTCGGCTTGCCTTTCTGTGGCCAGCAGAGGAGTGGAAGTGCTTGGGGCATAGGCCTTGGGGTTCCTGCATTCTCTGGATCCCTGGACCCTAACACAAATGGAAGCCCCACCATTTTGCAGGGGAAAGCCCTCGAGGCCAGCAGGAGAGGGTGGGACAGCCCGTGTGTGTGTGTGTGTGTGTGTGTGTGTGTGTGTGTGTGTGTGTGTGCACGTGTGGAACAGGGCGTCTTCTCTCCTCCCCGGGGACTCTGTGGCTGCTTGGTCCTGACAGACAGCTTTGAATTGCTTTCAGTGTTTAATAAGAGGTTTGGGGTTAATGCTTGCTCAGTCCCTTTCCTCAGAGAGTCCCTCGGGCTGATGCTCGCAATGGCCGTTGGGAACTTGAGATGCAGTCTGGGACGGAAGCTTCTGGAAGGCAGAGACTGTCTAGCTTGTTGCTCACATTTGTATTCCCTGCCCTTGTGGGAGTTCCTGGCTCACAGTAGGCCCTCAGTAATGGGTAGACTGTGTGTCTGATTGAGCTCCCAGACCTCCCTCTGGGTTACCGGAGGAGCCCACAGCCATTCTCTGCCCTAGGGCTCTCATCCTTGAACTTCTCCTGCAGTGTGTTAGAATGAATCCTGGACTTCTCTGTGCCTCCACAGTTATGCCCCTGGCTCTGTCACTCACTAATTTTGTGAGCTCCCCCAGCCTCAGTTTCTTTATCTGGAAAATGGTCACGAGGATCCCTGCCTCTATCAGGCCTACCTTAGGGGACTATGGTGGGGATCCAAGGAGACAACGAAAAGGAAAGTGCTGAAAGGGAAGCGTCCTGGCCTCTGGAGAAGCAGCCAGAGCTCGGAGAGGGAATGTCCTTGCTCTGCTGATCCCAGGGGAATGGGCCAGAGGAAGAGGGAGAGGTTTTCAGAGCTACCTCTTGGGGTCTTTGAGCCTCCCCCTGCCTCAAGAGTGCAATAGAGGCAAACTGGGCCCCAAAGAAGAGGCGGGAGTGCAACACGTCCCCCTAGCCTGCATGCTCCTTTGTAGAGCTGAGGGTCCCCGGACGGGGAGCGGCGAGCGAGTATGGTAGCTGCCGTTGGGCAATACACTGACGGCTTTTGCTGACTTTTTCTGTAAAGATTTGTTATCGTGTGGCCTGCTGGGAGAAGGAGGGAGACGGAGAGAAATTTAGGTGATGGAGAAAAAGATAGAAATAAAATCAATCTTTATTTATTTTCAAACCCTTCCCTTCTGTCTTCAAGTTGGTCCTAAAGGTGGGGACCAAGGCAGAAGAGTGGTAAGGGCTAGGCAACTGGGATTAAGGGACTTGTTCAGGGCCACACAGCTAGGAAATGTTTAAAAGTCAGATTTGAATCCAGGACCTCCCATCTCCAGGCCTGACTGTCAAAATGAGCTGCTCTAAAAATCTATATCAAAAATACAGTGAGAGATCTTGCTGGAAAGAGGCTCCAGGCCAAGGCCCTTCCAGCCCCGCTCATCTCATGGGGTTTGACTCCTGAAACCACCCCCAGCCTAGGCTTGAGTTTTTCTGCCTTTCCCAGCAGCCTGACTTGCCCTTTCTTAGCCTTCACTGAAACCTAGCGGGCAGAAGGAGGAAGAGGACCTTCGTCCAACCCCACTTTTTGCAATGGCCGAAGTCTCAGAGCTCGTCAGCGTCAGAGTCTGGATTTGAGGGCAGCTCTTTGAACTTTGGACCTTCCTCTACTTTATGGCTCCTTTCATTGGGATTTGAAAAGGCCTTTTTTGGCCCCAAGAGTGAGATGCCATCATTGCTGACGCACTTTCTCAAGAGGACTACAGCTGACTAGTGCAGGTCTTTGGGGATCCTGACCGTGCTTCCAGCTAGCACACTCGAACTTTGGGGCACCCTTGAGGCAACACGGCCTTGGCATCGGGAGGAGGTGGATTCGAACCCCGCCTCTGCCACGTAACAGCGAAACGACTGACCGCAGAGAAGTCACTTCACCTCTCCTGACTGGAGGCTGTTCTCCAGCCTCTTCTTTTTTTTCCTGCAGGGATGGTGAGTTTGTATGAGGTCATCTTGGAGGTTCTTGGTGCTGCCTGGGTAGCCTCATCCCCAGAGAGGACAGGCTGGGGAAGCTCAGCATCTTGTGCTGCTTTGCAGTTCCCTTCACAGCTGTTTGGGCACACTTCTACTCTTCATCCTTTGCAGGACAACTCTTGGTCTCAGGCCCTGCCTCGGAGCTCAGCACTCTCCCAGGGAGGTCAGAGATGGTCTTTCTTTCCTCACTTGGGCCCCCTTCTCGGAGCTGCTACAATGGGAACAATGGACCTCGCCTTTGGTCATTTCCCAGGCCCTCCCCAGAGTTGGGGAGACTTCTTCTGTCCAGCCGTTTCCTCTTATTTGTCCAAATGACGTGACTGGAACATCCTTTGACACTTGGTGGAGCAGATAGATGGTAGAGGGAACCGACCAAGCCTCCCCCTGCCCCCACAGCACTTTTCTTCTCTTGCTGTCAAGTCCCGTCCAATGGGGAGCCCTTCCCCAAGTCATTTCTGTCCTTGGGCTGTTTGACTTTGCTTCTTTCTGGTTTTTTAACCTCAGCATCTGGATGCTTTTTGTTTCGTGGCCTCAAATGCTTTTTCTTTTTTCTCCAAAGAGATTTTTAAAACTTATTTATCTATTTAGGATATTTTTCCGTGGTTGTTACACAATTCATGTTCTTCCCCTTCCCCCCTCCCGGAGCTGACAGGCAATTCCACTGGGTTATACTGTATCCTTGTTCCGAACCTATTTCCAGGTTATTCATATTCGCAGTAGAGTGATCTCTTCACTCCAAACCCCATCATATCCCCACCAAAGCACGTGATCAATCCTATGTTTCTCTTCTAGGTTTCCGCTCCCACAGTTCTTTCTCTGGATGTGGAGAACATCTTCCTCACAAGTCCCTAGAATTGTCCTGGATCACTGCATTGCCACTAATGGAGAAGTCCATTACATGCAACTGTACCACAGTGTATCCGTCTCTGTACAATGTTCTCCTGGTTCTGCTCTTTTCGCTCTGCATCACTTCCTGGAGGTCCTTCCAGTTCACATGGAATCCCTCCAGTTCATTATTCCTTTGAGCACAATAGTATTCCATCCCCAACAGATACCACAATTTGCTCAGCCATTCCCCAATTGATGGGCAGCCCCTCCTTTTCCAGTTTTGGGCCACCACAAAGAGCGCAGCTATGAATATTCTTGTACACGTCTTTTTCCTTATTATCTCTTTGGGGTACAAACCCAGCAGTGCTATGGCTGGATCAAAGGGCAGACAGTCTTTTATTACCCTTTGGGCCTAGTTCCAAATTGCCCTCCAGAATGGTTGGATCAATTCACAACTCCACCAGCAGATGTGGGACACTTGGCATTCTCTGTACCCTTGGCCCAGCCCAGGGATTGACCCCAAAGAGATGGGCTCTAGAGGACTGGGGAAGCCCATTTCCTGCCTCTCAGCAGAGAAAGGGGAGAGACAATAGGGATGCCATAAGAATGAAGTGGCCTGGCCTGAGAGTTCTCATTTAGAGCAAAGGGGGGGTCTGATTGACCTGGGTGTGGAGGGGGAACAGCTGGCCCTGGGATCTTTGGTACCCTTTGGCTGCCATTTCCCTTCCCAAGCCCTTGCTCTCAGGTTCTAGGTACATTTTGTCCTTGGCACTCAGGAAGGAATGTACCGTTGCTTTGACCAGGTAAAGAAAGAGGCAGTGTGGCCAGGCTTTGGACCATCCAGGCAGTCGTCAATGGCAGGAACACTTCCTCCAAAGCCAGGTCTGAGGCTCTTGTCTTTTCAGGGCTCCTCATGTTGCCAGCAAAGCTCTTGTTCTTCCATTCCCTTTCTGGCCTCTGCTCCATCCTCTGCAGATTGCTGGGGTTTTGGAGGAAAATGGTCACTGTTTCCTATTAGGACTAAATGGAGAAATTTACCTAATTCCCAGAATACATTTGTTCCATCTACCAGGAATTGTCTTTTTGAGAGACCACAAGGTGACACAGTAGACTGAGGGCAGGAAGGCCTGAGTTCAAAGCCTGTCTCAGACACTAGCTGTAGGACTGCATTAGCATTCCCACTTTACAAAGAAGGAAACTGAGGCTCCGACAGGTCACATGACTGCAGAACCAGGAGAACATTGTACAGAGACGGATACACAGTCAGAAGTGCTGCAACAAGTGTAGTTTGAGCTCCGAAAACCTGTCTGTGGTGAATGTATGCACAGGGATAAAGGGAAGGGCCCCTCCGCTGGTCTTAATCTTTTGTAACCCCTCACCTTCTGCCTTAGAATCAAAACTATGTGTTGGTTCCAAGGCAGAAGAGAGGTAAGGGTGAGGCCGTGGGTTCAAGTGACCAGCTGGGAAGTGTCTGAGGCCAGATTGGAACCCAGGACCTCCCATTTCTAGGCCTGGCTCTCAATCCACCAAACCACTCAGATGCCTCTGGTCTTAACTTTTACCAGCACAGGAACAATGTCAGTTGTCACATCGCTGCCGTCTCTTTGCCCCCTTGTTTTCGGTGGAACTCATTACAAAACACAATCAACTTTGCAGAAGCGCGTTCCCAAAGGCTCTCAGTTCCATTATAGCAGTCAAGGGTGGTTCTCATGCAGAAGAATGTCCGTTTCCACCCTATGCTCCCCAAACCATCACTGACCCTCTGCTTTTCCGCTTTCGATGTGGTAATCAAAAGAGAAAGCCTCATGGGCCGACGAGATGTGTGGCACCACTGGCATTGAGCTCCATCACTGCAATTTGTCAAAGGGCTGAGATGAGAGTGCCACAGGCAGGCCTCTGTCACGGCTAGGAAAATGCATGGTGGCAGTGTGGCTGTGGTCCTAACTGTCTTTAGCGTGGCACACCTGGCTGCCTGGGGGCTGGGGTTTGTGGCCTCTCGGCCATGAGAGAGGGAGGTGCCTTCTGCCTGGGAGATTCTCAGATTCTGGGAGCTTGTCTAGAGCAGACCACGTGTGGTATGAGTGGGGATGCCTGGCTGGGTGTGCTCTTGGGGAATGGAAGCCTGAAACCTCTCCTCCTTTGTGTCCGCCTCCTGGCACTCTGGCTGGCCTTCAAGGCCCTTTGAACTGATCTGCCCCTCCCTTGGGCGCTTCAGCGTAAGCCCCCTGGAAGCAGGGCCCAAACTGGAGGGCTCTCTGCAGTCAGTCCCAGCTCCAAGGTCGGCTAGGATCTTTCACCCAGCAGAAGCTGAGGATATGGTGGTTGGACAAAGGGACGCGGGCTTGTTTTGGCCTGAGCTTTTGGATCGGGGACCCCCTCCCTTGAATATGCTTCCAGACATTGCTCTGAGGCAAGTGCAAAGGGGGTGAGGGTGGCAGGCAGCATTTGGAATGGACCTCCCAATCCAATGGGCTCCTGGTGGGACTGCTGTCTGCTGTGCTTGTGGGCCAGCCCCAGCCCTGCCACACCAATGACTTTGGCTTCCTGCCTCGATTTCCCCGATGTGTGGCAGCAGACAGGCCACGCCAGGAACTTGGGGATGCCACGAGACCATCAACTTCATCACTGCTCTCGAAAGCCTCCCGTGTCTCCCTTGACCTCTTCCTCTGGCCTTTGAGTAGCAGTATGCTGGAGAAATGGGCAAAGGAGGCGAGAGCACCTCCCAGCTAGGGCTTACTGAACCCACAGGCAGCCAAAGATCCGGTGGCTCTGCTTCTGGAACTTCTGAATTTTAAACAGCCACGTTTTGCAATGGGAACGTGGAGTGGCGAAGCTCATCTCATTGTACACATGGGGGAGACGGAGGCCCAGAGAACATAAATATCTTGCTTCCATTTGAACCTGGACCCTCTAGTCCCAATCTACCGAGCCCATCAGGAGTCTGGGCCAGCTCAAGGGGAACATCTGCCTGGTTACTCCTGGGCAGCTGGAGGCCTGCTCCGAAATCCTCATCCAAGAGGAAATGAAGGCATCATACCCAGGTCTCGGAGGCTTCCTTTACTGCTCTGTGACCTTGGCCAAGTCACTTCACTCTTACTTTCTTATCTGTAAAATGGAGCTGGCAACACCTGTTGCAGCCCTCTCATAGAGCTGTCATGAGGCTCCAACAAAGGGCAAACCTTGCAGTGCTATGGACTCTCAGCACAGGTTGGGCTCAAAGCTGGGAGAGTCTTGTCCAGGTCCTTACATGTGATTCATGACAGTTGCTCTTCATGTGGCATTTACACCCTGAGCCTCAGTCACCAGGGCCCTGTGAAATTCAGTGCTGAGGGAACTGAGGCAGGGAAGCAAAAAGACTTATCTTTGACAGCCAGGACTGGTCAGGGACAAGATTTGAACCCAATATCTTTAGGAACTGGTGCATTTACCAAGAGCAGGAGCATGCCCCAGATCACATGAGTTTTGAGGGGAGGCAGAATTAGAACCCAGACCTTTTGACTCCCAGCATAGTCCCATTGGACCCTGGCCAGTCCTTTCCCTCATGGGGCTATGGCTGATTGGCTTAGTCTGAAACCTAAGGGAAGAGGCAGAGAGGTAACATGCTCATGCAGACCTGGGCTTAAATGTCACTTCTGTGGTGGTCTAGCTAGGAGCCTTTGGGCAGGGTTAGCCTCTAGGAGGCTCCACTTCCTCCTCTGTAAAATGGAGCCAGTACTGCGTGGGAGCCCTGCCTCCCTCATGGGGCAGCTGTGCAGATCAGATGAGACCGGGTCGGGGCAAGTCAGCCCCCTTTCCCTCTTGGGGCTGGGGCTCCTTGAGAGACTGGTCTTTGGCTCTTCCCAGGGCTGGCTACCAGAGTGGACAGAAAGAGCCCCAACACCTCCTGCTATGTGCTAGGCCTGGGACTAAACCTCTGACAAATATCATCTTGCTTAACCCTCACAACTACCCTGGAAGGAAGGAGAATGGCAAACTCTGTTTGCTTTACAGTTGAGGAAACTGAGGCCAATAGAGGTATTCAGTGACTTGTTCAGGGTCTCACAGCTGGTCAGTGCCTGAGGTCCACTCAAGGCCCAGAGCTGTCCTCACTGTGGAACCCCCTGGTGTCTTGGGATAGTAGAGATCATCCAGGCCTTGTATTTATTTTCTCTGTAAAGTGGAGACTTGAATACTCACAAGACTCATCTTCTGGAGTTCCTAGGCAAGTCATTTCATTTTGCCTCAGTTTCCCCTTCTGGAAAAAAGGGAATGGCCAACCACTCTAGTATCTCTGCCAAGAAAACCACAGACAGGGTCACAGAGAGTTGGACACAGCTGAACGACTTGGGAACGGTGACAAGCCCCAACTCTGCCCAGACCCACCACTTCCCTGGCCCTTCCTGTTTCCATTGAGGATATAGTGTCCCAGATGGGAGGTATAGTGACCCCCCTTGGAAGTCCTACAACATTTATCTGTGGGAATAACCTGAGGTGGAAAGAGGGGGCTAAGGAGAATAATAATGACTCAAAGACAGAAGTAGAAACACACGGGGGGTAACTCAAACTCCGAGGAAGTAAGAGGAACAAGAGAATAGGTGGGGAGCACCAACCCCTCGATACTCTTAGACAAGAGAGTCTGCTTTGGGGGCGACAACGTCGCTAGGAAAGAGATACAAGAGAAGCAAGCGAGTAAGTGGCGAGGAGGGAACAGAGGGAGAGAGGAAATGAAGGGCAAGAGAGCTAGTCAGAGAGAGCTGGCAAGAGAGGAGTTAGTAAGGGAGGAGTTTCGCGCGGGTTCCCAGTATTTATTGAGGGTTTGAGGAATGTCTATGTAACATGGTATAGGTTTTAACATTGGTTGAATTGACAATGATGAGATCAAAGAGGTGGGGATTAATCCATCCCGCACTTTGTAAATTAATGTGCTCCAAGCCGAGGCAGTATGGCCCCGCCAAGGCCCAGCTCATGAATTTGCCTGTCCCTTGCTAGTGCCTAGGACTGTCCCTTTGACATCAAGAGGTCTGACCATGTGTCTGGTAATACAATATCAATACCGCAATCATACTTCCCAGAGGCCAACATGCCTGGTTTGCTACATAAATCATAAATTCTAGGAGTACATAATTGCACAGAGCAGTGATGTGGTCACATCTGCACTTTAGGAAGACTAGTTTGACAATTGAGTGGAAGTTGAGTGAGGAGAGACTTGAAGACAAGGAGATCATCCAGAAGGCTGTTGGAATACTCCAAATGTGAGGTGATGCCACAGGGCTGTGGCCGTATCAGGGGGAGAAGGGCACAGACACAAAAGGTGGATTTCCCAGAGGCCAACATGCCTGGTTTGCTACAGAGGATGCTGCCATTTTCCAGCCAGCCACAGTCTTCTTCCCTCTCACCTGCCTGGCTCTTTGCCTTGTGACCTCTGTGCCTTTCGCTTTGCTTAGACAAAATCCCCAGCCTC
The DNA here is from genome assembly GCF_027887165.1 of Monodelphis domestica. Classification (NCBI taxonomy): domain Eukaryota; kingdom Metazoa; phylum Chordata; class Mammalia; order Didelphimorphia; family Didelphidae; genus Monodelphis; species Monodelphis domestica. The sequence continues at coordinate 1,054,811 of NC_077235.1, forward strand.
CCCACAGGCTTGTGAAGGCAGGACCCCAAAGAGCCAAGACCAGTTCTCAAAGGGTTAAGGGAAATGGGCACTCCTCATTTATGCTGAGAAAAGGGATTCAGAGAGGGGGTGCCACAGTACCTGGAAACTGGGCCTGCAGTCAGGAATCCCCGAGTTCCAATGTGACCCCAGACACTTCCTAGCTGTGAGAGCATGCATGAGTCTCTTTACCTCTCTCTGCCTCAGTTTCCCCAACTATAAAATGGTAACAATAATAACGATCATCACTTCCCTTCCGGGGTCATTGTGCGGATCCCTCACAGTGGTAAAGCACCAAGTGGATGTTAGAGGAATTCCAGGCTTTGACGTTATGAGAACTAGTGCCCTCTAGAGTCTGGAAGCCCTGGCCTCCCATGCTTCTTGGCCTCAGTTTCCTTGTCTGTCATTTTCCTGGGCTGTCCTTCTGCTGGAGGCTTTCCCAGCTCTCAAACAGAAGGCATTGTATCTCCTCCCCCAGCACTTCGGCTGACAGGAAGGTCAGGATGGAATAGCATTGTTGGACTGGAACGATGGACCAAATGCAGGTCACTGCCATTTCATTCCCCTGTGGCTTTAACTGCATTTCTAGAAAAGGAGCTGGCCCGGGCCTGCCCTTAGGGAGCTGCCATTGGGCTGGGGAATGGCCTGAGTCCTTGCTGGTGGCATACAGAGAAAGAAACAAAGGTTCAGAGGTGAGTGTTTGAGACGTACTAGGTCAGCAGTGTGGGCTGCTGCCCAATAGGACAGATGGGGTGGGGGGGGGAAGAGGGGGGAAGAGACCTTCAGGTGCTGGCCTCAGTCAGAGGCTTGGGGTTCAAAGCCTATGTTTTGTCCTTTGGCTCTAAATGCTCCTGGAGGTGATAGGGAGCCACTGGAGTTTACTGAGTAGGGGAATGACACTGTCACATCTATGCTTTGGTGGCTGAATGGAGAATGGCCTGGAGTGGAGAGACTGAGGCAGGCAGGCCTGCCTCCTCAGCAGGCTATTGCAGTAATTCAGGCCTACACCAGAGACACAATAGTGTCAGAGGACAGGAAGGAGATGTTAAGGTAGGAGTGGCAGGATTTAGCAACAATTTGAATATAGACAGAGACAGAGACAGAGAGAGAAAGAGAGGGGAGAAAGAGAGAGACGGAGAAGGAGACAGAGAGGGAGAAGGAGAGAGAAAGAGAGGAAGAGAGAAAAAAGGAAAGGGGGATGGAAGGCGAGAGAGAGGGAGAGAGACACAGAGAGAGAGGAAGAGAGAAGAGGAGGAGAGACAGATAGAGAAAGAGAGGGGAGAGGGAGAGAGACAGAGAGACAGAGGGAGGGGGAGGAGAGAGAAAGAGGGAGAGAGTGAAAAGGAAAAGGGGAGGGAAGGAGAGGAATCCAGGGCCATATAGACTTAAAGAATCCTTTACTCTCTCTGGGTGGCCTTAGTTTCCCCTCCTCCAAAATGAGGGAGTTGGTGTCTAAGGTCTAAGAACCAGTGAGCAGGTGCTAACAAGTCAGATGTCCAGTGTGTGGGTGCAGCCTGCAAGGTATCCTAATTACTGCAAGTAAATTAGGCAGTGTCTAACAAAACAAAAATCCTGTTAAGCAGAGCTGGAAGGAAGTGAGCATGTGCTGGCCAGGGTCCTTGGGTGAGGATTTATAGAGTGTTTCTCCTTCAGTTTGCTGACCCTGGCAACATGGACAGAGCCAGAGCCTGCATCTCAGAAGGGCCTTGCCTTGCCACTTCTGGTTGCCACTTCTTAGTGATGTGCCACGCTAGGTAAGTCTTTTACTTCTGTTAGATGGGGCCAGTCATTGTTACTCTGGATGGAAGGGGAGCTCAGGCTTCTGCACCTGAAGGCCTCAGGGGGCTCTGAGTTTAGAAAATGGCCCCCTTTTAGCAGGTCAGTAACTGCTTCTAGTGGGCTTTGCTGTCAGTCTTTTATGCTGGGTTTCATTCATTTATTCATCTTTCTTGCACCTCATCATTCACTCAACAGGCTTTTATTAAGTGGATTATCAAGGGCCTTGAATGGCAGCCAGAGCATTTTGTATTGGTTTGTGGAGGTGATGAAAAGCCCGTGGAATCAGAGTGTGTGTGTGTGTGTGTGTGTGTGTGTGTGTGTGTGTGTGTGTGTGTGTGCGCCTGGGCTGGGGAGCTGTGATTATTGGGCCTGCCCTTTTAGGAAAATCACGGGGCAAAGCTGAGGCAGGCATAAGGGGATGAGGACCTACAGCAGCCAGCAGGGCGGTAGTGTCAGAGGAGAGAAGGGGGCGTATTCAAGAGATGTTGAGAAGGTGGAAGCGACAGGCCTTGGCAACGGCTTGGATACGGAGGAGGGGGTGAGCAAAAGAGACCGGGGAGTTCAGGGTGACACTGAGCCTGGGGGACTGGGAGGATGGGAGGATGGGGGCGCCTTCCACAGTTACAGGGCAGGGAGAGGGGGAGGGGTTGGGAAGAACCCATTGGATACGGGCCTTGAAAAGGAAATGGTTTTTGTGTGTGTGTGAGTAGGTAGGGAACGTATCCCTTCATCCTTTGCAGCGCTGGAGTAGGGACCGTGTGCAAAGGTTACTCTCCTCTCTCACTCAGGGAGATGCCTGGGCTTTATCTCATTGCCATAGCAACCCCTAGGCCCTTTCCACCCTCTGGGCTGTGGGGGAGGTTTCCTTTCCTTTTTTTGTTCTTGCTCTTTCCTCTCACTCTGCCCCTCCAGCCCGTTTTCAAACCCTGAACCAGATTCATCTGTGGCCGAGGAGGGAGTGAGCAGGGCCTTTGTCTCGTTCCCTGGTGCTCTCTGGCAGACTCCCTCTAAAGCCCAGGGCTAGGCCTTACGGGGTGCAGTTAGCCGAGGGTCTGTCTGTCTCATTTGCTCTTCTCCTCACAGTGAGGAGCCCCAGAAGTCTGCAGAAAGGTTTGTAACAAAGCCCAGCACCTGAGAGCCTGGACCGAGCAGAGCGAGGCAAAGCTGAACCCCTGAGGTCTTCCAAAATGGTCCTTTCCTTGGCCGCCATCTCCAGGAATTACCTTCCTTTGGCAGGTGTGGGCTGTTCCAACGAACGGGCCCCAGAACCCCTCTCGGTCACAAGAGGGGCTCAGCCCAGATGAATTCCAGGGCCTGCACCTGTGACCCTCTGCTCCCCGGGTCCACAAAGGGGGAGAGCCTTGCCTAGTGCTAGGTGGAAATCCTGGAACTCGGCCTGCAGGAACAACTCCCAGAAGTGAGCTGGCTGGGGGTGGGGTGGGGGCTGGGGAAGGGGAAGGGGAAGGGGAGGAAAGGGAGGGCATCAGGGAGGGTTACCGGCTTCGTGCAGGGGATCTGTGGGCTGCAGTTGTAGGGCAAGGTGCACAGCACCCTCTCCTGAGAGGAAGGCCCTGCGGTGTTATGACCAGTGGGCTGCTCGCCGCAAATGGGCCTGAGTGGCACAGGCTGTCCCCCTTCCCCATAGAGATTATTGCATTGGACAAATGATCAGAGAATCAGCTCTGGCCTCTGTTGGATCTGCCCTTGGTGCTGGGTGGGCCATCCTGGGCTCCCTGGTGGGGTGGCCCCTTAGGGAACACATCCATGTCCAGAGAGAGCTCTTCCTTTTATCGGCTCTCCCTCTCGCCGCTGCCCAGACAGTGACATTCGATTTGGGCTTCTCTCTTTCCTGTTTGCTGGGGTCCCATTGGGGCCAGTAGCAGAGGGACTTGCTTGCATGAGTCTTAGTGCCCCACTGGGTGGAGGCAGTGCTGCTGGTCCATCTGTTCATCCCCCATCCAGGGTCATATCGGCGTTCCCTTCCCCCTTAGCTGGATGTGGGACTTGGGAAGAAGTCTAGCAGGGGACTTATCCAGGAACTCGAGGGATGAGCTGTCTGGAAAGAGGGGCAAAGTGCCCTCTGTGCTCCTGTGAGTGGGGGCATCAGCGTGAACCAAGATGACTTGAAGAGGAAGCCAAGGAGAAAGCGACAGCAAGGAAAGTGCCGGCATGTTCAGAAGGACCGAGTTAGCTCTGAAGGCCAGTGGAGCTGGATGGGAGAAGTTGGAGGAAGGTAGAGCCGAGTCCAAGCTAGAGAAGCTGTTGCTCCTAATTTCGGCTGTCCTCCTGCCTTGGGAGGGGCCCCTGGGATCCCCAGCATCAGAGGAGGTCCTCGAGCGAAGAGCATCCAGGACAGATCCAAGAGGATGGGCTTCCTGCTTCCAGGATGGGCTGGCCCAGTAACCTCTGAGAGCCCTAAGATGCCTCAAGGGCTGGCACATGGCACTGATAAGTTAATCTAATGGCAGGCATCGCATGTCAGGGTTCCTTTAGGACCATGTTGCTGGGCACTCCAACACTGCAGAGAGGATGTGGGCACTCGTGATACAGACTGAGCTCTCTGGAAGTGATCAGTTGTGCTTCCTGTGAGCCTGAAAGAGTAAATAGCTTCAAAGGCTTGTTCTCAGCTACGATTGATGGCACATGATGGTATACGCGAGCCTGGCACGTGGCCGACCCATAGGGACGGAAGCCAACTGTGGACGAGGAGAGTTTGGGGACGAACAATGTGGATGGACAGAGTGCCCCATGGGTGAGGGCGTGACCGCAGTTCTTAAGTTGAGCTAAAATATGCCCCGGCTGTATGGCAGCAGCATCACAGATATGTGGTCTCCGAATGTTGGACTCTCACTGCATTGTGGGAGAAACCAAGGGGCCACAAAAACAAGTGGTGGGGGGGGGGACTAGAAGCTAGGGCCATATCCAGGCATGACATGTTGTGCTGAGGAGCTTGCCCTCTGGCCTTACATGTGTCCAAGCATAGTGGGCATGTGGAGATCATGAAAGATGGAAAGATGAGCTTCCCGACCCCTTCGACAAAGGAAGAAACTAAATTGCATGTCTGAGGTGCAATTTGGATTTAGGCCTCCTTGAGAGCAAATGCCTCACCGGGGAGCCACCGGACTTGGATGCGGATCAGAGGATGGGGTGAGGTTAAGCAGGGGTGAATAAGCAAGGTCTGGAATTACCCAAAAGGCTGGGTGGGGAGAGTACCCGGAATGCAGCCAGGGAATGGCAGAGCACTGAGGAATTAGGGTTTGACCTGTGAAATAACTTTCCTTTCCCTTCCCTTCCTCTCTGAAGGCCTCATCTGCTGCTGACAGGATCCGTGGCCTCTAAGTCCTGTGGGATCCTGTCTTTGAGGTGGCTCCTCAGTATTGTGGTTGGACTGCTTGTTGGACTTTCCCCCTTGCCCTTTGACCTGGAGACTCTGGGGTTTGGCTGTGACATTTCTGGGAAGTTTCCTTTCATTTGGGGGTTTCTGTCAGGAACTGACTCTAAGTTCTTTCTGTTTCTGCTTAGAAGCCTCTGCTTGGAAGACATAGTTGCTGGCTCCATTCTGGTCCGGGCTCTCAGGTTCTTTTCTTCAGATCAGTTGCTTTTCCTGGGAGACACTGGACATTTTCTTCTCCTTTTCCCAGGCTCTCGGCTTTGTTTTCATGTTTCTTATTGCCTCCTGGATTCACTGGCTTTCCTTTGGGCCATTCGCGTTTTCAGGGAGCTCCCTTGGTGATTCTTCCCTCCAGGGCTCTCGTTTCTTGGTCGCTCCTGGGCTGCTGTTCCCTTTTGAGAACTCTGTTTAGGATTTTGCAGATGCTTGCTTTGTCTCTTGCGGGAATTGCAGCCGAGTTTGCCCAAGCTTCCCTCTCTCCACGTGCCCTCTTTATGACAGAGACTCATTCTTTCAGCCTATTTCCCAAGTCTGTGAGAGAGTTAAGCTCTGGCCATTTGGGAGGGGAAGGTCCAGGCTCGTCCCATTGCCACCAGCACGTCGGGGACATCTCAGGCTAGAGCCCCGAAGAGCCTTCACGCTCCTGGGAAGTCTGGATGTTCCCCAGCACCCCCCAAGCCTGGCCTGGGGCTCAGCCCCTCTTAACTAGCTGGAGATCAGCAGAAGTCCGTTCCCCTTCCCCAGGAGTGTGGGGCTCCTGCTCTCCTTCTTCCTGTGCAGCCTGGGCGAGATGCTGCTTGAAGCCTGGGGTCTTAGACCGTCCACTACTGCCACAGCCACCCTGGATTCTTTCTGGAGATGCCAAGCTGGAGCCACCCTGGGCACAGGGCCCCTTCTCAGGCCATCTTGGATCTTGCTGCAGCCTGGCATGGGTCTGGGCCTCTCCCTCCCCGACACCTGCTGACCCGGGTGTTCTTTTCCCAGCAGGACTGGATCTGTTTGCAGGAGTTCCACTGCCTTTCTTCTTGCTACTCCACCCTCTTCGCCAAGCCAGGCTCACCCCGTCTGTCTCCACCGTTATGGTCACTGGATAGATTGTTTGCCCAGTCCTGCCTCCTTCACTCGGCATTGGTTCCCATTAAGGAAAAGCTTTTGGATGGAGTTCTTTAGGCTCTGACATGCAAAGCACAGTCACATGTTAACAGCAGCCTTTGCAGGTAGGGACTGTCATCGTCCCCCCTACATTTGGGCAAATTGAGGCCGAGAGTCTCAGGCAGGATTTGAACTCGAGCCTTGCTGATTCCCAGGCCTATCATAACGTAGGGACTTCCCCATCACTGGCAGGTATGCTAACAGAGGCTAGATGGCCTACCATCCCCAGATCCAGTGAAAAGAAGTCTTGGCTGTGCAGGAGAGAGAGACCGAAATGTGCAGGTCCCTCCCCCAAGTCTCCGTCTGACTGCTCTCTGGGCGCTCCGAGGAGGTGGAACGTGAGAGACAAGGTCCCACAGCAGGTCCACTCGGGTCACCGAAGGAACTCTGCGGAGTAGCTGTCAAGTGAGGATCCGTTAAGAGCGAGCCAGCCACAGCTGGGGCATGATCTTGGCCAAGCTTGGCAATGGATCTCCCAGTGGGCACCAGTGCGTTTGGTGACCGACCCAGGCCCTGCGGTTGGCTGCCAAGTTCCTTATTCCAACGGAAGGCTCAAAGCTTTAAAAAACTCCTAGAAGAAATCGGGCTCATTTGTTTAGTCACTCGGCTCTGTGGGAGGGGCCAGGGGTACAAAGGCGAGACAAAAGCCGGCTCACCCTGGGGAGGTTCCGCCCCGCTCTCCTGGCAGAGCTCGCCCCTCCAAGGAGAAATAGCCTTGGAAAGTGCGGCTGCCCTCTGAGACCCAGGGGGCCTCTCCAACGATTCTCCTCTCCCTCCGTTAACCTGGGAGCCCCTGGAGAGCAAGGACCTGTGCAACTTCCTTTTTTGGGTTCCCAGCACCTAGTAGGGGCCACATCAACACTGTTCATAGTAAGCACCTAATAGATCCTTTCTCATTCATTCATCCTTTCATCTAGAGCTAGAATGCAATTGTCTTGTCTATTTTTCTCATTTGACAGAGAAGGAAACTGAGGCATTGACTGGCGAGGGGACACTGACATCTGAGTGGCCAAGGGACTGGAGCCCAAGATGGGGAATTAGAAAGACCTGAGTTCAAGTTGTGACTCAGACATTTCTTAGCTGTGTGACTTTGACCAAGTCCCTTGCCTTTCCTGTGCCTCAGTTTCCTCATCCATAAAATGGAGATCATATTAGACCCTTCCTCCCAGGGTCATCAGAAGGATCCAATGAGATGGCAGGAAGTGCTAAAGGACTTGCCCGAGGTCAGTGGCAGAGAAGTGTTGTTCTCCAAGTTCTGAGTTCCTTTGCCATCAGTGAGGCATCTCGTCTGTCTCCTTTACCCTCTGCCAGGTCCTTGGCGTGACCTCCGGCCTGTGGCCTTCTTGTGGAGCTTCTGGGGGAGGGGAAAGGAGGAGGAGATCAGGTTTGTAGAGCGCTTTGCATAAACATCACCTCTCAGCCTTTTCTGGGAAATGGGCAGGTTCTGGCAACACCTCCCATCTTGGACTGTGGGGGAAACTGGGGAATTCTGTGTGTGTGTGTATGATAAAGAGGAAGGGACAGAGGGAAGCTGGAGGAAGAGAGGAGAGAAAGCCCAAGAGTCTGGGCTCCAGGCAAGACAGCCATTGGGACCGAAGACCAGGCCAATGACTTCAGGGCTGCTTCTTCCTTTTCCATATTCCCCAGGGTCTAGAATGAGGCTGTGGCAGCGTGCTTCTGTGTGCACGTGGGTGTGTGCGTGTGTGCCCGCAGGATCAAGCAAAATGTGAGGCAAATAGGAGCAGGGGGCATTTTGAACAGAGGGTTCGAGCTGAGGCTCAGGCCCTTTTTTTCACAGGAGACAAAATCAGCTCATCTGCTGCCCATGCTCAAGGAAGCTTTGGGGGAGATGCTGCCCGGGGAGGGGGGCCCGGGGAGAACTGCTCACACCACACCTCTGGGAACTCTCTTGTCTGAGTTGACCAGCCCTTCCCTCACCCCCAGCATTTGCCCCAAGGCCCTGGGTCAGGAAGTTGCTGCTGTTCAGCTGGCACTCTGGGTGCTAGGGGAGGCAGGTGTGCACCCTCCCCCCCCCCATGTCGCTCTGTGTTCAGGTCCCTGTGGGGAAAGGAGCAGAGCTGGAAGCTGACTGACCAAGGGGGTGTCTGATGGGCTTGCCCTTCCTGCAGAAGTGCCCGGGGATTCCCAGGGGCCTTCTGGGTTGGGGCCTCTAGGTGGCCTCTCCCCAGGAAGGGGCAGACCTACGGCTCTTGGGCTTCTTCCAGAGCTCAGTCCCCGCCCCCCCTCTCTTTCAGGCCTCAGCTGCAGACCGCACTAAAGGCTTCTTGGGATTGACAGAGAGAGGGGGAAGATGACGTCTTCATCACTTCTGGAGCTCAGCTCCATAGAGACGCCCACGCTGCTGAGCGAGATCAAGACCGAGCCTCCCGAAGAGCTCCTGGCTCCTGATTGTGGCAGTGTGCCCCAGGCGGAGCCCGTGGACCTGTCCCTGCACAAGGCCAAAGCCTCACCGCCACAGACTGCAGCCCTCTTGCCGTCCTCCATGCTGGTGGCCCCCTCAGTCCAGCCACCTGTGGTGTCAGTATCTCCCTCCGGCCTGGGCTCACCCTCCACCTCTGCCATCCCGGCCGTGTTGTCTCCGGGCTCCATCCTGGCCTCGACCCAGGGCAGCAGTGGCCAGCAGATCCTGCATCTCATCCACACCATCCCCTCTGTCAGCCTGCCTAGCAAGATGGGCAACCTGCAGACCATCCCTGTTGTGGTCCAGTCCCTGCCTGTGGTCTACACCACCATGGCCCCTGACAGCGTGACCGCCGCCATCACCGTCCCACTCATTGGGGGAGATGGCAAAAACGCAGGTTCTGGTGAGTGCTGCTCCTCCCCCTTCCCCTCCCCCCCCTCAGCTCTGGGCATCCTTCCCACACACTCAGAGCTCATTTGCTGGGACTCTGCCTTTGGAAGCCCAGCTTGTGGGAACGCTGAATGCCATTCCAGCATGGGGGCCCCTCCTGCAGGGAGCCTACCCTCAGAGGGCCAGATCTTAGGCAGGCACTCTACGGAGATGGGAGATGGGTGAGCCTCAGCCTTCTCCTCCTCCTCAGACCCAGGCCCCTCTAGCATACTTCCCCCCTCCCCCCCCAGCCTCCTTTCTCCATTACAATGTGAGCTCCCCTTCCCTTGCTTGCATTTGTATACCTAGAGGAAGTGCTGCTTCTCTCCATCTCTCTCCTCCTCCTCCTTCCCCCTTTCCTCTTCTCTCTCTTCCATCTGTCTGCCATCCATCCCTCCATCTCTCCGTTGGGCCCTGTCACCTGTGTCCTCGTGTCTGCCCTTGTTGCTGTTGCCGTGCGTTGCCCCCCTCTTGGGTTCCCCAAACCTCGTCCTCTTCTGGAGTGGCCAAAGGGGCAGAGGGGAGTGCCCACAGACCTTATGGTTCTGCCCATCGGCCCATCTGGGCCTTTGTTCTGACTGCCCCTGGAGGCTGAACTGGGTGTGCCTTCCTCCCCACCCCACCCCCACCCCCACCTGGCATTGTCTACATTTGTATTCATTAGTCTCATTTGAACTTGTTCCTGTAGTCTTCCTAGCCAGCTGCTCCTGGGGAGGAGACTTCAGCTCCTTTTTTTGTGCACACAGTAGGTGCTTTATAAATGCTGCTTGCTTGCTCTTTACATTTTCTCAATAAAGGAAACCAGAAGAGATGAAGAAAGCCTCAGGGCCACAGAAGCCTGACTCCCAGGCCCTCCTTGGAGAGGCCAGGCAAGGAGGCAGTGGAATGGGCCACCAAGAATCCCATTTCCTAGGACCCGCTGGGTCATGTCATCTTCCAGGGATAAGTGGCTAGCAGCCTACAGAGCAGCAAAAGCGCAGTCACTGAGGGCCAGCAGAAGCAGTCAGAGGCTGAGCTGAGCAGCTCCCCAGATACCTCAGGCCTTTGCATTGGGCCCGCTTTCATAGCCTCCCCTAAAGATGTGGACCCTCCTCTTCTTAGAGGGAAGACTCATTCCTCTTGGCGAGGGCCCGCTTATCCCAGAGTTGGCCACTTGCTGTGTGCATCCGACCACTTGTGGGCCTCTCAGAATGAGGATCCGACTTCCTAAGAAGTGAGAAGAAAGAACTGGCTGGAGAAAAAAGGCCAGGCCTGGCCCGGTCCCGGAAACAACTTCCTCCTGAGATGCTGAGCCAACTTAGCGCTGGGTAGCCCAAATGATATCAACTGAGTTCAAAGAAGCCCATGCAGAGATGAGCTGCCCAGACTGGAAGGCTGACCCACAACAGCGCTGGGACATCCAAGCTGCTGAAAGAGCACGAGGGGCCTCAGCAGTGCCCACGAAGGCAGAGCTCAGCTGTTCCCTCTCACACTGGCCGAACAGGCTCATGCCAAGCTTCTTGAGGCTGGTTCTGCCTTCTGGGCAGCCACCAGGCAGCCTGGGGAGCTGGGGCTGCATTAGCTCCAGGCCCAGTGGATGTTGCTGCCTCCTCACCATCGGGTCCCTGCCACAAAGCTATTCTGTCCCCCATCTGTGCATCTGAGGCTCTGGCACTCCCAGCTTATCCCCAGACCATCTTCTGTGAACTGCCTTGCCATGCCCTTTGGGCCTTCCATTCCCTTCTTGGTTGGGGGAGCCAGAGGACTCCAGCCTGGCTTGGACCCCTGCTTTGGAATGCAGTTTTGTGGCCAGCAAGCCTTAGGGGGCTTGGGGAGCTCTGCTTGGGATGGATTCTTCCCCTGCTCTTTCCTTTCCTTCATCCTTCAGAGCGCCACGCGCCGATTGTCTGGTCTCCAGCCATCTGTTTTAGCCGGCCACTTTCCCAGGCTCCTCGGTTCCAGCTCAGCTCAGGGCTTTTGTTGGTCGCACACAAGTGCCCATGTCCCACCTTTGATCTTCTTTCCCTAGCCCCAGCTCTGCATGCAGGGGGCAGCCAGGCCCCTCTGGCCTCAGGTAGGGCTCACTCCGCCTGGGCTCTTTGCCTCTAGGCCCCAACTCCCATGGACCCAGGTCCAGCAACTGTGGGGCTCCACCCTGCAGCGCAGGCCCATTCTGGTTGGCTTATGAGGGATATGTTGGGATCTTAGGGAAGCGAAGTGCCAAGCAGAATGGGAGAGGGCCCACGAGCCACCCAAGGTGACTCAAGGCCCAGGTTCAGGTCCGAGTTCTCTCCCCATGCCAGTTGCCTGACTTCTCCCTCCCAATAGGAGGCCTAGTGCCAATGGGCAGAAGTTCAAGAGGCAGATTTAGGCTCAGCCCCAATAGAGGACTCCCAGGTCCTTCCTGACCTCAGGACTTGGGCACCACCATGGCACATGTGGAGGAGGCCTGGAAGCCGCTGGCAGCATTGAATCTATGCCAAGCCCAAGCTCTCTCCAGGACTGCCCATAATAGAGTGGACGGCTGAGGACAACTAGGTGACATCCGAGATGTCCTCTTCTCTCTGTTTCCAGTTTTCCCAGGCACAGCCCAGAGGGCCATCCCAGATGTCCCCAGGGTCTGGTGGGTTCAGGTCTCACACCCAAGCTTCTCTTTGGCCTCACCTTGTTCCTCCCTTTCCCCCTCAGTGAAATTAGACCCCAGCTCCTTGTCCCCGGTGGAAGTCCAGAGTGACAGTGAGGACAGCATGGGGGAGACCGTGTCTGTATCTGCGGCCTTTCAGGAGCTGCCGAGAGAGTGAGTATCTGTGTATCTGCCCCTTGGCCTCTTCCAGGGTGGCGGGCAGATGGGGGCCTCCAAGACGCTGCAGGAACCATTAAGTTGCTGTGTGTGCACATGCACACAGGCATGTCTCCCAAGCCTTTCACTCCTGTTGCAGCCTGCTTGCTTTTTTCTGACTTTGTCCCCCACTCCCAGATCTGTGGGGACCCCATTACATCACACGGACTCCCCCGACCTGAAGAAGAGGCGGATTCACCAGTGTGACTTTGCCGGCTGCAACAAGGTCTACACCAAGAGCTCCCACCTGAAGGCCCACCGGCGGATCCACACAGGTATGGACGATCCCCGGCTCACTCGCGCTCGGGCCATTTGGCTGGAGCCTGGAGTATGGATTGTATGGATGGTACGGCCTCCCTCCCATACTGCCCCACCCCAACCCATGACTAATGCAGCCCTCTTCCCCCTCTCCCTTTCCCTCTCTTTACTCACTGCTGGGGCACCGTCTCCCAGGCTCCCTGGCAAAGGAAGTTGCTGCCACGCTCTGACCTCCTGGCTGGCCTTGGCCAGCATTCCCTGCGGTGACTATGTCTCATGGGCCAGTTGCCCCAGTGAAGGGATGGTGTTGTGGGGCTTAGTTGAAAGAGGGCCATTGTGCATAGCAACAACAGTCCTGGGCACAGTACTGGGCAGCCTTTTCCTGGCTTCAGTTTATTCATCTGTCCTTGAGCGAGAGCAATGGTGAAGTGACTTACTTAGGATCACACAGCCAGTAAGTGTCTGAGACCAGACTTGAACTCAAGTCTTTCTGGCTCCAAACCTGGCACTCTATCCACTATCCCACCTAGCTGTCCTTGTGCAAAAGAAAATGGGAATAAAAGAGACCACAGAAAAAGAGAAGAGAACGTAGGTGCTAGCAGGTCCCTCAGACGAACTCCCTGGACAGTGAATTTGACTCTCAATTTAATGCCAGGCATGTCGTCCTAACATGCCCTCTTCCCCTACCCCATCCCCCTGTCCAGGTGAGTGAGTCCACGAGTGGGTCTCTTGGAAAGAGAAACCCTCCTGTATGTGGGCACGAGCTCTCTCCAAGAGCGGGAGTCAGAGAAGACTAGGAAGGCCATGAGGAGGGATGGGTGAAGGGCTGAGGCTGCCTATCCCCATACGGGCAGCAATATATGAGAAGAGAGGCTGGCCTGAGACCTTTACGAAGGTGAGGAGGCTGCTGGTGACCAGGCCCAGCCCTTGGGTCTTGGAGAGAAGGAAATACTGGCTTCTCTCACCTCTCTTTTGCTCCCTTTGCCCCTACCGCTTCCTAAACTGGTTCCTTCGGAGCCATGAGGGTTTGCCAAGTGAAAGCCTCCCGTCTCTGTTCCTTGGCCACACTGAAAAGGTCTTCAGCACTTCTTCAGCAAGGATAGTGCTAGTTCTGGAGTTTGGGAAAGAGACCACTTGCCATGTTGAGGAATTATTTATTCGTATACTTCTTAATGATATTCTCTCTCTCTCACCTATCATGTAGCTAGCTAGCTAGCATCTATATCAGTGATGGCGAATCTTTTAGAGACCGAGTGTGACCACCTTAGCCCAGATAGGGGAGGGAGGAAGTGCTCCCATTAGGCTGCTGGGCAGAGGGGGTGGGTGACTCGGGAGTGAGGAGAAGGGGAGGAGAGTGGTCCAAGTGCTCCACTCCTTTCCAGCTATGTGCCATGCTGTTAGCTATGCTCCCCTAAAACCCAGCTCCTCTAAGGGGGAAAAAGGGATTCATTTTGTAAAACGTTGGACTGGATTATACTTAAATATAGGGTTGCCAGGAATTTAATTTATTCCAAAGAGATTTATTTACAATTTATTTACAAAATGTAGAAAGAGTGAAGTAAGAAATCAGAGAGAGGATAGGGTAAGGTAACTTACTTAATGGCACTAAGCCATTTACTCCCAGCCCCTGGCCCAACCTGGGCAGGGAGAGTTGGTTCTTAGCGGGCCTTGGCAAAGCCCAGGACCTGGAGAAAACTCTCTCAAAAGGCTGGTCTCTCCTGAGGCTAGTTTCTTCATAAAATATCCCGGAAAGGAGTCAGCCCTTTCACTCACCACGTGTCAGTCCAAAGGGAAGAGACTTAAGAACAACCTCACCAGGAACAGGGTCTTAGGTCCAGGCAGCAGATTCTTCTCCAGTCTCAACTTGAACTCAGAACTCCAAGTAAAAACTGCACTCAGGAAGTTGTAACTCCCTTTTAAAGACACTTTCTTTTGCATCACTTCCTGTGCCTTTCCCTAATTTTATGTCTACCAATCACAGTTGAAGCTTTGCTTTAAGACTGCCATGGGGCAGTTAGTATAATTCTGATTCATCACCCACTTGCACACGTGGGTCACAGACCTCCCCCACTCAAGTGTGAATGAGGTGTTTACACCTTTGGTGATTAAATCGAAAAATGAGCAGGGGTTACAATTTGATTTTCACACTCCTCTCCACCAACTCCACCATGGGAATCACCATCACCACATTCTCAACAAGCTGCTGTCCAAGCTGCACCACCAGTGCTTTATCTCAGACTGGGGGGTGGGTGTGAGGAAGCTGGGTAGAAAGCCAGGGAAGTGAAGAACGTCCACAGGTGCATGGAGAGGAAACAGGGAGAAGCTCTGCCCCAAATCCCTCTGGCTTTTTAGTAAGGAACCTTGGCAGGCAATGACATGTATGCCTCTCTGGCACACATCCATAGGTTCACCACCTCAGATCTATATCTATTGTCTCTCTGTCTATCTGTCTATCCATCTGTATGGTTCTCTTTATTGTCTATGTACCCATCAGTCTATCTATCTGTCAATCTATCTATCCAGGCTGAGAATACAGGGGCCACAATGCCACCACTAATTGTCACAGACTGGTTTGCCCCTTTTTAGGCTACCTCTGCTCTGAGGGAGGGGGAGGAGGAGGAATAGCCCAGAACCGTCCAGCTCAACAGATCTAGCAGCCTAGCAGTATTGATCACAGGCACGTGTTTCAAACAGAAATGGCTGCTGTGTTTTGCCCAAGTCTTTTGCTACTTCTGCTGATTGCAGTTATGGCTTTTCTATTATAGGTAGATGTCATCTTTGCCCATGCTTACTCTCTGCACTTTCTTTTTCAGTTCCTCGTTCCCATTTTCTTGTTCTGTTCATCTGGGTACTTTGGGGGTTTGTCAACGTGTATCTGCTTCATCAGTTTCTCATTTTGGCCAGCATATCATTTGGCAAAACACTTAGTGTCTATGAGACCCTGGGCAGGTCATTTTGCTTCTGATTGCCTCAGTTCTTCAGCTGCAAAATGAAGCTAATACTAGGATTGTGAGAATGAAATTATGGATGTGCCAGAGCCGCCCATATGTTACTGTATTTCTATGGGTTCCAACCTTTGAGGGGATGGCCACAGTCAGAATAGCCAATGTCATGGTCACTTAGGGTGAGGCACACATCTGGTGGTTCATTAGCGGCTTGGCCCCCTGCTCAGGCACAGGCTTCCTTGGGGAGGTGCGTATCCCTGCTCACCCACCTCCTTGCCATGTCCCCATTGCAGGAGAGAAGCCATACAAGTGTACCTGGGAAGGCTGCACCTGGAAATTTGCTCGCTCGGATGAGCTGACTCGACATTTCCGCAAGCACACGGGCATCAAACCCTTCCACTGCTCAGACTGTGACCGAAGCTTCTCGCGCTCGGATCACCTGGCCCTCCACCGGCGGCGGCACATCATGATGTGAGCCTGGTCGCCGCCACCTCTTCTTCTCCTTCCTCCTCCTCCCCACTCTTCTGACACCCCCTCTCCCATCCTCCCTTTCCCTTCCTCCCTCCCGTCGTCTCCCTCTTCCTTTTCTCCCTTCTCATCCTAGGCCAGAGCCACCACCGGCATCGTGAGGCCCTGTGCTTTGGCAATGCCATCAGGAGGGGGCCAGAGCCACACCTAGAGGGAAAGTGAGGAGGGTGAGCCTGGGTGGCTTCCCGTTGACCTCCTCAGGCCCCCCAGGCCCAGCCTGGCTGACATCTAGGCGAGAATTCATCCCAGAATGGGTGGAATCGTAGCATGGCTTCTGTGGCCATGGCCACACTTTCGAACACAGCCACAAGTGGACAGAAGCTTTGAGCTCATGACTGGGCTGAGCTAACCCCGTTTTATCTCTTCTTTCCCGCTGTTCCTTTTCCCTTCCTGTTCTACCTTCTACTCAGCTCTTGCTCTGCTTCGAATGAGTGTCTGGAGTGAGTCAGCTGGTAACTTTCTGAATACCCCCTTCTCCCATGTAGGCCCTTGAGGGACATGAGTGCAAAGTAACTTGTCATTTCCCTGACTGAGCTTCTCCTTCTGTCCTCCCCTGCCACCCCCTTCCCCCCATGCCCCACTCCAGTCCCCAAGCCCATTGCCCAGAAGTAGCAGGTAGGAGCTCGGCGGGCACCAGGCCTAGCCTGGCTGCTGCTGGGTTTGAGCTCAGCCTGGGGAGTTGCTGACCACGGTGACTTAGTTGAGGCTGCCGTTCTCCAGGGCTAGAAACCCTCGGCCAGGAGACGCCACGGCAGGAGGTAGGGCCTTGGTTCCGGGATGAGATGGCAGCTTCTGACCTCGGCGGGCTGGGGGCCGCTCTGTGATCAGGCACTTTTCTTCCCAGGAAACTGGCAAGTTCCCTGGGATCTTTCTCCAAGACTGAGCCCCAACAGTGGAACCCAGATGACCAGTTGGCAGCTACGTCAGGGTTCCTCCTGCTGCCCACTTACCTGCCAATGGACTCGGATGCTGAAAAAGCCCCTGCTGCCTCCTTACTGTAAGGCCAGCAGGGTTCATTTAGAAACAGTGTTTCCCAATACACCAGCAGACAATATTTTGGACATTACCTGAGCAGGGAAGGTCCACAGAACATAAGAGAATAGAGCAAACCGGGTGGTATGGCACCCGTGCTCTGGTCTTGGCCTGCTCCCGGTGAGGGTGGAGGACTTAAGTGGCAGCAGCTCCTGGGGCTTCTCTGCCTCCTCTCATGCACAGACCACTTTGCTGCTGCCACTGCCTCCATTGGGCAGTCCTGTTTCACTCATCCTCCCAAGCAGGAGAGCAGCAGGACCTGTTTTCTCCCATTGGCCTCCTTTCCCTCATCGAGGGCTCCTGAGCTGGAGCCCTCCTTGCCGAATCAAGGCCTCCCCCTAGCTCTTCTCTGCCCCTTTTGCCTGCTTTTTCTACTTGGGTGCTTTGCCCACTGCCTACCAGGGACCTTCTGGCCTTCTGTTTGTTGGTAAGGGAATCTCGGGGGCTGAGCTGGGCTCAGCTGGGCCCTAGGCCCTTCCAGTGCCCTTTGCACTGAGGGCCCCCTCTGTCTGTCAGTTGGCCTGACACATTTTCCCACCTTGTCTTCTGCTGCCCCAAAGGGGCCGCCAGTCATATGATTGAAGACAAGGGATATATTTGTTTTGTACCAACCTCCAAGGAAATGCCCCCCGTTTCGGGGTGTTGGGGACCTGCTCCTTAGCCCAACTTCTAGGCAAGCATAGAGAGCTAGAAGCGGAAGGAGTAGAGAGGGCCAAGAGCTCCTCCCCCTACTTCTTGCCACAATCAGTTCCAGACCCAGGAACTTGGGAGTCCCAGATTAGTGGCATTAGGAGTTCCAGATGGGACACCTTGGAATTTAGAGGAGGGGGCTGGTAGCTCCCCCTTGGCACCAGGCTTCCTGGAGAGCCCAGCCCCAGTGCAGAACCCAGAATTTGTGCTTCCCAGAGAGGCCTGGGTGAGTGGCATGGGGCCAAACATTTGTTTTTTTACTTCGGGGTTCTGGTCTTACCTAGACTAATGTTAAAGCAAGTTTACATTTTCTAAGCACATGCTGGCAGGCGGTCGGGAGAAAGATCTTGGGCAAATCCTGAGCTGGGTGGCAAAGGGGGTGTATGGCGCCCTCTTAAGCATCTGGGGATGATCTGAACTCAGGACTGGTCAGATGGTGCTGTTGTGCGCCACACACAGCCTTGCCACCATTGCGCATCACATGGCGCTTCTAGCGAGCGTCTGTGTCTGCAAAGCCTTTGTTTGGCGTGGATGATTCCATGAAACCAGGCTGTCTTGCATTCCTGGAATTAGGATTCGTGAGGGCAAGCCTGGCTCTGGGGAGATCTGAGCCTGCAGCCAAGAGGCACTGACCGACTGACCGACTCCCAGAAATTCACGGCCATTTGGCTACTACCCCTGTGTTTGACACAAGAGGCAGGCTCTTCGTCTTCCTGGCTCTGGCACGGGAGACCTCGCTGGGCAAACCCAGGGCTTCAGATGCTTCCCTGGGGTCTCCCTGTACAGCTCTTTTCTGGGGGTCAGAGTCAGAAGCTGTTCCCTGCACCTGGGGGAATCGAATAAAGCCTCCTATCCCGTTGGGGTGGCCCTTCTTTAATTTCCCTGAAAGGTGGTAAGTCCAGCCTCTGCTCTAATACTAGAAGTGATGGGGAGCTCACTACCTCCAGAGGCAGCCCATTTATCTACGGGCATTTGCCTGGGGCTAACAAGGCACACCTCTTCTCCCCCAGGTCTCTCCACCTCCTGGTCTCAGGCACAACCCTTTTCCCAGGGATCTCTTCAATGAAAGAAATAAAATTGAGTACACTTTTTCCTGTGATTATTGTTTGATTTGTATAGACTTTTAGAAAACTTTATACTGTATAGTGTACAGGTCTATTGTTTATAGTCGATTAAATAGTTGATTAAATAGCGCCTGTGTGGTCATTTCTGGGCGAGGCAGGGGCCAGGGCCTGGGGGACAGAGCAGCCTTCCCTTTGGCCTAGCAGCATCCAGGCCTGGACATGGAGTCTCCTCCGAGGTACCTGGACAAAAGCTGGCTGCCTGGTGATGCCACGGGGATACTGAGAGCCACGGATTCCTTTGGGAATATCTTCTGTGAAGGCTTAGATGTGGGGCTTCCTGGATCGGGGGCAGGGGCACTAGGCAGTTTGGGGTGATGACATTGGCAATGTGGAGAATTTTTTCTCTCCCTCCCTCTTTCTCTCTTTGCAAACTCCTTCCAAATCATTAACTGACATGGGGGGGCATCAAGTTGTAGCAAATGTCCTGTAAGCCTGTCCCAAAGGCCTCCCCTTCTTGTTGGAGACAGATGCCCACTGGGGTCAGGCAGAGGCGAGAGAGTGCCAGCTTTAGCGTCAGGCCTTCTTGATCCTATAGGCATTGAGTTACTTGAGGTGCTTTTGGGTTTTGGCTTCGAGAGAGAAGGAGGCCAAGGCCACCCTGCTTTAGATTGCTTCCAGGAGACGGGGTGGGGGTGGGGATGGCAGCCTGTAGAGTGGGCTTGGCCTTGGCCTCCTCCTCTCTGGAAGCTTGGTCAGTCCTCTCCCAGTGGGCCTTGGAAGAGGGATTCCAACTACTTCCAATGGGCTGGTGCCAATAGGAAGCTATGCACCCAAAGGATCACAGCCTTGGGCTGGAACTTCTTGTTTCCCAAAAGGCCTGTGTGTGCTGCAGTGGACACAGGTGGGCCTTGGAGGAAGTCCAGGAGGTGGTGGTAGGGTACCGGCAAGAGTGGTTGCTTGGTGGGAGCCCACCTTCGTCACTTCAGTGGTACCTAGTGGACAGAACCCTGGACTCAGAACTGTCAGAGGGAGGAAACACTCGCTGTCCTTGGCTGAATCCTAGGAGGGCTTCCCTGAAGGAGTGAGCCCCTTGCTGTGGTCCTCCCCTCTTTACTGGTGGAGATAAGGCAATGGGCTCAGTTAAGCCAAGGCAGACGGCTATCCTAGTGAGAGGCTAATGGGGATGGGGTGGAGTAGTGCAGTATGGGTTGGAATCCTGTATGGGTATCTCACTTGGGGACCCTTGGGCAAGGCTCCCACTGCTCCCACTGCTGGTTCTTGGTTTGCCTTTTGGCCCACAAGGTTCTGTGCGCCTCTGTTAATCTATGGGTAAAAGCGGGGCCCTGAGGAGGTAGTATGTCACAGGTTAGCTGGGTGGCTGGCTGCTCAGTGGCCATTTGTGGCAAACATTGGGGAATGCCAGGATGAAGGATGTTCTGTGGTGATGAAATCTTCTGATCTGAGAGACGGGAGGAGGAGGTGAAGCTGAGACACACAGACAAATGGGAGACTGAGGGTGGGGGTTGAGCTGGGCCCAGAGCAACTTGCTTTTGGTCCTTTGCTCTTCATGCTGGCCCTGGCCTCAGGGGGGCTCTTGTTCCATTTCTCCCACAGTCTTGTTGATCTTAGTGGGAACAGAGGCCCAATCAGGGCCTTTCCCCAGCCCTTTGGGAGGCTGGCACCATGCCAGCCAAAGCCAGAATGCCCACTAGTCAGCTTCTTGGGCTCGGAGCCCCTTTATCCTGGAGGAGCAGGAGGGACCCTCAGTCAACATGGTGGTGCTCTGGACGTGACCTGGTGGGGACTGACTGTGGTACTTAGAAGCTGAGACCTCCAAAGGGAGCCCAAGCTCTCAGGGCCTTTGGGGGCTGCCACGTCTCACCGCTAATCCCCAGGGGTTTCGCAGGCCACTTGAATCCCCAAATCTTTTTTCTGAAACCTTTGTCTAGCCGGGCCTCCCCTATCCCGTACCTGGCCAGTTGATTGGCTGTACAGGGCAAGCTAGTCCCCTCTATCGCCCCCCCCCCCCCCCCCGCTGCCCCCAGCAGAAGCTTCTCTGAGAGACAGGAAGCTCGGAATCCATCGAAACACAAACACAGGCCACTTGGGAGATTCTCTTGGGGAGACAGGCACCGTGACTGTGAAGGGGGGGCATAGCCCCCAACATGCTCCTCCACCCCCCACTGAAGTCTTCCTGTGTTTGGGTGTCCATCTCTGTGGGTTTCCTCTTCTTCCTGGATGTTTGGGAGAGGCTGGAGCCCTGTGGCCAGCCCCGGGAGGGTTTGCGGACATGTGAGCGGTGACCATCACTGCGTGTGAGCCAGTGATGCCTTCCCTTCAAGCCACGAAAGGGTGGTTGCTTGTGGCCCCCCTCTGAAGGAGAGACTACCTCAGTATCCAGGGAGGCTGGGGGGATGGGGAAAGGTCTCTTCGGAGAGAGTCGGGAGTGAGGAGGCCAAATGGTCCAGCCTTAGGGAAGGGTGCTAGAGATGGCATGGCATCTAGGATGAATAGCAATGGTTGCTTTGGCTTAGAGCATGGAGGATGAGATGGAGAGTACTAGCAGCTCATCAGGCAGTAAGCATCAATTAAGTGCCTGCTGTGTGCTGAAGCCTGCAGATACAAAGAGGCCAAAGGCAGCCCTTGCCCTAGAGGGGTTCACAATCGAAAGGGGGAGACACTGTGCAAGCAAATAGGGAGGTCCCAGGAAGATCTTGGCACTGGTGAACTGAGGGGAGGTGCAGAAATGAAGAGGGGCTACAGAGGACTTCCTGGAGCCTTACAGGAAGCCAGAGAGGTCTAGGCAAAGATGAGGAAGCAGAGGCTATCCTGGCTTGAGGAGAAGAGAAGGCTGTGGAATAGGGAGTCACTTGGGGGAAGTTGAATAGGGGAGAAGAAAGCAGCACAGGGAATCACAACAGCCAGGGAAACCAAGGGCTAGCACAGGGGTGGCCCGAGGCACAGAGAAGAGGGAGGTTCCATTTTTCCAGCAAAGGGGGAGAGTGAGTGTGATTGGGAGAAGAAAGCTTCAGCTCAGTAGGGGGCTTCCTGCCAGGGAGCCAGGACTGAGCATCCTCACCGGCGGCCGAGGGCAAAGGTGGCTGCTGGTTGATGTGAACGTGGATCCCAAGGGCTGGAGGATCCAGACCTGGGGAGGGGAGGGTCAGAAAGAGGAATGATGCTTGTGGCTGAGGGCCAGTTTAGGTTGGGTTCAAGCTGGGGGGAGGGCAGGGGAGGGCAATGACAAAGACAGAGAAGGTGTTTAAAGAAAGAAAACCAGTCCTCAGAAACCCAGATCATGGAGGCCATAACACAGGCACGACAGCCGGGGCTCGGCCCTGGGCTGGTGGCCCATTCTGGAGCCTGTGGTTCAGGTAGCCTGCTCCCCAGCGGTCACTCCCCCTGATAACGGATGTGGGGTCTGGGTTGCAAATGGAGACGGTAGTCTGGAGGACATTGCCACTCCTGGGACTCTGGCGTTCTCTCTTGGTGCCAGCTACTCAGCAGATGGGAAGGCTGCCTGGTGGGGCATGGGAGAGGCTGGTATGGGCTCTCCGACTGGATGGGGGGGGTACTCCAGTCCCTTTCCACCTCAGTGAGGGCCACAGGAGCTGGGTTAGTAGCCAGAAGAGTGGCTGAGTCATCACTAGGGTGGTGGCAAGGGTGGCAAGCCTCTTCCAAAGGCTGGTCCCCCATAACAGTGTCTGTGGGGCTTTGGGCTGGAAGGAAGCAGCACGGGTTTTCTGGGAGATGCCATAAGTCCTGGGGTTCTTGGAATAAAGAGCTCTGGAATTTCTCAAGTGCTTTCGAGTTTGCCAAGTGCTTTACACATAGGTAAGGTTCTCATTGCATCCTCCTGATAGCCATGTCAGGTAGGAATTGTTATGATTCCCATTTTTTACAGATGAGGAAATGGAGGCAGGCAGCAGTGAACTGATTTGCCCAGTGTCACACAGAGAGTCTTCCAGACTCTGGGTCCAGTGCTCTGCTCCCCCAACCCCAGCTAGCCTCCCAGTTTGGCTTGGGCTTAGTCGCCCAGCAGTATTAAGAGATGGGCAGTTGGTGCTTTTGTCAGGCACTTTCTTCACAAGGGCAGCTCCTACTGGCAGTTTGTGGCATCTGACCATTGGTGGTGGTGAGGACGGCCACAGGGCCTGGGCTAGAAGCAGCATCCGTGGCCTGGGAGGGTGATGCCAGTATGGAGGATCTTGGGGTTCTGTGTCCCTTGGTGGCATCTGGCAGTAGGGATGGTTGCAAGCCCCTCCTTTCTCTCCATGATACATGGAAGAGTTGAACTGGAGGCAGTGGCCCTGGCACTCCCAGGACTTGAGCTTAGGCAGATGCCCACAAGGCTGTGGCTGAGGGGATGTCTGGCCCTTTCCACAGAGCATCGTCCAGGGAGCTGTATGGGTTCTCTGGAGGATGTGGGCACTCTTGGCTGGGACTCTCAAGTTTGCCCGCATGCAGGTGGCAGCACCAGGGAGGTCCCTTGTGTGGAGAGTTTTTTTCCTCAGCACTGACTTTAATGGTTGTGTAGGGTTGGGAGCAGGGCTGGAGGTCCAGGGGCCCTGGGTGGCGCTGGCTGCTGGCTAGTGAGCCACTCCTTTCAGTGGTGGCCACAGGGGCCAAAAGTAGGGCTAGGCAGCGGCAGCTGGGCAGAAGCTGGTAAGGAGGGTGTGCCTGCCCTCTCAACGGTGCCTTCAAGAAACAAGACTGGTGGTCCTGGAGGTGCTGCCACTTGGTGGCAGCTAGTACCAAGTGGGCATTTCTGGCCATTCTACAAGGGGCTTTGCCCTCCAGCGACTGGACCTAGACTAGAAATCCCACCCATGGCCTGCCTGGTGGTGGCAGCTGGTTGCCACTGGGTCTTTGTGGTGGTCCTCTTTTGGCCAGGCTATGGGGACTGGGCTGGCTGTGTCAGACGGTGGGAGCCAGCCAGCAGGCACCACTGACTGGCAGAAGCAAGTGTGTGGTTGTCCTCCACAGTGATGGCTGGGGGGGGGGGGCAGGATGGATGGAAGCAGGCACAGAGGGCCCAACCCATGCACAGAGCACTGGACCTGGAGTTGAGGAGCCCAGGGAGTTCAAATCCAGCTTCAGACCCTGAACTAGCTGCCTGACTCTGGACCAGCCATTTCACTTCTGTCTACCTCAGTTGTGTCACCTGTAAAATGGGCTTGTGGTATCAGTGGACACTGGCGTGCCTCGCCACACCTCTAATGGGAGAAAAGCTGAGCTAGTGGGCACCAAGACAGGCTGGCAAGTGACTTCGATAAAGAAAGCACTAAGCCAAGTGCCTGACGCACAGTAGGCACTTTCTGCTTCCTGCCAGAACTAGAGACGGGGATGTCCCCAGGGGTGGCCGCAGACTGCAAACTGGGGTCACTGCCAAGGCTTGGGGGAGGCGCAAGAGCCGCCCGTTTGCTCCCTTGCCAGCGGGGTGAAGAGAACCAGGCGAAGGTCTGTGGGGGCGTGCCCCTCCCGCTCGCCCCTCCTCAAACGCCGCCGCCGGACACGCACACGCGCACACACGGACTCACACACACACACACACACACAGACGGACTCACACACACACACACACACGCACGCACACACGCACGCACGCACGGGGGGAAGGAGTGCAGGGCCCGGAGCAGCCGGGCCAAGTGGCGGCCGAGTCGGCGGGAGGAGAGGAGGACCTGGAGCGAGAGGCACTCGGGTAAGCTGCAGCGCGGGGAGGGGGGCGTGCGTGAGTGCGTGCCTGGGGGGAGGTCGGCGGGCGCGCGCCAGGGGCTGGGAGGAGCCGTTTCCGACCCGTGCCCTTTGCCAACTTGGCCAAGTGTTGCTCCTCGCCCCCCACCCCCACCCCGCGCTTCCCGCGGAGCCGAGCACTCCCTGCCTGGCCGCCTGCCTCCGCTCACCTGGGTCCGAGGTGGGGAGGGGGCGCCGCACGGAGCGTCGCAGCAGGAAGGAGTCCTCGCGCTGTCCTGCGGGGGGGCTGCGGGCAGGTTTGCAGAGGGCCGCTCGGGGTGGGGGCACCGGCATGGCCTGGACCTACTGCGGGGCTGTCCCATGGCCAGACTGGAGGGCGGAGAAGGGCCGCGAAGCCTGGGCGGCTTCTTGCTCCAGTCCGTGCCCCGGCTCTGCCCGTAGCGGCCGCGAGCGATTCGCCCAGCCCGGGGGAGGCGGGAACCCCACCTGCCGGCCTTCTGGGCTGGGTGACCTTGAACCCGCTTCGGGCTGCCCCTGCCTCAGTGGATGGATTCCCAGAAATGGGCCGGCTGAGCCGAGGGGCGCCCCAGGCTGCCGTCCGAGAATGGGGGCGGGGGCCAATTGGGCCAGCAACGCTGTGGCCCACCGCAGGGCCTCCACTTGGGAGAACCAAGGGCGCTCCTGCTGGGCCACATGCGAGGCTGAAGTAGTCAGGGGCCCGCAGGACCACGCCAGGCTTCTTCACTGCCTGACGGAGGCGGGGAAATGCCGAGAAACCCCGCCCCCTCCCCTCAGTTTCCCTCTTATGTCAAGGGACTGCACTATCCTCCCATCCTGGGCATCAACTTGACCTCTCTCCCCTCCCTCTCTCTTTGTCCCTCCTCCTTCTCTCCCCTCCTTTCTGTCTCTCTATCTCCCCCCCCCCCCCATTTGAAAATGTCTGTTAGCCCTATCTGGACAGTATCTCTTTAGCTAGGGGACAGTGGCCTGGGTCTGGAGTTTGGACGACCTGAGTTCAAATACAGCCCCAGATCCACTTCTTAGCCGTGGGACCCTGGGCAAGTCACTCTACTTCTATGCTTTCCTAGCTTCCTCAACTGTTAAGAGGACTATTATTAATAATAATCAGGGTTGCTGGGAAGCTCCAGTGACATCATCTTATCAAGTGCCGTGGAAGTTGGCATCATCACTCACAGCCACCCCCTAGCTCAGGCCTTTGTTGCCTCTCCGAAAACTTAGATGACTTGCCCAACGTTACAGATGGTTCAGGGACAGAGGCTGAATTTGAATCCAGCTCTTTTCCACTAAACCACACTAGGTACCTGAGAGATTTTTTCTGAGAACCTGAGTTCAAATCTAGACAGCCACTTCTTGTGTGTGTGTGTGTGTGTGTGTGTGTGTGAGAGAGAGAGAGACAGAGAGACAGAGAGACAGAGAGAGAGAGAGAGAGATCCCTTGGGCAAGGCATGTCAGTGTTCTGGGTGGCCTCAGTTTCCTCTTCTGTGAAATGGAGGGCTTAGACTAGAAGCCATTCAAAGTCCCTTCTGTGTTCAACTGTGGCCAGGGAGGCTGATGCAGGAGGGAGGAGCCCAGCCACCCTCCTCAACAAGGAAGTGTATATGGAAGCCCTGTGGCTAGGTGGTCAGGGTAGTCTTCATAGAGGAGGTGGATGTTGGTCTTGGCCTGAAGGATGGGGCAGGATCCACAGAAACATGGGAAGGGATGGGGTTAAGGTGGAGGAAACAGAGTCAGCTGGGAGGCCAAGGAATGGGAGGAAGGGCAGGTGGCGCCCAGCTGGTGGAGTTCTCCATCCAGAAGCTAGAGGTACGAGACTGGAGCCCTGGTGACTTGGAAGCATCCTGATTGGAGATGGCAGCGGCCAGTCTCTTTGGGGAAGGGTTTCTGGCCTTGGGAACCAGAACTCAGGCTTGGCCTTCAAGGGTTAAAGAGGGAGTGTGGACTTCCTGTTGTGGTAGCATTTCTTGGCTGAAGTGGCTACCGACTGAGGATAGCAGGCACACCCATGTGAAGGATCCTGAAAGCAATGCTGCTCTGCTGGGGTGCCTGAGAAGGGCCTCTGGGTGTCGCCAGCCTGTCCCTGCACCGGATGCCCCTGGCTCAGAGTCTCTTTTGCTTTTGCAGCTGAAGAGGTCGTCATGGCTGTGGTGCACAACGCTAGAGACAGAGAGGAGTCGGCCGCCTTCCCTGAGATCATCGAGCTCAATGTGGGAGGCCAGGTGTATATCACCCGTTACCCCACCCTGGTCAGTGTTCAGGGCTCCCTGCTCTGGGAAATGTTCAGTCGGAAGAGTCCCCTCTGCTTGGCCCACGACAACAAAGGGCGGTTCTTTGTGGATCGAGATGGCTTCCTCTTTCGTTATGTGTTAGACTATATGAGAGACCACCAGCTGGTGCTACCCGACCACTTTCCAGAGCGGAGCCGGCTCAAGAGGGAGGCCGAGTACTTCCGACTGCCTGAGCTCGTCAAGATCCTGGCCCCCGAGACTGGAAACAACAGCTTGGTGGCAGCCGATGACCTGGAAGAGCAATACTCCAACTATACCTCCTTCAGTGGCCCAGGGGGCTCCCCTGGGGCTGGTGCCGTGGCAGGGGCCATCCGCAAAGGTGGTTACATCACCCTTGGCTACCGGGGTTCCTATACCCTAGGCCGGGATAGCCAAACCGATGCCAAATTTCGTCGTGTGGCCCGAATCATGGTGTGTGGCAAGATCTCCTTGGCCAAAGAAGTATTTGGCGAAACCCTGAATGAGAGTCGGGACCCGGACCGCCCTCCCGAGCGGTACACTTCCCGATACTACCTCAAATTCAACTACCTAGAGCAAGCCTTTGATAAACTGGCCACTGCCGGTTTCCACATGGTAACGTCCAACTCGACGGGCACCTGTGCCTGTGCTCAGGACCAGAGCGATGACAAGATCTGGACCTCTTACACCGAGTATATTTTTTACCGCGAGTGATACTCAGAGACACTGCCTCCACTGCCTCTGCCGCCTCCACCACCACCCAACAAAGAGAAGCCACTGAGTTCTGACTCCCCTTCCCACCATGGGCTGATGCTAGCTCTCTTCTTCCCAGAGAGACTTTGGTGGCCTGGGCTCTCAGCCTCCTTGGCCCACTGTCCTGAGAGTCACTCCCTTGTCTCGAGCCTTCTTGCTTCTGGCCTGGCATGGGCTCCTCCGTATACATATATGTGTCCACATAAACATATCGCCCTGGCAGGTCAGGGACCTAGGGGAGGTGTGGGGCCTGGGAGATGGATGAATGCCCTGAGTGGCACAAGGTAGAACCCCAAGGCTGCCAACAACCTCCACCCCCTCCTCAGCACTTCCTTCCTTGTGGGTTTGTGATCTCTATGACTGGATGCCTTGGGTCCTGGGTGGGAGGCTCCTAGGCTCTAGCAGCTCCTAGGCTTGCTCACCATCCAGAAACATCCTATAGGCAATGGTCCCACAAGGCCAAGTGGACAGATGAAGACAATAGCCCCTGAGGGCCCCAAGCAGCTTGACATTTGGGGGAGGGGGGCAGGTGGAGGTGGGGAGGAAAGGGGAGGGAGGGGGGCTTCTGGCAGAAGTCAGTGAAACTAGTGTAGTGGAGAGGGGGGCATGTGGGATGGGTAGTCCAGAGGCTACTGAGAGTGAGGTGAGTGAAGGGCTGAGTGAAAGAGGGCAAATGGAGGCTCAGGTGTGCCTCAGTGTGGCCAGGGGACAGGGCAGGGGAAGCCCTCCTCTGGCTGTCTCTAGGTCTCCCGCAGTGACAGCCAGTGCTTTCTGTGTTGGCTGGCCCTGGCACTCCCTGGGCACATGCAATAAAGGAAGAAATAATAAAGACCCCTCCCTTTCCTTCTTGGTCTCTTTCTTTGCCTCTTCTGTAAGCGTCCTTGGCCAGCGGAACCTAGTGGGCTGTCGCTGGCCACCTCAGCTTTGCCAGATTCAGCCTCTGTGAGAGGAGTCAAAGAGCTCCTCAGACACTTCTCCAGTTCTGGAAGCTGCTTCACAACTCTGAGCCTCAGTTTGTCCATCTGGCAGAGGAGGCCAGTAGCAGTGAGGATGACAAGAGCATTGATCTGGCCCTGCAGGCTCTGGCTGCCAAGAGGCCTTGGTTCTTCTTGATGTGTCTGACTCTGGGTGCCCACTTTGGAAACATATGTCAAAGGGTTTCTCTTGGGCAATCTCAGTGTGCTGGGCTTTGCCCCTCCCTCTCTTGTGGCCAGAGCCTTCCTCTCCTTTGCTCCTAGCTGAAGCCTGAGTGGATTGGCAAGTCCCCTTTCTTTCTCTGGGTCATTTAGAGGAAACCAAGGCCCAGGGAGGGGAAGCAATCCAGGGTTTGCCCTGGGTCCTCGGACCTCCACTCCAGCTTTCTTTGCCATGTCACAGGCTCTTTAGTCTCTTCATAAGGGGCTTCTGGCCTGTGGATGGGTGGGGCACACAGGTGGCATCTGGGACTCTGCCCCCGTCTGGTCTCTCCAGCAGCCTGTCCTGCTTTGTAGCCATGTCCCCAGGGTCTCCTCACCCTGCCCCTCCTCCTCGTCACAGACCTCTTGGGTCAGCCATTCTAGCTGTCCCAGGCATCCTGGGGAGAGGCCAGCAGCAGCTATGGAGGGAAGATGACAGGCCAGCTCAAGAGTGTCCACTTCATGCCCAGGCTCTTGGCCATTCAGTGAAGACTGTCCATTTTGTCGAGTGAAGGAGAGTTGGTGAATCAAGAGAGAAGGACACAGAGCTGGACCCAAAGACGGCAAAGCCTTGCCCAAGGTCAGGCAGCTCTCCTCGTGGCATGACCCAGCCCCAGGTGCCCAGAGAAAGCCAGAAAAGCATGACCGACCACAGCTTCCAAGGCAGCACTTGTTGCTCTGGCACTGTCTGCTCACGTGGCTGTGGCAAAGTCACTGACCAAGCTTTTTCAAGCTTTAGTTCCCTGCTTTTTAGAGTGACAATGTTAAGGCGTCTCTCTGGCCCCTCTGTCGTAGGCTGGCTATGATGGGAGTGCCTCAGAGATCTCACAGTGAAGGAAAGAAGAACCAGCTGGACAAGTGGGAGTGGGCCCCCCGCCTGCCAAGCCCCAGCCAGCCCCTGCAGAGGCTCCTGCCCTATTTTGTCTTTGCCAGCGGGGTGCAGGGAGGGCCCAGAGGTCTGGGCTCCATTCCCAACTTTGCCACTCACCACCAGGTGAAGTGTTTTCTCTGCCCTCTTCAGGACTCAGTTTCCCCATCTATGAAATGGAGGTGCTGGCCTCAGTGCCATTCAAAGCCCCTTGTAGCACCTGTGATCTCTGACTGCTCTCAGTGAGTTGCATTTAGTTGTTCTCTTCTCCACCCCGAGCCCCCCAGACATGGGCTGCATGAAGGGCCTGGCAGCAATGCTGGAAAACCAGCCATTGGTGTCTTTGATGGCATCTCCATTAAGAAGGTGGCAGGAATGGTTGCATGGCTCTAGAGCGTCACCCTCTCTTAGGACTGTGGATGCCCAGTGGATTTGTTTGGATTCCAAATTGGGAAGCAGTAAGGCCCAGCACATGTTTAGAAACAATTTCCTGTCTCCATCGCCAACCCCAGCCTCAGTCTGGAGATTGGGGGGGGGTGGCGCCGGAAACACAGGCGCTTCAGGGGAAGCAGCATGTGGGCGAGTCCTCTGGGGTTCTCAGGGAAAAAATCCCACTGCCCCAAGAAACAGGAAGGCTGCAAGCCATGGGGCCCATCTCTCCCCACAGAGCCAGAGAGCCGGCCCATTGTAACAGAGCCCTTTGGGAGGGCCTTTCCTGCCAGGACAGCAGAGCTGCCCCATGGAGGTCGCAGACCTCCCTCCCCTTCCTTCCTCCATGAAGTCAGAGCCCGGCTCCCAGCTCTCTCCTCTCCCCAGGAAGGGCATGCTGTGCCTGCTGTGGGGTAGAGCGAGAGGGTGGGCTGTTTGAGGGAGAGTCCACGGGAATGTGAAAGGGTCCGTTGTTCCACTCTGTGATGGGTAGGCCAGCATGAGGTGAACAGCAGCAGCCCAATAGGGCTACACAGCCCAAGTAGGGCTGCCATGTTTTACCTGGCATTTAGGGTTGGTGCTGTGCCCCCCTCCCCGGGTTGTGTGGCCTAGCAGCCATCTTTAGGAAAGGGGCTAATCTTGAGGGCATCGCCAGCTTCCAGGCTGCTGCTGGAGAGTGGTTGTCTTTGGTTGTTTTGAATAAGAAAACATTTGAGCAAAGGCCAGAAAATCGAGGGACAGCTGGGTGCCCTGTGATACACAGAGGGCACTTAAGAGGTTCAGACGTGGGGCTTAGACAAGAGTTTCCTGTTTATGTCCTTGGGCTCTGTGGCAGTCATCGGTGACGCACAGAGCAGCTGCCAGGCAACAGGAGCTCCTGCCTCGAAAGTGTCAGTTCTCCCCTCAGCACTGAGCAGTGCGTGTACCCTCTCCAGCCACCCTGGACTTTCCAGATCCCAGGCAAGATGATATTACTCATACCCAGGGACGGCAGGGCCTCTGGGAGACTCTCAGGGTTTGGCTCTCCTAGTGCATGAGGGAAAGACAGAGAGACAGAACAGCACACTCGATCCCTAGATAATGGTGACGTTCTCTGCTCCTGGAATTCCACCTCATGGCGTCTCCTGGACAAGTGAGAGGGGAAGGAAACAAACTCGCTCTCGGCTCTGTCCCTTTCATTTCACTCTTCCTGGCCTCAGTTTCTTCATCTCTACAATGAATGGATTGGACAAGATTCTTCTTGGCTCTAACAACATCCAAGTTGTAGCCATGTGGCCTCAGAGCCAGGCAAGACCTCCATTGGCACCAATTCTGGCGTGACTGACAACCAGAAGAGAATCCTTGTATCTCCAACTTCCCTGACAAGTGCCAGTTCATCCTCTGCCTGAAGATCTCCCGTGAGTGGGCACCTCTCCAGGCAGCCCAGTCCACGTAGGGGGAGATCGCATTGTTAAGACCTTTTCCCTTCCGATCATCTGCCCCTCCGTGGGTCAAACCCACCACACTTGACCATCTCCAAATCCTTCCCTCCAGAGATTATGCCCTCCAGCTGACCTTGCTAAGTCAGGGCCTCCAAGCCTTCCACCATTTAGAGCAAAGGGGGGGGGTCTGATTGACCTGGGTGTGGAAGGGGAACAGCTGGCCCTGGGATCTTTGGTACCCTTTGGCTGCCATTTCCCTTCCCAAGCCCTTGCTCTCAGGTTCTAGGTACATTTTGTCCTTGGCACTCAGGAAGGAATGTACCGTTGCTTTGACCAAGGGCCCTGTTTGCTTTTCCACTTTCTCCTCCACAGGCAGGTTCCTGGTCATGGAGTTCCAATGTCTTGCAGCCCCTCTTTTAGGACCCACGACGTCCCCCAGGAAGCCAGAATGCAGCTCTATGGTTCCTGCTCCTCCTGGAAAGGACTCGCATGCCCTCTGAGGCCCATTCATCCCATCCCCCTTAGAGGCCAGTGAGTCAAGCTTCCAGCCTAGTGTGAAGAGAGACTGGGAGTTCTGCCCCTCCCTCTAGAGCTTCTTGTGGTCTATTTGTTCAGCTCAGTGGATCTCCATATCTATCTCAAGGGATGGTGGGAGACCATCCTGGATTCCCAGGACCAGAAGTATCACCTTATTAATAGTATATACCACCCCTCCGTCCCTCCCAGGGGAACAAGGGTCACATTAGAGTTCTATTCTGGGAAAAGAATCCGGGAAACCGGCTCCCTCCAGAACCGGGCCCTGGGCATCCTCCTGCTCCCCTTCAGATGGGGCACCAGATCTCAGATCAAAAACACTGAGCAATGCCTCACGAGACGCCAACAGGGCTTTTTGTTAGACCACTAGCACATACACACACACACACACACACACACACACACACACACACACACATGTCCTCTCCTCTGCCCCATAAGATGGAAGCTCTTAGAGGACAGGGACTGTTTCCTTTGTGTCTCCCGGTGCCTAGCACAGTGCCTGGCATTCGATTGATGTTTGTTAGGTATTCCCTTGATTGAGTCATTGGCCTAGAAGACCACTGGGCTGCGAGAGGATTACCCTGGGCAGGTGTTTTCCTGCCTTGTTTTCTCTCTCCAGGCAGCAGCAGCAGCAGCCTTAGCAAGAGAGCCAGGGAAAATGAAGTCTGAATGGGCATGCCATGCAGGGGCCGCCTGGGGGTGAGTTGAGGTGGAGGACAGGCCAGCGCTGAAAGGGCAGACAAAGCTCCTTTGGGCAGCTGCTTCCTGCGTCCTCACGCATCAGTCATTGGATAACTAACGTGGCCCATATCCTTTGGGGGTTGCAGGGATTCACTTGGTACAAAAAAGCTTCCAGAAGTGGAAAGAAGACCAGAGGACCGAGTGCCTGGGCCAGGCCCACTTTTCTCCCCAGGAACGGCCCCAAGCCTTGGGGAGCACCTACACTTGCCAATTGTGGAGGCCACAAGCCCTCTCCAAGCTGTAGTCTACCCACAATCATCAGTGACTCAACTGGGCCCTTACAGATTCTCATTTTCCCAGTTAACCCACTCAAGCACAGTCCCCAGGTCCTGGAGGGAGCTTAAACCTGAGCTCCAAAGAGATCCCTCTTGGGAGGGCAGTGCCTCCAGAGCCCACCCCGATGGATGATAGCCTTCTCTTTGGGTCTTCCCCATCCCATCAGAGGCTGCCATGATGACAGACTACGTTTGCCCAAATGGCTGAGCAAACACCACAGAGGAGAATTTATAGAAACAAAGTCAGTGGTTTTTTTTAGGTTGGGAACCTCCTACTCTCCCTGGCCCACACCCAAAGGCAAAAATTTTTCTTTGCTTCTCCCCATCTCAGAGAACTCTTGCTCCATTATAGTGAATCGGCAGCCAACCACCTTTGATTAACTGATGCCAGGCATCCGCAGTAAGTCAGTCCGCTGCATTGTTAGCATGGTACTCCTCATCAGTTATAAACTTCAGCTCATGGTACAAATTGGTAAACTGAGGTAACCACTGAGTATTGAACAAATCTATGGTACAGTCAGGTTTACAGTGAGCTTTTGTTTAATACCCTGGATGGAAACCATTTGATAATTTTAAACCAAAACCCATTTTTGCTAAGTTTAAACACTGAAACCCATTTTCCCCTTCAGCCTCTTCTGATAGAAAGCTAGGTTAGGATGGCTGTGCTGCGAAAACCCCGTTTTACAAAGCTGCTCTGTGGCTGTCTGACAAAATTAAAAGCCGGATGTTATTTTCTAAACCCTCACACACATGATCACAATTTTGAGATGAAATACCAATAAATGACTCTCATAGAGACATTGAAGCATTACTTCCTCCTGGCTAGCAACCAGAAAGGAGATGGATCAAGACTTCTTACCTCTCCCTGTTTACCTCAAAAGAGAAGAGAATTAATTCATAGGATGTTCTACAAGTTGTAAAAGTGTCAGACATTGAAAATCCCCAAAGTGGGGGTGTCTCACCAGTTGTCTTTCTGTTCAGAATCAGCCCTCTTCCTCCCTGCAACAGAGGAGGAAGGCAGATCTGACCAATGAGTTGACAGCTTCCCAGTTTCCTGCTTTATCATCTCTGTCTGGATTTCTCGGCAGGCCCCTGCCTTAAAAGCCAAGGGAAGAATAAAGTTTGGAGAACTGGGAGGAGCTTCTGTCCATATCGTGCCCTCTTTCCTGCAAAATATGTCCAATTGCCCCCTGGTGTTAGACTTGAGGGGATCAAAAAGCCAATTGCCTCCTTTTTTCCTGATGTTGCTCTGCTAGGCAGCATGAGAGAAAACAGACACCCGACTGAAGTTTCGCTCAGGCTGCTTAGATTTGATCTCTTCCCAATGGGGGGGGGAGGGAAAGGGGGCCTGTGGGGTTGCTTCTCCCTTTGTCTGAATTGGGTTGGCCAGTCCCAATCTGGCTCCATTCTCAGGCTTGGGAGCCACTCCACACCGGAGGTTTCCCAGACTGAAAAGGGAGAAGTCCAACCCAGCCACTCCCCACATAGAGGATGGCATTACAATTCGAGGGTGCCATGGATAGGCCATGCCCCCTGATTATCGGAGGTGGAACATGGTCCTTCAACATCAAAAAGAAATTAGTTTGTTTTTTCAAGCTTTTTAGAGCCAATTCTCCCAATTATAAAGGTCACTGGAAGAAAATGGCCAATGAGATTGTGGGCCCTCGCCTTGAAGACAGAGAAATGGGTAGTCATAGGGAGAGCGGAGTGGACCTCTGGGGTGGACTCTCCCTGTCCCATAATGTCCTGTAGAATGAAAGGAGTCAGGAGGCTGTACACAAAGGTGGTGAACACAAACGCAGACAGGGCAATACTTAATGGACTGGACAGCTGAGACAGACACAACAAATCTGAATGTTGGGCTGGATGTGCTCCTCTACTCATCCCAAGGGGCTAGGGGCAAATGGTCCCAAAAACAGAGGGGCCATACCCCCTTCCTCCAG
Source organism: Monodelphis domestica (assembly GCF_027887165.1). Classification (NCBI taxonomy): domain Eukaryota; kingdom Metazoa; phylum Chordata; class Mammalia; order Didelphimorphia; family Didelphidae; genus Monodelphis; species Monodelphis domestica. The sequence continues at coordinate 1,089,437 of NC_077235.1, forward strand.
TGCATCCACTGGGTTTTCTACTTCCAGCTGGGGAGCCTCTAACCACCCCAAATTCCACCTGGAGGGCCTCTAACCACCCTGAACCAGGGACTCAAACCCTGGGCAAGGGCCTGTAACCCCTGCAGTGGGGACTCTAACCCCACATAATGGAGTCGAGTCTGACGGGTCCTTCCCACAGCTCATCCAAGGGAGAGGGAGTTGGGGATCCTTAGGTGAAGTTAGCCAAGAGGGGTGTCACAGTCCACCCGCTTCCCAGGATTTCCAACCTATCCCCTGACAGGAAATGGGAACAGTGCACTTTCCCAGTCCACACTCAGAAATAGGTAGGCGGTTCTCCCGAATGAGTCCGGCTTGGCAACAGGCTGTCCTGAACAACTCCTGGGCCAGTCAGCCTCTTAGCCATATGTTGATGACTCAGGAGACCTTACCCCCTCACACTCACACAATATTCTCCACACATTCATTCAACACCTCCAGAGGCTATTCACCGGACCCTACCATCCTCCACCAAGATGTGACGTGTTCCAAATCCCATCAACCCAAGTTGCCCCAGCGACAGGGGTCCCCTTCCTCTGTTGGTCAGACTCCGTTTCCTTCGTGGGATCCAGGAACAAGCCCCCATATGAAGTGCCTGGTTAATCAATCCCCAAGGATGAAACAATGACCAACAATGTAACACACAGGAGGGAGTTTATTAAACAAATTGCAGTTTGGGCTCAGCACTCTAAAAATGGCTGGAGCCCCATTTCTGGGGCTTGCAAGCTTTTTATTCTGGAGTGGTAGGGGGAGTGCACAGGAATTCCTGGGGCTGGGATCCTTATCAGTTCCTGGAAGGGGGTGTGTGTGACAGGAACTCCTGGGATTGGGGTCCTTATCAGTTCCTAGCACATTCCAGGGTATTGTAACTGGTTCTTCATTAACTTGACTGCACGGGCTCTAGGGGCAAAGGGGTCAGGGAGAAAATAGGTTCCAGGACTGGTCCTTCAGCACATGTAGGTAGGTCCTTTTCCTTTTTCACTGATCTCTTTAGCAGTACCCACCCAGTAGTGGTATTTCTGGATCAAAGGGTACCCATGGTTCAGTAGCCCTTTGGGGGTAGCTCCGAATTGCTCTTCAGAATGGTTGGCCTAGTTCACAACTCCAGCACCAGTACATTAGCTTCCAGATTTTCCCATATCCCCTCCAGCAGCTGTCATTTTCTTTTTTGGTCCTAGTTGCCAATCCGTGAGGTGAGAGGTGATACCTCAGAGTTGCTTGAATTTGCATTTCTCTAATCAAGAGCAATTTGGAACATTTTTTCATATGACTATGGAGAGCTTTGATTTCTTCATCTGAAAACTACCTGATGGATTATTACTGGGCTCTAAGAAATGACAAGCAGGATAGTTTCAGAAAACCCTCAGAAGACTTATATGAACTGATGCAAAGTGAAGGGAGAAGAACTGGGAGATCATCGTGCACAGTAACAGCAGTATCTCATGATGATCAACTATAAAGGACTTGGCAACTCTGATCAAGACCGTGCTCCAAACCAATTCTGAAGGAGGCACGATGGAAAAATACCCTCCACCTCCAGAGAGAGAACTAAGGAACCTCAAGTGTGGACTGAAGCAGACTTTTTTCTTGCCTTTTTTTTTGGGGGGGAGGTCAGTTTTCTTTTGCAACATAGCTAATATGGAAATATGTTTGTCATGAATTCACATGTATAATTGCTATCGAATTGCTTGCCTTCTCAAGAAGATGGGAGAAAGAAAAAAAGATTGTTAACATTTTTAGAAAATATTTAATGAAATAAATTATATATAATCTTTTTAAATAAGGGGAATGGAGAGGGAGGAAGAGAGTAAGCTTACCCAGAATCCATGTGAATCAGAATTAAGCAGAGCATAGTAAGCATCTTCTGAGGACTGAACCCTCACCCATTACGGAAACAAATTCCTTCCTTCAACCCACAGAAGGACCTTTGGGGCAAACCAAGAAGCTCCCAAATTTGAATTAGTGATACTATTCAAAACCATCTCTTTGGGTAGGGTGAGAGACAAGGTGGAAGACCAGGTGGGGGATAGGATGAGAGGGAGGGAAATTATGCTGCAGAGCTGGAAAGGAACAGGTGACCGAAGAGGCCTAGTAGCTCACATTTGTGTATTTCCTGGATCATCACTTCTTCCAGCTCAGCAGTCATTTACGGGACACTTTGTCATAACTCAGTGCAAGCCCCTGCACATGACTGGAAATAACCCTAACTCCCTTTCCCCCAGCTTCCAACAAGTGGAATGGGACCAGAAAGGTAAGGACCAGAGGTTTGACCTAGCCATCTCCAGTAGACTCCAAGTTGAATAGAATAGAATAGAATCACTATAATAGAATACTATATAATGTCATGCAATACAAGATATTGTAGTGTATTGTATTGTACAATAATATAATATGTGGGTCCCTTAAAGGATAATGGAGAAGGCCATGGCCATGGGAAAGACTGATGGATAGATGGCTGGCTGGCTGATGTGAAAAGAAATTCTTGGTTCTCTTTGTCTATTCTGAGTTTGCACTTGTGAGAAGGGAATCCTTTGTCCTCTTTGCCTACTTGGAGTTAACACTTTGGAATAACAATAACTCAAGTCCCCTTACTTAGTTCCTCACTAGACTGAGGACAGGATTAATTCTCTTTTGTCTACTTTTGAATTAATCAACAAAAGCTAATACACCCATCCTTAACCCTAAAGTAAGGGAAGTCCACCAACTCTTACTCCTGGGAGGAGAGTTAACACCTTTAGAGGTGAGAAGGAGCAAGATACTTGGAAAATCCCCACCCTTTTTTCTAACTAAAAGAGCCAAAAACTTTTGAATTCTTTTAAGAGTTCACACACTCAGAAATGTGCAAATCCAAAGGTGAGAACTCAGAGGTATGACAATTTTGGAAACTAATTGGCCCCTGTGAAGAGGAGCAAGGATAGGAAACCACCATAAAAGCCACAAAAATCCTTGGGTTGGCAGTCTGGTGAAGTGAGTCTTGTGGAGAGTGTCTCCTGGAGATAGTCTTCAAGGGAACCTCATTGTAGACTGCAGTGTGGATCCTGACTTTAACTTCAACTCTGCTCCTGGACTACTTGGTTGGGTGAGTGAAAAGGCCCTTCCTAGTTTCCTAAGAAACTAGCTTGCATTTTGGAGGAGGCCATATGATTACTCACTCCTGGCTCTCCTGGCCGGGGACTAATATAGATATTTTCTCTAACCTCTCTTACATTTCTCTACTTGATTGCTTACCTTCTATATATAGGTAGACAACCTGTGTCCAACCATTAAATTTAACCTTCACACTGACCAGTGACCAGCCCCCATGACCCACTGGTATCCATGCAATGTCCATAGACCTTGAGGGAGACTAGGCTAGCCCAGGACCAGTGGGAGGCAACTGAGATAGGTTGACCTGGAAGGGTTGTTAACTTCATGTATGGAAGGAGCACTCCTGCTGAGGAGACCCTAGATCAGAACACTGATCGCTGGGCCTAGTTCCCTGGCCTTGTTTTAAGCTCTCCCTAGCTTTCTGGCCCATTCACCATTGTGAGAGGAGAGAAGGCTTTGTATTCTCCTAGTGTACAGCTTCTGGAGGGGTCAAGACCTCAGCCAAGATCGAATCAGAGGCCACTGGCCATCAGGACACAAAGAGCAGGAACCAAGACCTGATCTGACCACTTAGAGAGAGACAACAATTTTACATTCACATAATACAAGGGCCTATTAAGACTGGAGGGAGTTTGGACCAGTTGTTTTGGGTCCGTTGAACCCTGGTAAGATTGTCAGTGATAAGTGAATGTCCAATCATTTCCAACTCCTCTGTAGGAAACCAGGTGTATTTGGAGCCAGGCAGGGCCAGCACTAACTGGGAACAGAGAGAGCTACCCACTGACTGGGGCAGTGGAAAAATTTTGCTCTCTGGTTTCCAAGCCCATTACTGTAACTGGGTTTGGAATTTGACATTGGCTAATGGTATTGCTTAGCTCATTGATCTGGAACCAAAGTGGATTTCTGGCCCCCAATACAGGGACCCGCCTTGTCTAGCACCCACTCCTCTGAGTTCATTTCTACTAGCCACCCTTTGTGGTCACAGAAGTACAGATTGGTGGGGCCAGAGTGGACCTTAGAAATGTTTTGGTCCAGTGTCTTCATTAAAGGTACAGGGGCCTGGGCCAGGTTAATAATGCAGCAATAATACTAAGTTAGCAACGGAGGAGCTTTGATTCATGCCCAGGTTTTCTGTCCTGGTTCTTGTGCTCTTTTCATTATCCTGTGTGGCCTTCCACATCAGGGTTGGGGGGATGATCCCCCAAAGCTCCCTCTTCTCCCTTCTTCTGCCACTCTGCTGTCTTCTGCCCCATTTTCTCCTTTCTTCTTATCTTCCCAAGGCCCACCTCTCCACCTGCTAAGGTGACCCTGCTCCACCCTGATGCCTCCCTCCGTCATCTTCAAGGTATCATTCTTTCACTTAACTTCAGTCTCTCCCTACTTCCTGGTTTCTTCCCTCCTGCCTACAAATGCACCCATTTCTCCTCCATCCTGAACCCCCCAGTCCTGCTACCACTCATTGATGACCTCTTCTGCCCACTGTAGTCCAACTCCTCACAAGGCCATCTGTAATCAGTGCCTCCACTTCCTGTCTTCGCACTCCCTAGCAAGCAATCCAGCTTCTGACCTTCTCCTTGCACCCAAGTGGCTGTCTCCAAAGTTACCAAGCACCATTTCCCCAAATCCAGTGGCCTTTTCCCAGTTAGCCTGTCTAGAGCTTGCTTTGTGTACATATACTTGCCTGTTGCCTCCCCCATTAGATTGGGGGCTGGGGGCAGAGCTCCACACAGCACGCTCCAAGATGGCAGCTTCTAGCTCGCTGACTAAGTGCTTTTGGACACGTGTGTTGTGAGCCCAGGTTGCTTGGCTGGATGCTCTTGGTTAGGTGGATGGTCTGGGAGTTCAAGAGAAGCTCCTTCAAAGCAAAGACTTGTCGGAGGGTTCGCTGCTCCCAGTTTGGTGTTGTCAAGGCTCTTTCAGAAAGTTACTGGCATAGAGGCACTCACTGAAACCGTGGGAACTAGCGAGATGACTGACCTACCAGCTGACCAAGTGAGAGAGTACTTCCCAAGCAGGGTCTGAGAAGGCCCCAGTGTGGGATTTGGGAAGGAGCCACTCTTTGGCAGAAACTGCTGTGAAACCAGATAGCTGTGTGTCCAGAAGGAGCTGGAGCAGCACTGTGGAGAGAATGTGTAGGAAGCAAAAGAAGCGTGCCGTGGCCACCACTGCCACCACGTGGCCCCATGGCCTAGGTGTCAAGTGTCACACTGTGACCAAATGTGAGCAGTGAGGATGGAATGACCTTGGGTATCTATGGACGAGGAAGAGTTTGTGACTGGATAAGTGGCCCAGGCAAAACACGATTCTGACATCTGGATGCTTTTGCACACACAGATCAGACATCCACGTCAAGGGGAAATGGTCACGGGGTGGGGGCGGGGATTTCATTTCTGGGATTCAACTTTGTAAGCCTGGGAGCCCTTCGTTGCCCAATACACATTTTCCAAGAAAGATATCACCAATCAAATGAAGAGCAGGGAAAGGCACATTCGATCCAGCATGGGGAAAAGGTGCCTTGTTTTCTCAGCCCCCCACTGATGCTGCGGTGAGGGAGGGGCATCCCCAAAGTGTGGAAGACCCAGGGAGCAGGGTGAGGTAGGGCTGGCTCCAGAACGGGGGGAGGATGAGCTCTGCATGGCTCCTTTGTCCAGCTGGTGGGTGGACCCCCAGGCTTGGGCTTTGGTGGCCACAAGCTGGCGGAAGGGGGGCAGTGCCATCTGCTGGAGACCAGTGAGCAGTGGATGGGGTGGAAGCAGAGAGAGAGGAGAGAATCAAGTGTGCTGACCCAGAGGCTACTTAGCGACTCTGCCCTGGGTGTCGGAACAGAAACAGAGAAGCCCAAAGGGGAGAGGTCTGTGTAAGACAGGGCACACGTGAGATACTTAGAAGATTCCCATGTGGGACATGTAGGCCTGGAGCTCAAAAGTCTGATTAGGGTTGGATACTGAAGTCTGGAAGTCATCGGTGTGAAGAGGAAAAGTAGATGGGCTCATCAAGATGGAGAGAGAGGAGGAGAGGGACAAAAACGCAACCTTGGATCCTGGATATCAGGCTGGAAGAGAGTCCTCAAATGCCCCAAGAGGTAACGTGATTTGTCCAAGGTGACACAGATGGTGAGCACGAGAAGTTGGATTGGAACCCAGGTCCTTTGAATGAAAGAACCGATTCTCTTTCCACTCTCACCTTGGGGGAGCACCCCTATTTGATGGCCAATGACCCAGCAGTGGAGACTGAGATGGAGTGGTCATATAGGTAGCAGTTGCAAAAGAGGGCAACGTCACAGAAGCCAAGAACAGAGCGAACATCCCAGAGATAGGGCCAAGACTGTGAAGGGCAAGGTGAGGCCGGAGCATGGGAGATGATCTGGGCCAAGAGAGAGCATTGAGGGAGGGAGGGAGGGAGGGAACATAAAGATCAGGTCTGGAAGAGAGACACAGAGACAGAGAGAGAGAGGCAGAGACATGTAGGGAGGGAGATGGAGAGACACAGAAATGTCAGAGTTTAGAGCATGGCTGTGGCGCAGCACTTATGAATGGGTCAGAGACACCTAGAAATGGACCCTGCTTCTGGATGGCTGCTGTGGCCTTGAAGGAGATGAGGAACTGGGAGACCCTGGCATTGGGCGGGTCATTGACACACGCCTGAGAAGTCTTGAGGTAGGGGAGTCCAGTGGAGTTTCAGGAGATGAGGAAGACTTCTCGGGAACCCCAGCACTTGAACTCTTTGGAACCATACACAGGAGCATGGCCTGGAGCATCTGGCCTGGGAGGCCTGTCTGCAAGTAGAAATGAGGTCCGGGGAGTTTTCTGGCTCTGTGCACCAATGGGAGGCAGGGAGCAGGCGCTGAGCGTTCGGGGCCCACAAAGGTGGGGGAAGCTCGCTCTCCGGGATGTGCCAGCATTTTCTGGGGACTGTGATGAGTCCTGTGTGCTTTCTCTGACCTGTAAATGTAGCATCTGTTCTTCTCAGAACCTCACGATTCACTGGGGATGGGTGCTCTGTATGGCCTTGGGCTGTGCCATGACCAGTCATCTGGGTGAGAGCGAAGGAACACAATGTGAAGTCTGTTCCCGAAGAGGGCCAAGAGAGCCTGGGGGATGATGACAGAAGGCTGTCGACAAGTCTGGAGAAAGTGCTTTCTTGTTGAGAAGAAGATGGGGAGTTCTGGCCAGCGGGCCCAGGCTCCTTCATTGCTCCAGGGTGAGAGGAAGGGTCCATAGAGCCTCAGGTGGGTGAGAACAGGGGCTTGGAATCAGGGTGGGGTGGGGGCCCAAAAGGGGGACAGGGACACATTAGCTTTCCTCCTCATCTCCCCTCACAGAGGTGGCTCTGAGGAGAAGCAGAGCACTACACTCTAAAGGGTGAAACGGGGCACATCTCGGAATAGCTTCAGGGTGGCGGAAGGCTACCATGTGGCCAGAGAATGAGGAGCCCAGTGACCATGGGGGGCAAGTTTGGGTGGGTGCCAGTATGCAGGGAGCCGAGCTTGCTCTGGGTGTGGCTTCCTTGTAAGATGAGAGAGTGGGAGGGTCGGTGTGGCCCAGATCTTGGGAACCCTGGCAGCAGGGCAATGTGGGGTGTGAGAGCACAGGGAGTAGATGAGAACAAAGCTGTGCCTGGTTTCCCAGCATTCCCTTTGAGGAGCATGAGCTACTGAGGATAGCTTCGAAAGTCCTATTCTTCCCAGTGAGGCAGATGGGATACAGGGGGTGCCAGAGAGGGAGAGGGTATGCCGATGACACAGACCAAAGTGATATGACAGGGGAAGGCAGAAATGAGGTTTTCTTGGGGCTGCAGTGAAAATTACTGGGTCAGAGGGAGGAAATATATGATCACAGGGGGAGGTGCCAGGATTCACTTGGGAGGACTTCTGCAGACTGGCCACAACATTCATGAATCATTTCCCTCTTCCAAAGGTGGGAGAAGTGAGGGGGGAAATGAGGCACAAACATGGCAGGGCCCTGCCCACGGCTCCCCAGTTAGGAAGTGGCAGAGGCAGGTGAGCCACACTGCTCACCCTTGGCCTTCCCTTCCCATATTCATTGCTTCCTTAAAGGCTGGCTTTGGCTCAGAGGCCCAATCTCTCTCTCCAGAGGACTTCCCGAGAACTTGGGCCGAACAGCCCAGAGGCCACAGTGCTGCTGTTCCCACAGCCTTCATCCTCTGTGGGGCCTTGCAACTCCACTCATCACTCGTATCCATCCACACAGGATCGGAGCTGGAAAGAACCTCAGGGCTCTGGAGCCTTGGGCTTCCGAGCCACCCACTGGGATGTCACGAAAGTGCTGTCTTTCTTTTCGTCTAACCTCCCTTCGGTGGCCTTCGTGCCTTTCCCACTAAATAATGTCAAGTGTGAAGATCGGTAAAGTGCTTCATGCCTGGGGTCCGAGCAGAGGAGGCAGGAGAGGGCCCTGATGCCACACTGAGTCTCAGTCTCACCCAGGAAGGGAGGAGGCAGCAAACCACCATCCAAAGACTCTGTGGCCCAGAGTAGGGAGCCGGAGAAGTGGGCTTAAGTTGGGCCTCGGCCACTAGGTGATCTTGGGAGGGAGGGAGGCAGACGGAGAGACTGAGAGCTCCAAGAGCTATGGCCTTTGATCACTGGCCAGAGGGCAGAAAAGGGCCACCCCTGGGGAGACCATCAGTTCACCGGCTCTCCCTGAACCTACATACCTCCTGATCAGAGCCAGCTTCTTGTTCTTGGCCACCCCTGCTTATTTCCATAGCTCAGATCTGAGCAGGCCCTGAATAGCCAGCCTAGGCTGAATGGAGCCCACCGTCGGCACAACCAAGGACTTTCACCTTGTCCAGGAGACAAGCCGCCCTCCTTTTCTCTCCTGAAGCAACTGCTCCCTGCATGCTGCTTCCAGGTAGCCTTCAGTCAGGCCAGCAGGAGATGCTGGGAGTGCTATGAGCTCATTTCTTAGCATTTTATTGCTGTAGGAATAGCCCTTCCTCACTACCTACTGCCGCCTGCTTTGAGAATTAAGATCACAGCCAATGTTCAGAGAACCCTCAGTTTCGATCTGGAAGGGGCCTCTGAGGCCATCTAGTTCAACCTCCTCATTCCACAGATGAGGAAACTGAGGCCCAGAAGCACAGGCAGAAATTACCCAAGATCACAGAGGTAGGGACTAGGCTAGGACTTTAACCTGGGCCGTTGGACTCCAAATCCAATGCTTCTTGCTCTCTAACCACCATGACATACAACCTCTGAGGAGCAGCTTCCGACTAGACCGCGAGGCCCCCAGGCCCTTTTGCCAGATGCAGAGATGAACTCCCAAGCATGACTTCAGTCCAGCTTAACCATTCACATTCAAAGCAAGCCAACAAGAATCGAAGAAGCGCCTACTATGTGTTGGGCGGTTGGTGGATGCTCTTCTAAATGCCGGGGAGCCCGTAATGCTAGGGGCTTAGGTTATACAGACAAACCCCAAAGCAAAGCAAATGAAACATGGAGCGGGGTTGGGGCAGGAGCAAAATGCTTGTGTTCCCCCCCTTTTTAGCCCTCACGTTCTATTGGCTCCAAGGCAGAAGAGTGGTCAGGGCTAGGCGGTGGGGGTGAAGGGACTTGCCCAGGGTCACCCAGCTGGGAAGTGTCTGAGGCCAGATTGGAACCCAGGACCTCCTGTCTCTAGGCCTGGCTCTCCATCCCCTGAGCCACCCAGCTGCCCCCAGTATTCTTCCTCAGAGAAGCAAATACAAGGGAAGAGGAGGAGGAGGAGGAGAGCCCTAACAATGAGGAGGATGGCATAGACTCCCTGTGGGGTATGATGAGGCACACTGGGGTTACCCCTCCCCGCCAGAGGAAACGGGGGCTCAGAGATGATAAGTAGTTTGCCCAGTGTGGCGGTTAGTGTGCATCAATAGCCGGATTCAAAGCCAGGTCTTGCTGCCTGGAAGGTCATCCATGCAGCGAGCCAGCCAGCGTGCCCCATTGCCTCCTGCATTTGCCCCGTGCCTCTCCCTGCTCTGCTTGTGGGCATCCACGGCAAGTTTGCTGCTGCTGCCCATCTTGTAGCCGGCACCAAGGCTTCTGGCAGTCCTTGCAAGATCTGTCTCCCTCTCCATCTCTCTGTCTGTCTCTGTCTCTCTCCCCCCTCGTATGTGGACCTATGTGGACAGGCCTCTGCTTTCTCTCTCCAAATGAAGAGTCACCTTGGCTGAGTCCTAGAACACGGGCTCCATTCTGCAGTGGGAGTCAGCCCTCTACCTGTCTAACAAATGGACACGCTGCTGGAAAGTGCCACTCGCTCACAGCCTCTTCAGAAGCAAAGCCAAAGGGAGAAGGGTTCAGGTTGCTCCGAGTTCCCTTGTCTTGTCTCGGTCAGCACAGAAGAGCAGCTGCTCCCCACAACAGTAGGAGCCACGCCCAATTCATCTGGGAATCAATGCCACCTACCCCCTGGAAGTGCCAGGACTGGGCCTGTCCTCTCCGTCTGTCCACCAGGGAAGGCATTGTCAAAAGGCCCCCATGACAGCTCGTCAGATGGCTCGAGGAGCTGCTCCCCTGATGAACTGCTGATGCTTCAGGCACTCTCTCTCCTCACAAGCCTCTCCTTTCCAGGCCTAGGTTCTGGGTTGTCTCCTCCAGGAAGGCACTCTTGGTCCCCTCAGCTTACCTGTTGGCCCTCGGACACCATGCAGCTCTCCGCAGAATGGAGGACACCACTGGAGGGCAGGAACAAGCCCTTAGGAGAAAGGCACTCCAGGGTTCTTTTTGCTGGGACAATCTCCTCATTGGTTTCCTTGCCAGAGCCTCTCTCCTTTGCAAAAGGCCAACCCCAAAGGAACTGAAAACCCAGCATGGCTTCAGTGGCTCCCTGTGGCCACAGTTGTCAGGTTGCCACTCAAGGGCTGCTGCCGCCTCTCCAGGCATACTTAGCTTCCTTCATCCTGACTGCTCTCCCGAGCTGCCCTGTGCTGCTCCTTCCTCCTCACTGGGATGCCACCCTTGGCTGTCTTTGGATTTTCTCGTGTTTCTTGGATCCCTTAGCTCGTCACCACCAGCCTCTATATCCTGCCGCAGCTGCTTGGGCAACCGGAGGCCAGTCGCATGAGCGCTGCTGGCTTCCCTTTCATCCGTGAAATGATGAGTGACTGAGTGTGGGCCAAGCTCAAGTGCTCTGTAAAATTCTTGGTCAACATGAGCTCGGATCATTGGTATGTGCTCACGGAGGGGGATGAGGCCCCCCTCATCCCATCTGCTTCCACCGAAATGCTCCTTCTCACTGGTGTCCAGCCTGTTGCTCTCTCTCTCTCTCTGCTCCTAGCACTCATCCAGAACCCTTTCTGAAGACAGAGAACCTCCCTTGGCTCCATTTAGCCTGGACTCTAGGAACAAAACACCCTTTGGGAGTAACGTACATGAGCAAGCCTTCAGTTGGAGCTCCGGAGAATTCCAACTGGGAAAAACCCTTTCAAGGGAAGGACTCGCCCAACCAGCAGTTGGTGCTCATCTCTCCTTGGGCAGCTTGGAACTCAGACTGGAGAGGAATGGTTCCAGTTCTCTGCAGCTGTTCTCAGTACTTTTTACAGAAGAATGTCACAAGCAATAAGTTTTAACAAGCACCCAGAAGTGCATTCCGCTTTCCAGAAAGGAAGGCTTGGGTTCCAAAGCAAGACATTTGTAGGGAGGGACTTGAATCCTGAGCACGAGAAGTCAGCCAGAGTGTCAGAAGCAGAAGACTCAGGGATGGGAACAAGGTGGTCATTGGGAGCTAGATGAGCAACTGAGAGATGACAGGAAACCCCTGAGGGCTGCCATTCGGGCCTTCCTAGCCTAGCTTTGACAGCTGTATGGAACGGACAGAAGGAAAACTTTGGGTGGGAGGGATGAGGAGACTGCCTACGCTACTGCTGCCAGTTCAGTAGGGCAGGGATGACGGCTTGGTTTAGAGGGGTTTTTCCTTGCCCACCTTCTGTGAATGGCCTTTGGCTTGAACTGAACTGATGTGATGGGCCCTGAGCCAGGCAAGGAACTGGGAAGGAGCAAGACCACACCACAGAATCCAGCCAGGTTTGCAGTGGCGAGGAAAGGGCCATGGGTAGTCCCCAGCTTGGGAACCTCTAGGTGTCTGGAAGGCCGAACATGGGAAACAATGAAGTTCAGGGGAGCAGGAGGCAGCCAGGGAGCGATGTTGGCTAAAGTGGGAAGATTTTATTGGCTGCCACATGGCATGGCATCGGAGAGGGCTTGAGGACTACCTCATGGGCCAGTGCCTTGGGGCTGGGGAAGTGGAGATCTGGGGGCCGTGGCCCCATTCAGAGAGACTCTTTGGCTCCTGTCGTTCATCCAGCTCCCAGGGCTTTATGGGATTCCCCAGTTTGAGCCAGGTCACCCCTCTGTGCCTTACACACAAGGCTCAGGCAGATGGCTTGCTGGGGCACGGCTCTGGGCACACGATGGGTTTTGGAATTTCCCTGATCCACTGGCCAGGTAAACTGCCAAGTGAGCCAAGTCAGAGCCTTTTTAGAATTCCAACAAGGAAAGGGCCCATGCAAGGGGTCTCAGAGCATAGGGCCAGATTCTGGCCTTGGCATGGTGGCAAAGCTATCCCAAGTGTTTGGTCTCTGCCCTCCTCAAGCAGCAGGCAGCTCCTGGGCCCAGGCTTTCTTCTCCATCTCTCTTTCTGGCTCTCAGCATGGGCACGGGCCAGGGCTGCACCCAGTGGGCCCCTGAACAGACGACAGCGTAATGTTCCTGGGAAGCCTGTGAACCAGGCCAAAGGCAATGGCGGAACCCCTCGGGCAGCTGTGGCCCACCAGCTTGGCCCCCTCCATTCCTCCTCCCCCACAAAGGAGACTCTCCCCAAAGCACTGGGCTCCAAGCTTTATTTCACTTTCTTTGGTAATACATAGACTCCATGGAGCATACACGGGCTTGCGAACTTGCCAAAACACACCAGGGCCCAGCCGGCCCGGGTCATTCCTGCCCACTTGCAATTCTGCTTCTCTGGCTTTGCTTTTGGTGGGCTTTTTTCCTTTTTTCGGTCTGAAATAACAACACTTCTCTCAACTTCAAGGGATGGGCCCTTTGGACCCCAGCAACCTGAATGACTCGAACAAGTGAGTGAATGCATGGGAAGGGGGATGGAGGAAGAGGGGGAAGTTCCAGCTTGGCTCGGGTAGGGGCAGCCTACAAGGAGAAGGCAAGGCATGTGAGTGATTGCTTAGTGAAAGATGGAAGCAGGCTTGGGGCAGGATGGAGTGAGGGTGGCCAGCCGGCCAGCCCTCAAGTGTGCCCCTGTTGTGCTCTACCCATTGGAAGCTCTCTCTTCTGGGAAGTGAAGGCTACCATGCTCTGTCTGTCTAATGCCTGGCCTTGGGTTCCTAGAAAATCTGTGGTGTTCTCCCCTATGTCACTGCCAGCGTCCCCGGTCCCAGGGAGAAGCTGAGGGACAGCCCACAATGCTCCTCAGAGCTTGCTCCACTGATCCTCCCAGGGGGTGCCATCGGATGGCCATCACTTCCAATACGGCAGAAGGCAAACGACAGCCATTGGCACTCCTTCCACCAGGCCCATTGGGTCTCGTCCAGGCCTGTGGCGTGCTCAGCTCACTGGGGCCTTTAGACTGGACAGAGCCCTTCTCCCCGGATGGGCCAGCCTAAGTGCTCTCAGTGGGACTGATGGGAAAAGGGCTCTTTGAATTCAAAGGTGTTCCAGGTGTGGCAATCCTGGGCTTGAGACAACCCATTGTCATGGCCCGGTGGGACGGGGGACGGAAGGAAGCCAGTGACTTTCGGGTCTGATTTGGCTTTTGTTGGAGGTGTCTGGCAGGAATGGAATCGGTATTTCCTGACACCAAGTGTCACACACTCACACACACGCACATGCATGTAGGGCACACAGATACACAACATACGTGTGCTTTATACGCCGGGACGATGTACCACCCCCCAAGAGGTTGCCAATTTGTGGATCACTTCTACTTCTGGGTGCTGCCACTCCTGAAACTCCTTTGTTTCTGCCCCGAACATGCCCAGTCGTACCGAGCTCACACTGCCCAGCTCGGCTCCCGTGTACAGGAGACGGGGGCTGGTTGAAGGCAGGCTAAGAAGCCTCCTAGCCTGCCTCCTTCCCTTCTGGAGCCCCAGAAAAGGGTAGTCGTCTAAAGAGGCAGGTCTCTGCCGTCTTTTGGGGGACAAACGTGGCTGTGTGGCAAGGCACAACCCGAAGAGGGGGATGCGAGCTTCTCCCTGTGTGCACCCACCCCACCAGCTAAGCCAAGCTAAGGAAGAGAACGAGCTACTACCCCCCAAACTACAGAAACGGGAAGGGAAAGATGAAGGGTGGGCAGAGGCCCCTTTGTCATACAAGATGAGGAGGATCTCTGGGCTCCTCCTGCACACTGAGGCGACACCCTTAGTTCTGGTGGCGCTTGATGTGGAGGGACAGGTGGTCTGAGCGGGAGAAGCAGCGGTCGCAGATGGTACATCTGAAGGGCTTGACTCCGGTATGCTTGCGGTAGTGACGGGTGAGTTCATCAGAGCGGGCAAAGCACCAGTTACAGCCTTCCCAGGAGCACTTGTATGGTTTTTCACCTGTAGAGCAGAAGGGAAGAAGGGAGGGAGAGAGACAGGCAGGCAGGCAGGAATCGGATTATAAAATGAACCCAGGTTGGCTTCAGCCAATCAGCTGAAGTGGCCCTTAGTCCCTCCCCAGGATGAATTTTAACCCAGGACCCTTGGCCCCAGGTCTCGCCCATCCAGCATTTATGGAAGGGGTGGCTGGGTGGCCAGGGCTTGCTATGTGCCCTGTGGGACTCCTCCAGGATCTTAAGGACAATGCTGGCTCACAGGAGACCTTTTTCTCCATATAGCTTCCCTGCCCTCCTCCTCCAGCCCAATTTGCAGCCTTTTCCAGGGTGCCCGAGCACTTGGGAATCGCCAAACAAATGTAAAAAGCTAAGCTTGAGCTCCTGCAGTACTTGGGTCCCCTGGCTCAGGCATGTGCCAGCCTGGTCAGCCACCTTGCCGTGGCCTCCTTGTGGGCAGATGGAACACATGGGCCTTCCCCAAACACTGAGCTGATGCAGGTGGGCCTCGGTGTCCTCATCGGTTCAAATAGGAGCAGTATGGGACATGGGAGGCCCCGGTGAAAGGCTATCTGCGAAGGGCCAGCTTCTAGCCTCCTGGCTAGGCCAGGTAGGCCTTCCAGAGCATGATGCTTTAACCTTAGAGAGACTTGGGGATGGGAGGTAGAGGCCACCCACGATGAATAAAGGAATAAACCTAATCAGAGGGCCCATAATCAAAGGGGCAAGTCTAAATAGCAGCAGCCTTTCTGGACAAAGGAGCTGCCACCCAGCCTGGCCTGTGAGGCCCATCAGAGCAGGAGGAGGGAAGGGGGATGGGGGAAGATGGCCCAGCCAGCTGATTGGGGTAATGGCATCTCAGGGAAGGGTGGAGGTGGGAGACCCTTTCAGAAATTGAGACTGTTTCAGGGAACTGCCAAGCAATCCAGTCCTTTCCCCTGTCAACTTTTATGCTAGTGGCCTTCCTGCACATCACGGTCCAGCCCAAACAGCTGTCCATCATCGCTGTCCCAGGTCCCCCATGTCTGAAGCAGCTCCCTCCTCCCGTTCTCCCCATGCAGGTATCAGTACTTTCTTTGGTGTCTGAAATGGAGGCAGAGCTCCCAGAACACTTGGCAAATCAGGCAGCTGAGCACACATGCTTCGGGGGGAGGGCCACCCCCACAGCTTGGGCTCAGAGCTTCATGGAGGTGGGCCCCGGCCTGTGCTGTGGGGCTCTTCTTCTACAGAAGCTTCCAGAGAACGTCTGAGGAAAGAAGCCCACAGCCGTGTGCACCAGTGCTCCAATCTGATCACCAGAGAGACATGTTCCAAGCCAGGCTCCCAGTCCCGGCTGCCACAAATGGGCATCACACTGCCCTCTCTGCTACTTGAAGCCTGAGGCCCAGGTCTTGGGCCGAGCTGGGTTTGAACAGGGCCTGAGCTGGGCTGGGCTCCAGAGGGGTCCCTGCAGCAGCCTGGCTGAGGAAGGGTGCGGTCTCCTCAAATATTAGGCCACGCCACTGAACAGCCTGGCCCAAAACAGACAAAATGACCCATGGGGAACATTCTGGTGCTTTCCAGGGTGCCCCCTTGAGCCGGGCCATTGTTTGTGCCAGGTCATTCATGCTCAGGCTCCTGGCCACACAAGAATGGCTCCAAACACAAACCCTTTCCATTGTCCCTCCTAGACTCAGCAGCCTCTGCTCAGAATGCCAGAGCACTGCAGCCTCCGACAGAAGCCACATTTGGTTCCTAGGAGATGGCAAGGGGGGGAGCAACTGGGGCTGCTATTTGGGCTTCCTCGATTCTTGGACGACAGAGAGTGAGGGTTCTGACCATGGAAGGGCAGCAGGCCCAGCAGTGCCCAGAGTCCTTTGTGACGCACTCTGGGGATGGAGGCAGAAGCCCGTGAGAGGTATCGCAGAAGAACCCAATACCACTTGGAAGGACTCCCAAACATTCCATTATTCCGAGCGTCAGTCAGCTGTGTGTGTGTGGGGGCAATCCCAAGACAGCAGTGCTGGAATCGAAAACAGGCCCTTGTTTCAGGAGGTCCCAGAGCTGTCGGTCAGTCCTCACCTGCTGGATCACTTACAGAGAATGCCCAACAGTTCTCTCAGTGCCGCCGCCGCCACCACACTGGTGGTAAGTCCCTCAGGGCTGTTTGTCTGGGAACCACTCTGAAGGTAGGTTTCCTCCAGCCTGGACCCCTTCCACACACCAGTCCCTTCCAGTCGTGGCCTGGCCTGGGCAGAGGGCAGTGGCATTTAGCACTTCCCTAGTCCTGGACTGGGCCTCTCTCCAGGCAGCCTAAACTTACAGCAACTCATTCGGAGCTTGTGGCCTACTATAATCCCCAGGTCCTTTCTCAGACCACTGAACCTTTTCCATCTGGAACTTTGATCTTTGAGCCCGAGTGAGCCATTTCAATGACTGCTGAAACTGATTTCTGGCCCCAAAGTGCCCATTGACATGTGGGTCCTCTTTGGGTTTAGCTATTCAGCCAGGCCCAAAGCACCCTGGATTCAACACGATTATCTCAGGCACAGTTTGGCCTAGTGCAGCCCAGGAATATGACAAATGCTCCGCCCCTTGGATTCCCCACTGTCTCTCCAATCAAACCTTCTAGAATACTGTCAGCAATCTGAGGGAAGCCTACTGACCCACAACTGTCTCTTCTCTAGCAAACACGTGCCCTTGGCTCCTCCTCTGTGAGTGCCCTTCCCATTCTCCCTGGTCTTTCCAGGGCTAGACTGGGACATGATAGCTCCATCAACCAGTGCCCCCAGCACCACCCCCCCAAACGGACTTGTGAGACCTTGGGGGGCAGTCTGCTCTTCTGGGCTCTGGTCATGTGGAGAAAGATGCCACCCGGGCCTCTATCCCTGTCACCGAAAGATACCAGGTCTAACAGCACAACACCAAGCACAGACCCCTGAGAGACTACACCAGAGAGCCCTTCCAAAATGATGTGGGCTCATTCTTCAGGGGTGCCCATTCAACAGCTCCCCAAGACACCCAACTCAAAGCAGCCCACACCTGGCTAGCTTGGCTTCGAAGACAACCATCACTACACATTTCCCGTCCTCCCTCCACCTCAGCTTGCTTTCCCATGGGAATCCGCTTCCAAGATCCTTTCAGAATCACAGGCTGCCTAATTTGGCAAGACTTAGTGCTGAGGTCTTCTCGGCTTACGAGCAGGCCACCCACTTCTTCCCTTTCAGGCAAAACCAGACAAATGCCCTGGCCATGCTGCGTTGCACCAGTGCCCCCGGGAACCTGGGACTTGGGCAGCACCGAGGCCTGGCCACTAGCGCTCCTCAGGGCAGCTCAAGGCTTTTGTTTTGCTTAGTTTGAGCCCTCTTGGGTTTTTCCTCTTTGCTATAACCATAATCCCACTCAATTGGGCATTTCGCCATGGG